>NW_020954619.1:37353293-37370353 GCF_900497805.2 Vombatus ursinus
GTGTCAAGTATGTGGCTCTTTTTTTTTTTTTTTTTTTGGTTTGTTTTCAGGACACACCTGCCCATTGTGGGGCATTCCCAATCCTCCCTCCCATCCTCCTCTACCCTCTTCCCTCTATCATGGTAACACCTCTGCACTCAGCAGGGGAAGAGTTCAAGAACTTCTCTGTTAGCAGGTACCAAAGCTCATCTGTGTGCGTGGGCTCAAGTGCAGAAGCATCTGATTCAAATTGCAACCTGACCTGATTGCTGTCCTGAAATCTACTCGATCCTAGGAGGAGATGAGCAATCCGCAGTGGAGAGAAAGGAAAAAAGACAGGAGGGGTGAAGGGGGGGGATGGAAGAAAAAAGTCCCTGTCTCTGCTGTTCCATCCAGCTCTCTGCCCAATAATTAACATTGATTGTTGTGAATAAAACTCCAGCAGTTTGAGCCTTCAAGGGTCCTTTCAGTCGCTTCAATCTAAGTGGCAGGTACAGAACGATTTATTTTTTTCAGTGGGACCAAATGGTACCTACCATGTGCCAATAACAGAATACACTCACTGGGTAAGTAGATAAAGTGAGAAGTATCCAAACAGGTCTCTAGTAAAAATACTATTCTTGCCCTTCCATGATTATGGGTAATGATATGGACTAGGTATCCTGGCTTTCACTGATATCCTACCATATCTATTGGACTCTAAAACTGTGTATAATAATAATAATCTCGCTTAACACTGTATCTTGTAAACAGTAGGGCCTTGATAAAGTCAATTGGAATATAGAGAAGTTTAGAAAGGGTTGGAGCCAAATCATCTGGGATGAAGTTTGGGAATTTTTTCTTTTTTTTTTTCACTGTAAAATGTTTTTGGAACCAAGTTGAGATCCTATGGATACTGCCTCCCACATTTTTGCTGGAGGGAAGTCTAAGGTGGCTTCCCATGGGAAAGATGAGAACATGAAGTAGAAAAGAAGGAGCTCTTCATAGACCCTTTGACTATTTGTTGAGACTATTGCTACTGGGTAGCCATCCTCCAGGACAGAGTCGGAAATGTGATTGGGAAAGTTAAATGAATCCTTTACTTCTAACTGTCTGGGGAAGTAAATAGAATATAAAATCCCTAAGGAAAGGGGTTGTCTTTGTTTTCCTTTGGATCCCCTCTCCCTCCCAGTACTTAGCACAAGGGTTGGCACCTAGCAAATGTTTAATGAAAGCTTTTTGATTGATTCATTGGATGACAGGTCACAATCCATGTAGTTAAAGGATGAACTGAAATGTAGGAATAAGGAAAAGGAGAGAGAAGTGGAGCCCTAGGTCCATTGAACCTGTACTCACAGAAAATTAGAGGTGGAAATTACTCTAGATAGTATCTAGTTCTGCTTCCCACCGTAATGATAATGCCATCTCCTATGTAACAACCCTGTCAGGTAGTCATCCAGGTGCTGCCTTAGTACTTCTGGGCAGCTGGTCAATCAATAGGCAGCAGACTTCTTAATGAGAGGAGACAAAAATGAAAATAACCAGGTAATATAAAATATAGAAAAAGTACATAGAAAGTAATATCCTAGAAGGAAGGCCTTAGCAGATGAGGAGAGGTGGGGTAGGGGGAAGGGGACACGGTAGGTGCTGGGAATGGTCACCTTCAAAAGGAGGGATTTAAACTGAATATTGAAGGAAATCAGGGAACCTAAAGTAGAAATGAGGGAAAACATTTTAAACATAGAAGAGAGACAATGAAAAGGTATGGAGATGGGAGATGAACATAGTGTGTGTGTGTGTGTGTGTGTGTAACAAGTAGGCCATTGTGGATGGTTCATAGAGTGTGTGAAGGAAAATAAAGTGCAAGAATAGTTGGAAGGTCTGAGGACCTTTCAAGGGGACAGATTTTGAACAGATTTAAATGCCAAACAGGGGATGTTATATTGATCTTGATGGTAATAAAGAGCCATTGGAGTTTCCTGAGTAGGTGCATGACATGGTGAGGCCTTCATTTGGGAAAATCACTTTGGCAGCTGAATGGAAGATGGATTGGAATGGAAAGGAATTTGAAGCAAGCAAACTAAGTAGAAAGCTTTTATAAGAGTCTAGGCTAGAGGTCATGAGAGCCTGAACTAGGATGGAGACTACATGAGTGGAGAGAAGAGGTTAAATAGTAGAAATGTTGTGAAGGTAAAAATGATAAGATTTGGCAATTTACGAGATATGTGGGGTGAGTGAGAGTGAGGAGTTGAAGATACTGAGCTTCTAATGGTGGTGTCCTCAAGGACTTCACGACTTCCTAGTATTCTAAATCCTAAATCCTAAATTCTAAAAATTTCTAAAACAATTCCATTGTTAACAACTCTGGAAGTGAGTTTTTCCTTATATTTGTCCTTTTTATATTGTTCTCCTATGGATCTTTATGCTATTCTTTAGAACTAACAAGAATAAGGGTTCAACATGATAGAGTTTCAAATACTTAAGAACAGTTATGATATTCTCCACCTTCCTCGAGGTTTTTATTGTTGTTTGTTTGTTTGTTGTTGTTTTGTTTTCCATATTATGTATTCTCAGTTCCTTCAGCTAAGCTTCACCTGACAATTGCTAGTACCCTCACCATTTCAATGTCTTGGCTACCCTTTTTATTCCATTTTGTTTGCATGCCCTAATAAAACTGCAACACTCAGAATTGAACATAATATTCCATAATTGTTTTGACCAAGCAGAATGGAAATAAAATCTTACCTGCTTTGTATATCATACTACTATTAATGTAGCCCAAGAACAAATTAGCATTTTTGTATTCCCCTAATCAGGGAATACTTATTAAGCCCCCATCATGTACACAGTACTATAGACTACCAATTCTCAAACTTTTGTGTTCTTAGCATTCCTTTTTACTCATAAAAATATGTCTATTGCTACTGATCATATTAGAAATTAAACATCTTAGTATCAATATGAAAATAGCTTTGACCTCATGGACCCTCTCAGGGATTCCCAGTGGTCATTGTACTATACTTTGAGAATCACTGCTCTAGAAGGTACTTTGCAAAAATAGAAAGGAAAGAAAATAGTTCATGGTCCTTGCTCTGACATAGTTTGGAAAGTAATAAATTTTAACTTACACAGGATTCTCAGTTATGAGGGATTATAAAATGGAAGTACTAAACTATTTTCGTTGTTGTTGTTATTATTGCTGAGTTGTTTCAGTTGAATGACTCTTTGTGATCCAAATTGGGATTTCCTTGGCAAACTGGAGTGGTTTGCCATTTACATTGTTAGCTCATTTTACAGATGAGGAAATTGAGGTAAAGAGGGTTGAGTGACTTGCTCAGGGTCATTCAGAGAGGAAGTGTCTGAGGCCAGATTTGAACTCATAAAGATGAGTCTTCCTGACTCCAGGCCTGGCATTCTATCCAGTGTTCCACCTAACTGCCCACCAATCTACATAGCCATCTCTAATTTTGTATCATAAATTACTGCAATTTACAATAATACATGATAAAAAATGAATGGTATAAGCAAAATTATATGTCACTTTTGAAAGTAGGAAGGTCATTACTGACTGGGAGAATCAGAAAATCAATTAACAAACATTTAGCATCTACTATGTATCAGGCACTGGGCTAGGAGCTGGGGATGCAACAAAAATGAAACCACCCTTGCCTTCAAGGAGCTTACATTCCATCAGGGGAAAAACACTATAAACAAATACAAAAATAAAGAAATTAAATACAAGGTAATTTTGGGATAGAGAAACATTAGCAGCTGAGGGGTATAACAAGAAGCCTCACAGGATGTGTCATTTGAGTTGAACTTTAAAGTTAAGGATTCTAAATGTAGACATGAGGAGGTTGTGCATTCCAAACATGAGCAACAGCCTGGGCAAAAGCACAGAGTTGAGAGATGTAATACCATACAGCAAATGGACAATGAGAAGTAGGCCGCTGTGGTTGTACCACATAGTGCATCAAGTTCTAGGATGAGTATGACAAAGAAAGCCTGAAAAAGTGAGTTCAAGCCAGAGGTTCAAATGCTAAATCATGGATTTTTTTTAATCCTAGAGGCAATATGTAGTCTTTACGTATCAGTTAGCATTTGGAATGGACTTTAAAAAAGGAATATTAATTAAAGAGGTGGAGTTGGACTGAGAAAGAGGAGGAAGAACCATAAAGACATAGGGATGGAGGCATGGAGTTTCTCTGGAACAATAGGAACTGTTGGAGCCGTTAGGTTACAGTGAGGTAAGACTGAAAAGATTAGGTAGTGAAATGCTATGGTAAGCCTAGAATGATTGAGTAGTAAAGGAGTATGACATTTATTTAGTAGAAAAGGCATTGTTGTGCAGGGGCAGGTATGATGAATTTGGAGTCGCAGTATATGGATTAGTGTGGTCACTTGTGAGATCACTTGCCCTCCTTGGGCTTCACATTCCTCATCTTTAAAATTAGAAGGTTGAACTAGGTCAAAGGTTCTCAAACTTTTGTGTGTGTGTGATGGACCTCTCCTTGGCTATCTGGTGAAGCCTATGACTCCCTTCTCAAAAAAGTAGCTTTAAATGCATAAAATAAAGTTCATAGAATTGGAAAATAAATGAGTTATATTGAAATATATAATTTTCCAACCTAAGTTCATGAACTTCTAGAAATCATGGACCTCTTTAACATCCATGGACTCCAGATTAACAGCCTTTGACTTGCATTATCTCTAAATTCCCTTTAAAGCTTTAAATTATAAGATCTAAAGGGAACCAATGAAGAGTTTTGAGCAGAAGAGTGACATGACTGAATCTTTTCATAAAGAAGATAAGTCTGACAGTGGTATGGAATATAGATTAGAAGCTACATCAGTAATTCAGAAGGGATATAATAGTGCAGAGGGAAAGGCCATCATAGGCAGATGTCAGTAGGAATAGATAACGGTTGTCAATAGGGAGGTTGAATGAATGCAGATTGAGGGAAAAGAGAAAGCATGACAAAATTAGAAGCAAAAAGCTTTGGACGTGTTGTATTAGAGATCCTGGTGGGGTGTCCACATAGAGATAACCTGAATGCCTTTGGAAATGTGAGAGTGGATATGAAGAGCTAAGGTCATGTGTCTTTTTAAAGTTGATTGTTCTGTACTTGTGCTCTCTCCTCCTTTCTCTTTGTCTGTCTCTCCTTCCTTCCATCCTTCCTTCTTTTTTTCCTTCCTTTCTTCCTCCCTCCCTCCCTTCCTTCCTTCCTTCCTTTCTCAGCTTTTCTTTATATGGTCGAGAATGACTACACCTACACAAAACATCTCCTCCTTACACTCTATCAGTACTTTAAGGATTCTCAAGTCCTTACTGATATCCCCCATGTAGCTTTAAACTTTAATTTCACCCAATAATTCCAGCCAAGACTGATCTCTCTCTCTCTGTCTCTCTGTCTCTCTGTCTCTCTGTCTCTCTGTCTCTCTTTCTCTCTCTCTGCTTACCTAGCATGGGGTACATGTCGTGTATTCTAAAGGCTTGTTAATAATGTGCCATCTATCCTTTTATTTTATACTGTCTTGTATTCTTCTCTGTTTTATGAGTATAATTCTTTTCTTTTCAGTAAGGTGTCAAGTTCCTACATGGCAGGCACCAAACCAGATGTTATTCCTGAATGTCTGATGGAGGTCCAAGACTACCTGATGCACAGAGAGGAAACTCTCAATAAATATCTTGTGAACTGATAAACTACTATAAAACATAACTGCAAAGGGGAGCATTAGGAAGTCAAATAAGTCATTCCCTCAATGTAAAAATGAGATCATTGAATTGTAGATTGAGACCTGGAAGGCATTAGAGAGGGATTCTAGTAAGTCCATGCATCTTTTTTTTCTTTTTTATAGAGGAGAGAAAATGAACCCTTAGAGAGGTTATATGATTTGCTCAATAACACACAGGTAGTAAGAGAGAGGACCAGGACTCAAACTCAAGTTCACTGATTACAAATTCTGTATGTTCTCAATTACACCTGGCTGCCTTTTCTGTCTCTTTCCCAATTTGAGTTTCTTTTTCACAAATGTGAAAGATAGGAAAATTAAATAACCTCCTAAAATATTAATAAGTTCAAAAAGTAACCTAAGTATATTTTACTTAATTGTCAAAATACAATTTGTTTTTTAAGAAAGGAGATTATGTAAGTATAAGGGAGAATTTTTATTTACCCTCAAGAAGACAATCTAGGAAAAATAATAGAAAAATCTATTTTTCAAATAATTTTGAGGGGTTGCCTTCATTATCCTAGAAGTGGTTACCTTCATGTGTAGATATCAAAGTAGGTCTTTATATAAAATGGCCTGCTTGGGAAAAAGCCAGAAATAAATGAATGTGGTCATTATTCTTTCTATACTAGAATGGACTATCCATTCTGTGACACTCATCTTGGAGGATATTGCTAACACCAAGAAAGGGCAGAATTAAGAATTCCAAATAGTCAACTGATTTGAACATTATATTCCCGAACTGAGCAGATTCATTATCATTACACAAGATCATAAACCATGTTGGGGTCCAAGTCTCACTCTGTTAGCAAAATAAAAACCATTCAAGATCATCACACACATATTTAATATTTATGACTCACTCTGAATTTATTATCCTTTAAGCAAAACTAGATGTAATGAATGAAAAATCCCTATTCACGTTTACAAAGCAAAGAACAAATGATGAATATGTTTCCATTATTTCTTTCAAGTTTGTATTTTGCCAATTTCATTAGAACTTAGTGTGTTATTCTTGAGACACAGGATCCATGAACATTTTAATCTTCTTAACTCTGCCTAAAAATCAGTACATGTTCTAACATTCTCCTATGAACCTCACCTAGTTGTATATTATAGTTAGCTCTGCTTGTGTCTTTACCCCCACTCCCCTTTACCATGCTGTAAGTCTCATAAAGGCAAAGAACTGACAACGGATGGAGTAATGGATTTAGAATAAAGAAGAATGGGGTGCAAGATCCAGTTCAGAAATTTGGTAGTTCTTTGACCATGGGCCAGTAATTTAATCTCTCTGATCCTTAGTTTCCTTATTGGCAAAATGGGCACAATACCTTTAACACCTATCTCACAGGACTGGGATATTGTATACAGAATTCCTTGCAAATTTTCCAGTCTCCTCAGCTCTTATGGCCTTCCTTCTTTGATTACCTCCCATTTACACTACATGTATCCTGACTGTATATAGCTGTTTGCATACTTTCCCTCTTATCTGACTATGAGCTGCTTAAGGGGTAGGAATAGTATCTTTTACTTTCTTGGTATTTCCAGAGCTTGTCACAGTACCTGGCACATAAGAAGTAATAAATGTTTGTTCATTGATTGCTTGATAGGAACTATGGAGACCATAAAGATATTAGCACTTATGTATCTAGCAAACTATTATATAAAATTACTAAACTTACTTATACACTCAGAGATTTCCCACCTTTGGTTTTGCCCAAAATGTTTCAACCAATTCAATTCTATTCAAAGATTTACTAAAAACTTCCAATATGCAGGGCATCCTGCCTGTCCAAATCCTAACATCCTTCAAGGTCCAGCTCAGATTAAAGTTTCTCTATACAGTCTGTCCTAACTACTCCAGCCTGATGTAATAGCTCCCTTTTCTGAATTTCTATCATACTTACAGTCTCTAGAGCTCATTTGGCAATTAACTATTGATAGTCTTGTAATATAGGTCTATTGCATAGCCTCTTACTTGGCTATTTGGTTACTCTCATCATGATCTTTCATCGTAAGCAACCAAATCACAGTTTTGATTAGATCACTCCTCTGCTGAAAGACCTTCCTTACTCTCTATACTTAAGATTATAAGTTCCTCAGGTAGGAAGGCCTTTTATGCATATTTCAGTCAGAACACTCTACCAGGTACTCACAATTTTTATTTGACTTTCTCCTGCCACCATCACACATTTATTCATTCAGTTCATCAGTTCACTTTCTTGAAATGTGTTCCCTCTTCATTTCTACTTTTTGAAATCTTTTATGCAAAATCTCATGTGCCAGGACTTTATGAAAGCTTCCTTAATCATCTCATCTGATAATGATCTCTCCTTATTCAAACTGTCTACCAGCCCTTGGTCTAGAGCTTTTTGTCTTGATCACACTTTTATCTGATATCATACTCATATGTGTACATTTCGAATGCTTATAATGAGAGGAATTCCAGGGATCATGTAATATTTCATTTTCAGACCTTTAGGCAGTAGCACTGCATACTACTGGTGCTTAAGAAGTGTTCTTGAAGCTGAATGGTTTTACTAGGTTCGAATTACTACTCATATCTTATTATTGATAATTACCTTTTCTTATATTTAGGTTTTAGGTTCATTGGATCACAGATTTAGAGCTAAAGGAAACTTAGAGGTCATTAAGTCTAATCTCTTTGTTTTAAAGATGAACAAACCGAGGTTCAGAATAATTAAGTGACTTACCCAAGGTCACACAGCTAGTAAGTTTCTGTATCAGGATTGAAACCCAGATATTCCTGACTCCAAGTTCAGCACTCTATCCACTATGAAACACTCTTGTCTCCTCAACTAGACTGGAAGTTACTTGAGGACAGGAACCATGTCTTCTACTTCGCCAAAACACCAAGCACAGTGTCCTGCACAAAGCATTAAATAAATGATTGATGATTTGGTTCATTTCAATCCATTGTCATCATTCAAATAATTCACAAACCAGAGAACAAATTGTTATCTATTACATACACACACACACACACACACACACACACACAAATATACATATAGTCTCTGTTTATTCATTTAATTCTTGTTTTGTTACTTTGATTTCTTACCTAATAATAAATCTCTCTGGTGATCTCAACAACCCTTACATTAGCAGACAGATACTTCCCTATTACAGTTTCAGGTAAGTAAGTTCTCTTTTGATATGATAACTCAATAGTTATACTTGCTAGATAATAGGACACATTCTGTGTCACTTAGGAACCCATGGATCTTCTGAAAAGGAATATTCTGTAGTCTGACCTTCCTTTCAACCCATCCTTGTACTCCCCATATTAACCTCAAAAAAAAGCCATTAACCTCAGATTAAAAATTCAGAGAACCTCAACTCAATTCACTGTCTGCATTTATCTAGACTTTGGCTTTCTTTCTTTAATTTGTCTTTATCTTTCTTCCTATGATTTCCCCCATATTTAGTACTCTCACTTTGCTTTTCTCCCATTTCACTGATGGCTTATGGTTAAAGAAACATGGCTTATCTGAGAATCTTCAGCTTCCTTCCTATAGTTCTAGCGCCATCTCCTACATAAGGCCTTTCCTGATTCCTGTGGTTACTAGTGACACCCAACCCAATTGTTTTGTATTTACTTTGAATATATTTTGAATAAATATGTATATATGTATGTATGTATACAGATTGTTTTCCCGAATAACATAAGTTGCTTGAAGGCAGGATTATTTTATTATAGCCTTTATATCCCTAGTCCCAAATACAAAGCTTAGCATATAGTGGTGATAAATAAGTGCTTGTTGCTTGGTCGGATACTACTTGTACTACTAGTACCCAATAATAATGACAATAACAATAACAATAGTTAGCATTTATATGGCACTTTAAAGTTACAAAATACTTAGATTTATAATCTTATTTGATCCTAACAATAGCCTTGTGAAATAATAATGATGATGATAACTAATAAGTGCTTACTATGTGTTAGGTACTGTGCCAAGTGCTTTATAATGATTTTATCATTTGACCCTCACAACAACCCTGGGAAGGAGGTACTATTTTCCTCCCCATTTGCAGATGAGAAAATTGAGACTGAGAGAAGCCTAGTGATTTGCCCAAGGTCACACAGCTAGTAAGTATCTGAGTCAAGGTTCAGAATTTGGTCATTTTTATTTCTAGTCCATCATGAGGACACTATCAAATAACACATTTGCATATTGGCAATATGCTATTTAAAATGTATTTCATTGATGACTTCTGCTTTACATTATTCATTACTCACCCTCCTACTCCCGGCAGACTAAATACTCCTTTAAGACAAAGAACAATAATTTAGAAAAAAACACCTGATGGGAAAACCTTGTCCAAGATTATATATAATATTCTACCCTAGTATTCCCCCACATCTTTGACATGATGGAAGAGCTATGCTTTATTATGCCCATTATCTGTTGTCCAGGACTGTCATTTGTATTACTCAAAGTTCAAATTCCTTTTACTGATCTTTTCATTTGCATTATTGTAGAGACATTTATTGTCCTCTTGGGTTTTACTTATTTTGTTCTACATGAAATCATTTAAATCTTCCAGTGTTTCTCTGAATTTCTCATATTTGACATTTTATATTGCATAATAATATTCCATTAAATTAATATAACTTAGTTTTCTTTTCTTTAGCTATTCTAATCCATGGTCAACCATTTTATTTCTGTTCCTCTGCTAGTATTATGTCATTTTATGTATGGCAAATAGAAGCACAGAATTTGTCATGTTGAAGACATACAGCTCAGTTTTTGATTGAGTATTATTACCAGAAGAAATGGTTTGGGGAAAAAAGGGAACTGGACTAGAGATGGGAGACTGAGGTCTCAGACTCAAATTTTTAACATTGTTCCCCTGCTTACCTTCTTTGTGCAACATTTAGCTATTCACCATTAAGATAATAGTATGATTCAGTGGAAAGAGGGCTAGAGTTAGATTCTAAGAACTTGGATTCAAATCCTGGTCCTACTCCTTACTACCAATGTGTTCTAGGATAAATGACTAAATCTATCTGAACTTCAGTTTTCCATTCTGTAAAATGAGGATTTTGGACTAGGTGATCTCTAGGATCCAATTTCTTTAAGATCTAATCCATGATCCCATGACCCTCTTGCCCTGTTTTTTTCTACTTTACAGGAGTGTTTTAAGACAGAAAGAGATTATACATCTGAAAGTTACTTGGAATAAAGTCATAATATAAATTAAAGTAGGATTATTTTTAAGTATCAACTCACATCATAGAAATGATCAATAGTTAATTTTCTTATCAAGATAGATTACAAAGTTTTGTAGTAATCCAACTACATTTTAAAAAAAATACAACTAATAAAATCTTTCCAGAAGAAATTCTTTGTGCCATCTTTGTTGTTGAGTCTGCTTTTTAGTTGTGTCCAACTCTTCATGACCTCATTCGGGGTTTTCTTGGCAAAGATACTAGAGTTATTTGCCATTTTTTCCTCCAGCTCATTTAATGGATGAGGAACTGAGGTAAACAGACTAAGGTGATTTGCCCAGGGTCACACAGCTAGTAAGTGTGTGAGGCCAGATTTGAACTCAGGAAGGTGAGTCTCCCTGACTCCAGGACCAACACTCTATCCACTGCACCACTTAGCTGCCAGTGTACTATTTATCAAGGCTAATCATCATCATCATCATCATCATCATCAATAGTAGGAGTAATAGCAGCAACAGTATTATGATTAATCATATTTAATAATGTATAACAAAAGTTTATATAGGAGTACATTATATTGTGGGCAGCTAGGTGGCACAGTGGATAGAGCACTGGACCTGGAGTCAGGAGGACTTCTCTTTCTGAGTTTAAATCTGGCCTCAGAAACTTACTAGCTGTGTGACCCTGGTCAAATAATTTAACCCTGTTTGCCTCAGTTTCCTCATCTGTAAAATGAGCCAGAGAAGAAAACGGCAAACCACTCTAGTATCTTGGCCAAGAAAACCCCAAATGGAGTCACAGAGAGTCAGATTTTGCTGAAATGATTGAACAACAAAAACGATATAGATTATAATCTGTATCTATGAAAGAAGCAGCCACATTATTGAAAGAAAAATAAGCAGGTTATTGTTATATAAAGAAATCATTGCTTATTGTTATTAATAACAATTGACATTTATATAATGCTTTCAGGTTTACAATGTGCAATATATTCATTAACATAGGTATTATCACTAGCATTTTGCAAATGAGAAAACAGTAACTCAGAGAGCAGAAATCACTTTCCCACAGTAGTATAATAGTTATTTAAGAATATGATGTAGTATGGTAGTTCCTAAAGTGTGGTCTGCAGACTTCTGGAGGTCTCTGAGGCACTTCCAGGGGTCTATGAGGTCAAAATTATTTTCTTTGTAATAGTAAGGTATTATTTGCTTATTAAAACTCCTCCCTTTTCCAAATATGTGTATGTGTGTATGTGGCTGGATTTTCTTTAACCAAAATAATCTATTGACAGAGATTGATTGTAGAAGCAGATATGAAAATCCAGCTGTCCTCTACTAAGTCAGACATTAACTAGAGTTGCAAAAATGTGCAAAAACAATGCCACTATTCTTGCTAAATTGTTTTTGTTTTGGAAAATATGGTTATCTTTCATAAATACTATTTATGCTATCATGAAGTAGGCTTATTGTTATTTTAAATGAATCAATATTTTTAAAAAGATGATCAGTTTAAATTTCCAATATGGTAAATATGAGTAGATATAACCTACATACTCTTTGGGATCTTCCATAACTTAGTGCAAAGAGGCTCTGAAACCAAAAAGTTTGAGAACTGTTGATATAGTGGTAAGAAGGCTAACTTTAGAGTAGGAGATCTGAGATTCATACCCAGGCCTTCTGATGCCAAACCCAGGGCTGTTTCTACCTCACTATTGCTACCTCCAATTATAATCAGTTAGCATGAAGCACCTCTTTGACAAAGAATAAAAATCACAGTCTCAAAGCAAATTCTGGAGAAAAAAAAAATTTCAGATTAAAGTTATGTTTCAGCTACATGTTGAACTCCACTCAGATTCCTTAATAACTTTTTTTTTCCTGAGGGCTGGGCAAGTTGAGAATTAGATGAAATCTACAACTCTGTGTGCAGGTTCCAATAAATATAAGAACAACTCTCTAACAATGGAAGGTAACCTCCTCCAAGGTGGTGTTAGAGAGCCCAAGGTCTGTTGTTCTCTTCAACACTCTGTGTATCAAAGCAGATAACTGGCAAAGAGAAAAAAACATACCAGCAAATGGAAAAGAGTAGTTTTTAAACTTTGCCCCATACAGAGTACAAAGTTACTGAACAAAGTTCTACTTTCTTACAATGCTATCTGGTGCAATGAGAAGAAAGTGGGTTTTGCAGTCTGAGGATTTGGATTCTAAACTTGACACTTGTTAACAGTGTTACCTTTGAGAATTTACACCCCCACTCTGAGCTTCAGTTTTTTCATCTGTAAAATGAAGGCTTCGGACTGTTTGACCTAGGGAAGTTTTAAACTGTCAATCTTTTGATCCTAGTTACAATTCTGAATTCTTTCATGCTTTTCTGATTCAAATCCAGTGATAGATGCTAAATAGTAACTCATTTATATAGCACTTCAGGGTTTGTAAGCTACTTTCCTCACAACACTGTTAGGTAGATAGTGAGAATATTGCATGATTATCCCTATTTTACAAATAAAGAAAAAAGTTTAATAAGTTTAATAACTTATCCATAACTTTATGGCTGACAATTATCTGAGGCAGGATGGAAACCCACATTTCCTGATTCCAAATGTTATGTTTTCCAATCCGCCACATTGACTCTCCTGTTCTAATTGTCGGTGTCACTAAGGCAAGAATGGGGATAGAACAAAGGAAGTAATGTGTGGTGCAATGGAAAAAGTACAAATTCTGGAGTCAGAGAACATGGGTATAAATCTTATTTTTCGTGCTTACCACATGTATAATCACTACTTTGTATTAGAATTCACTCAATCTTTCTATCCCTCATTTTCCTCATCTCTAAAAGGAGAGATTGGAGTAGATGGTTTCTGATGTCTTTTACTTCTAGATCTGTGATCCTATGAACTAGATTTTAAAAAAAAATTAACTTTAGGTATTGTTTTATAGCCTTCACTGGCAACATTTAAACTAGAGAATCAATAGAAATAAATGAAAAGGAATACATTCTCAGAATTATTTAGGATTTCTACTGCCTTTGTAGTCCAGAGGTGGCAAACTCAAACAAGATTAAAATATAATTGAGTAGGGCAGCTAGGTGGCTCAGTGTAGAGCACCGGCCCTGAAGTCAGGAGGACCTGAGTTCAAATCTGACCTCAGACACTTACTAGCTAGCTGTATGATCCTGAGTAAGTCACTTAACCCCCATCACTTCCAAAATTATAAATGTATATATATACATATATATATAATTGGGAAATATTTAACAAAATAAATACAAATATACAAATACAATGCAACATAGATAATATTAATATACATGGTTTTCTAAGTCAGTATGCCTCACCAAGACCAAAGGCTTAGTTGGCCCTGGTTCTATTGAAGTTTGATACCACTGCTTTAGACTATTGGGTCATAACTTCTCACCATTTTCCTAATCTCAGGCAATCCTTATAGCCAGATATTGCCAATTTTTATTTTGAAAACACAATATACATTTTTAAGGACCAAAGACCAACTCAAATAAGGCAGGATGGTACAGTGAAACGACTTACGGATGTGGAGTCTATAGATTTGAATTCTTTTCCAGTTTGACCATTTACTTGCTATATGATTTTAGGCAAACCACTTGTCTCTGGGTTGGGGTTTTGTTCTTCAGTAAAGCAAAGGACAGACTAAATGAACTCAGGTTCCTAAGGTTTTATAATTTCATGATCCTAGGTCCCAGTGCCTCTTCCCTCAGTTGAAACAACAGACAACAAACAGGCATGGATGTGGACTACTAAAAGCTAAAGAGTTTACAGCAGGTGGTACCACCTCCCCCCATTTAATTCCAGCCCAAACAATCTGCTTCTTGGTTATAGGGAATCCAATCAGAATGCCTCAAAGTGAGAAAGGGGAGGGAGTTGGATAAAGGAGCAACCCTGGTTTTGAGCATTTCCTTTATTTTAAAGAATACTCATCACCCTTAGTGGCTTTGAACACCTTTCTCTCTCATTCTTGGAATCAACAGTGGGGAAATTTCTCTGAAAATCTCTCAAACAAAAGCTGAACTGACTGATTATTGAAAGTAATGCTGCCATGTAATTCTTCCTCTCTCTATGAAGCAACTAGCATGAATATCCCAGCTAGCCAAACTGAAAACTTACACATAGAGATATTCTTACGCACCTGCCTTTCAGTAGGAGTATACTTACAATTGACCTAGCCACAGACCTAAACTTGTCCAGTTGGGGTTTTACTCTTTCACTTGACAATTTCTCATAAGCTTATAGGGTTTAGGTATGGCAGGACCATTAGTAAGCCTCAACTCCAATCCAAACTTCTAATTTATCAAATGAGGGTCAGGAAGGCTAAGTGACTTTCTTAATCTCACACAGTTAGTAAGAAACCCAGGCAGAATTCAAACTTAGATCTCCTGATTCTAAATACAATAGCCTTTTCAAACCACTCCTCCAAATATCTTTCACTTGAAATAACTCTTTGAGGGTACAGGGAATTGTTTTTCAGAGTGTATGTATGTAGAAATGAAGAAAAGGCAATAAATGAGTTTTATGCTAGAGGGGATGTGGACAGAACTTTCACATTAGTGGATATCTTAGTAGTCACAGATTATGAAATAAGGTAGAAAAGGCAGATCTATAATTCTTGTATCCCATGAATATGTGCGATCAGAAACATCAAACTTCCCCTCCTCTGGCCAAGTTTTTTTGAGTTATTTATAAATATATATGGCACAGATATAATGAAATAATGCCTGAACTAGTTTGTGAAAATTACATGATTTTTCCTTTTCAGAGGGGAGATAAGGAACAAAAGAGAGTACATGCATATGCATCAGAGCACTTGGGAAATGATAGCTTTGAAGCAAGAACAATTTATTAAACCTGTGAAGCTCTATGCCTCAGTTTTCTCATCTGTGGAATAGGTAAAATAATGTTTATACAGGGTTGCTGTGAGAAAAGTGTTTTGTAACTTACAAACAACTTTATAAATGTGAGTAACTAATATTATTATTGATTAATTTTCTGAGTGTTTTAGTTTTCAATTAAAACATTTGTAAAAGCTTACAGTCAGTTGTAATAATACTTTTGTAGTACATATGTAGCATTCAACTTTCATAATGTGACTTATGTAACTTAGAATAGTTATTTAATCTTTAATATTTTCCTGACTGCATAATGAGAGGGGACATAGTATAGGGTGGATAAAGAATCAACCTAGGAGTCAGGAAGATCTGTGTTCTGGTCCTGTTTCTTAGGTGTACTAGCTATGTGACCCTGGGCAAGTCATTTAGCCTTTCAGTATACTAGGTAACTCTCTAAGACTAATTTCAGATGCATTGTGCATCTTCATGAGGTGGTAGAATACCAACAAATGAAGAAGAAATATAATGTTAATGTATGATATTTTAAGGGTTAAGAAAAAAATCATCTTTTTAAATACATAAATTTGACATTTACACAGACACTTCAAGCCCCTTTGATCTTGTACTGTTTTGATCATTACCTTTAAAACTAGAAGAACAGGTGGCTCAACCCATTTGTAAACAGGTGCATTAACCTGTCCCTGGAGAAAAGATCACAACACTTCTTGGCTGGAAGTACAGGTGTGGATCCATCAGGGAGAAGGGTTGTTTGTGAGCTAACAAAATCATGGTAACAGCATATCAGCCTGACGTGTTGGGATAATGAAAGTGCTTCCATGTTTTATGCTCAGGGTCATGAAGAACTGAGTTAAATAAGTAGCCTCTAGAATTGGCTCTAGAATTTTCAGGATATTAAGTCAGTGAATCATGTATTAGTTCAGAACCAAGCTTTGATCACTTTAACCAAAGGCAAAAAAGCATCTTTATATGATGTGTGTTTTTTTTTTACTTAGCAAATTAGTATAGTGCAAAGGGAGGTAGATGAATGATATAGACTAGGTTCAATTCCCAATTCGAACTTGCTAGCTGTGCCATCTTGGACAAGTCACTTAGACTCCCAAGGTCTCATTTTTGTTTTTTGCAAAAATGCAAGGCTTAGGCTAGATGGTTCCTAAAGCTCCTCGTGCTCTAAATATACGATCCCAGTTAAGCAAACTCTTGTTTTCTGCAGTGACAAGAGCCCACAATATCAATTATATTTTATTACTCAAAATCTTCCTCCACTCCAGATTTCTGTTTCATTTTCTCCTTCAGCAAA
>NW_020954619.1:37370387-37381221 GCF_900497805.2 Vombatus ursinus
GACATGACTTTCTAATACTTGTGCAAAAATCACACAGAGTCACCTATGCAATTTTCCAACTCAGGTAAAATATAGAATATTAATTCTAGTCAAACTTCTCTCCCACTGATTTTAATCTCAGGCTTCTTAATTCTAGAACTGGCAGGTGTACTCAGTCTGGTCTGACCCAGTGTAAATGTGGCATGTACTCATCAGAATGGTTTGAAATGCATGGCAGCTTTCTAATTGGAATCCCCCTTATTCTCCCTCCTTTTCAAGTATCCTTCTACCAATGGTGAGCAGTCAGAGGACCAATACACTTGCCCTTTTTCACTGTCTGCATCCTGGTTGTGCTGATTGTGTAACAGGCGAGAGAGAAGAGTGCCAGGCTCATCTTTGCCTATCTGTCTTCTTATCTCTAAGTGGTCCTTGGCCAATCAGTGAGTCAATGACTAAACAATGGAAAATTTTCTCTAATATTATCTTATAGAAGAGCATTCTAATATCCCTGCTTAGACCCAATCCTTCTTGGATTTGTAAGGGCTTACAGCAACTCTACCTCATCATTTTCATATTGGGTCATTTTCCTGTGACTCTCCCTCTGTTGTGGCAATAGTAACATTACACATACACACACACACACACACACACACACACACACACGTGCACACACACAAACACACACAGAATGAAGCTATAGATAACCAAGACTAAACTATCTTCCAGAATCCAGAATCTTCAAAAGAATGGTTTAAAAATATACTTTCTTGGTATATGAATATATATTATATATACATACACATACATGCAGACATGATGGAGAGAGGGAGAAAAGGGGGGAGGGAGAGAGAGAGAGAGAGAGAGAGAGAGAGATGCTTATAGATACAGTTGCCAACTCCAACTTTGGTGTTTGACTCCTTCCATTAGAAGAGGATAGTTGAGAGTGATTCTTGAACCTTAGAGGATTTATTGATTCTACTGCTCTATGTTAAACACTACTAAAATCAAGACTTCAAATTTTTTTTCATTAATTTCTAAGTAAGGTCATATAGAATGGAGAAAAAAGAACAAAAGAGAAAAGTGCTACCAACACTGGAGAATGCCTTTTGGAGCAGAGGGGTATTCCCTTGATTCTTAACCCTGATCTCACTCCCTACAGTTAAAAGGAATTCCCAGAGCATCTGCCCTCTGTATAAGTGAGATCATTCTCAATTTTTTATCAAAACTGAATGTTGGCTATATTAGTTCATTTTCTTTAGCTTGCTTGGGATGGAACAAGTGCTCATGCAATCAGAAGGATGGACAGGGTTAAATGCTATAACATGGTACTTATTCACACCACATTAGCCAGAGGAACACTACAATTAGGCATAAAATTTTATTCCTCTGATAATATACTCCAAGTTCTTATTCATAGCTAGTGGAGAGAGGGATTTCCCTGGAAAAGAAAAACATGAAGCAATACTAGTCATTTATAAGGTAAACAACTAAGACTATTTGTCAAAATAAACACTGTCATTTTCCCCACTTCTACAAGATATAATGGGAGTGGACTAAAAGCAGTAAGCGTGAGCTCTGAGACATAGGAATAATTTTGGCCTTTATATCATTCCCAGTAAAGCAGGGCCAAGTTATTTCCTAGTTTGAATAGTCAAACTACTACATATTAACAAATCATCTGCAAAATGAGGGTGAATATCGTTTCTAAAGTTGAGTGCATCCATCTACAGACTTACCATATAGAGACGAAGCACCAACCTGCCATTAGATTTAAGGGTGATTTTTCTAAACCCGTCTCTCAGCCAATATACTGATTTTTCCCCTTTTCCTGCAACTAGTGATGAGTAGCACTTTCCATGGACCCAGACAATGAACAGCTGGATGGTTGCCAAATGAACATACATTCATGGTATACTGTGCCCTTTTTAATCAACTTCCTAATTAAAAAATGCCATGCTGGCATGAGGTATGAGAAGAGTAGGCTCAGAATATTTCACAAAATTATAGCCCCCAATGCCGGGGTTGTTGAAAAGCTGTGATCTTACAGATGTTTATGAGTTTTGCTAGTGCAGAGCTAGAATCAATTTGCTTATGCCTAGCCCTCAAGACATATTAAATTTATCCTGAAGGAAACTGGTTTCTGAAAACCCCTTGCCCAGATGCATTAGGCGGGTAGGAGTTTCAGTGAACCAAAGGGTCTTCTAGCAGACGCAACACTGATTCCTAAATGTTCACAATCTACCAGACAGTTCCACAGCAGACCTGATTTGATGGCTCTCTATGGGGTGCCCTCCAGCCTTGATTATTCTCACAACCAGGCTGGCGAGCTAGCATTGTTTCATGGCGACAATACTCAGCTCAGTGTCTGCAGCTTCTCTTCAGATGTACCAGAGAGAGACAGTACATAGCACAAGGAATCTGAGATATGGTCCAATTGAAAGTCAACCCGTAAGGGTTGTCTTTGTGCTTTTGTGGCCCAATGATGTGTGAACCACTGGAATGGACAAGGAACCCTGACTTTTCATCTCTCACTTTCCCCCTCAAATGTCATTAAAAACTGCTGCTCTGATACTAGGGGTGAGATAGTTCCATGATAGTTCTAGTCAAAACAGTTCTCAAGAAAGAAATTCTACAATGAAAATCTGTTTCAATATATTAAAATGGGCTTCCATTCCCCAACATAAAATTTTAATTCAGGGGATGCTTGATTTAGAGAAGTATGCCAAAACTAAAAAAAATCTCTCAAACAAAATGTACAAATTTAGGAAACAATTCTCTCTAGGATAAATTTGAGGGTCCTACCTGAGCAGTTAAACTTTTGGTAAAGTAAGTCACCAAGTCATGGAGTGCCTTTGAACTCTAGTAATGTGAGCTCATAAATACATTTAAAGCTGATGTACCCAGTTTACACATTCACTTGGTGACTCAGAAGCAGCACAGTTGCTGTGAACACTTCACTTGCACCTTGAAAAACAAAGCCTCAGAACAAGCTTCTAAGAGACTAATTACAGTACCCCAGCAGTGAAAAATATGTGAGAGAATACAATTTTGATTAAAGTAAGGTCAAATGACATTTGTAGAAAGAAATTACATTACTTCTTGTTCTAGCAACATAAACATCACAAAAGTGGCAGATTTTTACCCAAATTGCAGGAATAGCACCAAGGATACAAAATACAGAAACTTCAGCATGTTATTTTTTTCCCCATTAATCCTAAGGATGACACAATCTTTCCAGCACATTTTAAACCAAAAAAAAAACCAAAAAACAAAAAAAGAAAAAAAAACCTCCTTGGTTGTCTTAAAATGTATGTAGAAAGAAAAGTTTTTCATTGCAAACTTGAAATGCAGCCTCAGAACTGATGTAGAAAAATGTCTTAGATCAAACCCATCTTGCATTAAGAAAGCAAAACACCCATTGACATATTTTTAGCTCTGAAAGGCTTAATTGTCTTTGAATGCAAACATATCTCAACTCCAGTACTTAAAAACTACAGTGACAGATAGTGGCATAAAGTAAGTCTGTCAACTGGAAACTAATCTGACATAATTCTGGCCCCTTTAAAAAAGGTCTGACTATACCTCTGTAAAGCAGCCAAACACAAAGAAAGCATTATGGATAGGCAGCTCTTAAGTATTTGCATTCTGCTAATAAGTGGGTGCTTATAGCTTGAGTCAAATAATGGACATTTTACCCTCAAAAAAGTTGAAAACTATCAGAAAACTAAACCATAGTCTTTAAACCACTCATCTGGTAAAAATTAATAGAGAACAAGTGGAACAATACAAGGCATACACAAGATAAAATACTTTTCTCTACTTCAGAGCTCTTAGAAGAATCTGATATGTTTTTGTATGGTATTCTACTTCTCTAGAAAAAAATAATAAACACCCAAATATTCCTTCTTCCATGTTGATCAACAAATTTGAAAATTAAAAAGAAATACACAGGTTTTTAAAATATAAACATACAGGAACAAATATGAGAGGTAGAAAACTCACCCATTATGCAAACGAGTTCAATGATAGTATTCAGAAACTGGAAAAACATGGAAAACGATAAAATAATAATAACAATAATAATAAAGTATGAACATCTTTCCACCAAAGGGTTAATAGCTCAATCCTACATTGCAGACTTTTTAAAAAATGTGTTTGTGATTTGAATTTCTTGTGCTGAATTCACAGAATTGAAAAAAAGAAAGAAATGCTCTCCTCCTAAAAAGTTATATTCCTTATCTAATATTTGCTGTTATTCTCCAAAACATTAAAAAATAAAGTCAAGTAACTCCTAACAACCTTTTCCTCACCTTTTTCCCCTCTAGAATTAAAGCAAATCATCTACCAGATCTGAAACAGTCAGAAAACTATGAAAAGACAATTAAAGGATAATAATTTCTACTTAGCCTGAACCTTAACAGCAGTTATAAAATTAGGTCAGTTGAAATCAAAATCTCAGGTTTTTTTTTTTAAGGAGATTAAGAATCATTAAAACAGGATCAAATTGTTCACAAATGATGTCTCAGACATGGAAGTATCTCCAACTAAATATTAAAACACCCATGTTGCAGTGCATACAGCAAGAGAATTATATAAGAAATGTATGTCATTGGATGACAATAGAAATTTAGGATGCCATCAACCTTTCCTGGAACTCTCAAAATGAGTCTCCAGAATTGTCAGATATAAAAAAGGGAGATGCTCTGTTATTCTGCAAATAAGTTAGCATAACAGAGTTAGTTCATGCAAATTTTATTTCTAATCTACAGATTTCAGAGATCAATAAAAACTTTGGTTTGTTTTTGATTCACCAGCAGCCAATTGACTAGTAAAACTGGCAAAAAAAAAAGACCCAACCCAACCTTCCAGTCAAGAAAAAATACACATACATACATACATACATACAGACAGACATACACACACATATACACGTATATATACTAACCTAACCTATTGACTTCTGGGTTGTCATAGAAACAAATTTAGTAGTTTTACTAGTTTGGATAATGCTGTCCCATCAAATATTAATAAAATATATTTAATAATGGCTGCTGCAAATTTTTGAAAATGATAATCACTAAACAGTTAATCTCCACTTCAGACATATGCCCAGGAAGATGTGCAGAGCCGCTAAACCCAAACCTGCAGCAAACAGCTATGCTTTTGTTACTGACCAAAAAGAGTTGAACTTTGTTCTACTTTATAAGGAGGAGCAAACTGTTCTGAAAACAACAGGGCAAACATAACATATTTACCTTGAGGGGATATCAAATAGAAAGCTGAAGAATTGCAAAACAAAAGTAGTCCAAATGAATTATCCCCGCGTGGAGTCCAATTTTGCACCTTCAACTAGGCCACAGTCTGACAGGCAATCATTTCAACCCCAGCTACCCCTGCCTTCCTGCCTGCCTTCCTTCCATCTTAAGAGAATCGCCCAGGAAATTCACAAACCTGCTCCATGACTACAAAACTCTTCTAACGCTTTTGAACGCCCACCATTTGTTCTCCATTCATCCAATCAACTTTTCACTGCACATCTTCTCCTTCTATCGGAGCTCAGGCACAGGATCACTTCTCATCTGTATGCTAATTATTTTGCCACATGGACAAAAGTAATAATGCTTTTAGACAGGAAACTAACGGGCCTGTAGTTGAAGATGGAAATTAATAAGTTGACACCACTAAACGACAGAAAAGATGGGCATGCGTGCCGCACTCTGGCTGATGGCTACAGTGCAACCTCCATGTAAAAGCAGCAGACAGACAGGCGATAGGCTACAGAAAGCCTGGCTGGGTTGTGTGCATCGAGCACAACTTCCCTTAGAGACCACATTACTGCAGCAGAATCACATCAGTAGCATATTGCTGACTTACCCTGTCTCTGTCTGCATCCTTTAAGCAATACAAAACATATCCATTTCCCCAAATCCTAATGTGTGGGAGAACTTCACCGCTGAGCTAGGTATTTTTCAAGCTATAGCCTTGAATTAAACCAATAATTTCTAACCCTCCTCTTTACTAGGCTTGCAGTACAATCAGACAAGATTGGGAATGTATGCTGTATGCTTCTTACATTGTACCCACAGGCCCCTAAATCTCTAGAGCAGAATGTGTATCATGTGCAGTGCTGTATTTAATGTAATAGATGGGAACTGTAAATACCACAGTCAGGCTGTTAACAGCTACCGACTAGGTGATATATCTAAAAATACTTCCTCTGTCAATGATGCTATGGTAATATCAAGCAGTAGCAAAAGAAACTTTACACAAATCAGCAAAACATAAAATATTTTAAAAATCCTTCTCTTTAAAAAACTATGAGTTCAAAAAAACCTTTCTTTTATAATGAGGGAACAGTTCCTAAAGAGTTAACTCTAACTGATTCTTCAAACCCCTTTCAGGTTGCCTACTTCACTTTAGTCTGCTTCATTATATATTTTCAAAATTTATTTTCAGACAAAAGAAATGAAACTATTTCACTAAGAAAGACAAAAAGGACTTATATAACTGAAAGCATTATCTACCAGACTGTAGAAGAAACAGGAAAACTTTTATTCAGAGAGACAAGCCCAAATATGATCTCCAAAATACAAAGGAAAACAATGATATGTGACTTTGATTAGGATTTTTCCAGTAAAAAAAGAAAAGTACTAATTTTAAATGGTTTCTTAAGATAAGCAATAAATATTAGCTTTCACCACTCACACCGTGCCATGCTACTCTTTTTTTTGTAAATCTCTGTGTTACAACACTCACCATCAAAAGGCTACATTAAATCATAAAGGCTATGGTAGCACCTCCTCCCCTCTCCCCCATTGTAACTAGCCTTTAATACATCCTGACTCTTGTTTAGCAACAACTCCAAGCAGCATGCAGACAGACATCTGAGGCACATTACAAAGCTTTGATACTGGAATCTCATTGGGTTTATTTAGAAAGGCTTTGTTGTTTCATTTCTGTCCTAAAACATGAGATTTTATGAACAATTTAAAAATTTATAATCAGATAAGAATTGAAGTCATCCAAGCAAGCTCAGGCTCCCTTAGAAAGAGGAGGAAATAAAAAGCAAAACAACAACAACAATAACAACAACAAGAAAAACTATTGATTAAAGTACCTAAAAGGAAATCAGAGACCACTTATCCTACCATAAGTGCCAAAATGTAAGTCTAATAGTTAAGCAAATCTTATCCAGCATTTTAAAAAAATATATGAAAAGAGTGTACCTTTTGGGAGTGCAGTTGTTAGCCATCAAGCAACACCCTCCTTAACAGGATGTTTCTCCAGACATGCAGGTTTATTTCTGACATGAAGAGAATCTCACACATCTTTATTGCTTTTCCTATTTATCCCCATTCTAGTTATCCCAGTACCTCTTAGTACCTTCACTCTTTTAGCTTTCTGTCTACAGTGATGTTCTCAGCAAGTACCACCACTGTTGATAAGCCACTGCAGGTTTTCCATGGAAGACAATGCTGACTTCTGTTTCCTTGGTGAGGCAGTGAGGGCTGACAGAGAAGTAGGAAGTTACCAAGAACACCTTATCCCAGCCCTCAAAGGTAATCCCTCTAAAGACTAAGCCTGTTGCCTGACGTGTTGAGACCAGACATATTGGTTACTACAGAGGTTACAATTCCCTTCCCATGTAGCACTGCCAGAAATCCCTGCAGTCTGGAAGCAAAAAAAGCTCTTATAAAATATTTTAGACAGAACCTACCAACTCAGAACAAAACACTCCCCTTTCTACCCCTAACTTTTCTGATAATCACTATGCTGATAGGAGTTAAAATGCAGAAACAATTTGCAAATTTCTTAGGAAATGCAACCTAGCCCAGCTATGTTTAAAGTATGTTTTTAGGTAGTAAACAAGGAATTCTGTTTTTTTCTTCTACTTTTAAAACACCTGGTTTAAAATTGTTTCTGTCATCTCTGATTACTTCTGTTGATACCCTAAAGACTCATTTTGATCTTAAAGCCACAAATAGTTGAACTGTGGAAACATGCATAGAAAAAAAAATCATTGTGTGTGCCTGAACAATGCAGGTGTGAAACAGAAAGAGGGAGATACATATACAGAGAGCCTGAGGAGTTAGAGAGAGACAGAGACACAGCACAAAAAGATAGATATAAGAACAGACATAAATAATACATCTAATAAACAATAAGCCTTTTTTTCTTGATAAAGAAAACTGTTAGACACCAAATGATTTATAGAATGTTAGGATTTGCTTTAAAATAACTAAAAAACCAAAAACCATGAGCAAATTAAAAATAAAATACTAGAAATTAATGCTGTAAGGGAAGAATTTCCATAATGTTATGTTTGGTTAAAATATATATTACCTTTAAAAAGGGTCCTTTTCAACACATTTAGTTTCCATTACTATATGTCATACATACATGTTTTTGAGACATCATGATACTTTCAAACTATTTATATCTGGATTCTTAGAATTTATTGTATAATTATTATGGTTAAAGAATGAATATCTTTCCTCCCTCACATGCTCACACATAACAAGAAAGTACACAATATGATTAAGGAAACTGAACAAGACATTAAACTTAACCCTGGCCTGATGAAGAACATATTTTTCATGTTAAACCCTTGGTCTAATTCTATCTCCTTCTTCATTACTTTCTCCCATTAGACTTCTGCATACCCCACACTTTTTCCCTCCACGTGGTAAAAAATATTTAGCAGAGGCCATGTTTTCAAATAAAAAAAGTGAATACATATCCTCATTCCTTCAAATTGTGATAAAGCAAAGTAAATCAGTTCAGCAAAATAGAATTAATCTTCCCTTCCAAAACTGCCACTTTATTTTCTTCCTGGGAACATTTCTGGTGGTACTTAGCTCCAGATGTATAACTTAGGGCAAAGTACTAGATTCATCTAACAACTTAGTAATCAATTTTAAATTATGCCCCTGGACTTTAAGAAAAAAAATCAAGCAAAGTAACAAACTGCTAAATATACTGGTATATCCATAGGGTCCTTTTTCTCCCCCTCAGCCTCATGACAGTGAACCATTAAAAAACAAAATAAAACAAAAAAAATTCAAAGCAAACATTGTTTTGAGTTATTTAAAATTGAAAATATGGTCACTGAAAAATATATTAACAATATTCTTGAAATACTTTGTTCTATATCACTCCAAAAAACTTTGTGTTTATATTTTAAATTTAAGGATGGAATTGCCAGTTCATTTCTTGTAACACTGGAAAATGCCTTAATTAGTAAACCACATATGTTGGAAATATATTAATTAATTCTGTTGCTTAACACTTGAAAGATATTTGGAAGTACATTATTTATTAAGCAGATTAACACATGTCCATGCGAATAATTATTTGCTAAGGATTAAATGTATAATTTAATAGAAAACTTTTTTAAATGTTCACTTTCACAATAGAGCTTTTTGATGTTCAGAAATGCCACATGCCAACTTCACGAAAAGCATTCAGAATTGAAATGATTCTGCCAGTAAAGTAGCAAGTTTTCAAATGCAAACATTTTAGACAAAGAGCATTTTAGACAAAGATCATTAAAAATGATCAAAGAAAATGGTAGAAGATGATAAAAAGAAGGATCAAAAAGGTAATGTACTTTTCCAAAAGTTATGTCTATGCTATTTAAAATTTTGTATAATCACACACAACATTTGTGTAAATTCCATGTAAAATAATTTTGCCATACTCACACATGTGCACAAGTTACTAGGCCCTAATGTTTATTCTATTTCAGCCAGAGACAGATCTCTTTGAAATAGGTGTCTATCAGGAAAATGTGTATATCTTGGAATACAGTACTTCTGGATGATGTAAATATAACTTAGAGTTGAAATTAAGAGGGCATATGTATCTGATGACTTTATAAGAAATTAAGTAATACTGGATCACACAAAATGAGTCTTATTAAAAAGCAAGGACAATTAACACTATTGTGTGTATATATTTCTCAACACAAAAAAAATGCACAGAGACAATCATCATAGATACATTATTTTCATGATTTTTGAAGAGGAAAATAAAATTCAGTACAAGGACAGATTGAGGCCTTTACAAAATAAAAAATGCATATATTTAATATATATTATGTAAATATGTATATACACACATTCACACACATATACACACACATAATATATAGTACACATACAATGTGTATATATATGGTATTTTTTCCCCACTGTCTTCAAAATGTCTGTGACCATTAAAACCTCCTCTTGCTTTTACCTCAATGAACAGAAACATTAAGGTGATGAAAGTAAGCCATTTTCACATTGCCAGTAAACTAGTAGGAAGTCAGTCACTGCTGAATGTAATTGCTATCAGCAGCGGACAGCTCCCGGTGCTGAAAGGGAAAGGCAGAGAAACCTCTTTCACAATAGCTCACTCCACCAGCCTTTGAAAAATCACAGCAAAACTGAATGAGGTGGCAAGTGTTCAGGCTGAATAGCACTGTCTACAGAACAATGGCAGCCAACTCCAAATCCTACTATAATCACATTAATGAGATTAATCAGTGAATTAGCAGCAGTCAAATGTCAGGGTGGCAAGGAGGAATCCAACCAAGCTTGGTAATTAACTTTTTTTTTGAGGGGGGGGTGAGGGAGGGGAGAGAAAATCCACAGTGCTATCTCCTAGGTTTTTGAAAAGTTGACAGTTTTCATTTACAAACCCTTGAAACAATTTGCTAATAAACAGAAGGTAAAGACACAGCCTCTACTTAACTTAAGGTTTCAACTGTAGGCCTTTAAGGAAACTAGCATCAAAACTCGATAAGTTTTACTGTGGTGAACTTTATAAGTGTGAATTTAAGCCTGAAATCCAACTTATTCCTTTAAAAGTC
>NW_020954619.1:37381252-37384867 GCF_900497805.2 Vombatus ursinus
CACACACACACACACACACACACACACACACACATGCACAAGTTTGGGTGATAGTGAGAGTGATTATTTAACTGCCACTGCTTGTCAGAAGTCTATGATAGGAAAATAATACTTTGGGGGCATATACCTTGAAAAAAAAACTTGTCTTTCAGATGTTACAATGGTCATGTACTTCTGTTGTTTCTTAAACAAAACTGTTACAGTGGAAATTTTCAGGCAAATTTTTACCAAATGCTTTCTAGCTCTTTTAATGTGACTGAGTCTGATACTCTCGTATTCAGGTCAATTAGCAGAAACAAAACTTCTTTTCACCAGAAATTCAGAACTCATCACTGTCTCACTATTACAAGGACAGACAATTTAAACAACTCAGATACAGGATCCTCAAGATATGGAAACTCTGTAGGTCAATGATACTTGTTTCCTTAGCCTTTCAAAAATAAAAGAATATTGTATAAAATTATTTTCTATCTCTAAGATAATCACATTGCTACCTCTTTAAAAGACATTTTTTTAAAAAAAATAGTATATGCATATTGGATGTTGAATCTTTGAAAAAGAATTCCTATTGCCTATAGCATCTCTCTTGCTAATGTTTAAGTCTGTGTTCACTGTGAGAATTTTTTTTTTTTGCCATGTGAAGTTTAATCTTGGTCAGTGAGAAATGAAAACAGTATCAAGAGTTTTATTATGAAAAATCTTATTTTTGACATTTTATCTAATTACTCTCAGGTAATCCTTCTGGATAAGTTATTGTTACATTTAAAAATTTTACTGATTATTTTTTGTTGGTAGCTACTGGGGTATTTGCCTGAAGCTTTGTTAGTTCATTTTGAACTGTGTGGAAGTTAAAGTATGCAGCTTGAAGTTTTGACATAGTAAGTTCAATAGCAATATATTTTAAAAAATCACAGTAATATAAGTAAAATATCACCTCAGCCTATTCTAAACTTCAGACTTATAGGTTCTATTTTAAAAAAAATAAGCTTTTATTTCAGTTTGTAAGTTTGAACAATGTAAATTCATTTTCTTCACAATATATACTATTATCCATGATAGAAATTCTAGTTCTTTTTTTTTTAAAGACAAACAATTTGTTTTATTTGAATATGATATTTTTTCTGGGAAATTTTTGTTTCAGCATCTTCGTATAATCCAGTACTGAACTGTCTATGCATCAGGTTTTTTGTTTTTTTAATAAACAATACCATGCTTAATTCATGCAACCCAATGTCTGCTGTTTTAAAGGAGGACTTTAGAGGATCACTAAAACTGCTGTAACCCAGAAACATTTCAGCTAACCAGCTATGATAGAAAGACAACTTTGAAAGATAAAACAATGGACATTTCAGCACCAACTTCTGAAAAGCTATAGTACAAAATCTTTCCAGTTTCAGTTCAAGATTTAAACTATCAGACAGCACACACACACACACACACACACACACACAACTCACAAAGCAATCACATCCCACGGTAAGTTAAATACAAGTTCAATTGTTCATAACTGCATTGGCTTACATGACAGAAATCAAGAGAGAAACCTGCTCCACTACAACTTTGAAAGGATGACGAGTAATAAAGCATACCACCGAGACCCAGAAAGGCTGTTCTTTTTTCTTCTGTGAATATTAAAATGATACCCCACATTCCAGGGATTAAAAAAATTAAAATACACCCACCAAAACTGAGTAAAAAGCAGGGGAACTTCAAGAAGAGTGCAGGGGAAAGCTCTCTCCCTCTGTTTAGTGTGCAGAAGCTTAAGGGAAAAAAAAAATGTCGCCTGGGCAGGAATGACAAATGCAGCACGATAGGCTAGCAGGCCTAAGGGATCTGTTTTACTTCCACATACATCCTCTAATGCACGCACTCCCACTCATCCTCTCGATATGCTTTTTTTTCCACATTTTTTTCACCAGCTCCAAATCCCCGGCATATGACCTTCTGTTAAATAGATAAAAAAAAAAAATTTGCTTATCAGTCATGCAAATGAGGCTGAATTCATTTTCCACAACAGATGGCCTCATAGATAATGATGATGGAAGAGAGAAAATTGAATGTCTCTCACAAGGTGGCCATGGCAACCGAGAGCAGAATAATATCAATAATAAGCTCACTGCATAATAAGGTTGTCAATCCCACAAATCAAAGTCTCCAGCTAAATCAGGTATACCACCCCAGCTAGTTATCAGGTAAATAAAGAACTGTATTTTATTTTACAATGACCATGAAGGGGAAAAAATGGAATTCTAGGCCTCTGTTGGGGTTCAAGGATTGAGGGGAAGGGCAAGAGAAGGAGAAGACAAAGTGAAGAATTTCTCTTCTCCACTTTTTTATTATGTTTTATCCAACACATTAGATTTCATGAAGGATCTTTCTAATGGCAACGCTGATATTTGAATCTTGGTGTGCTGGGGTCTTTTCTTTCTCAATCTCTCTATCCCCCTTACTCTCCCTCCTCTGATGTGGTGCCCTGCATTGATGCAATAGCAGCTCGCCTCAGGCTTCTACCTTGGCTCCCAGGGGGCCATCCTGCAAAATGAATCAGCAGCCATCCTGAGCAGACTGATTAAAATGAAAATGGCAAGGCACATGTCTGGGCGGAACTAGAGCTGAGCTTTGCTGCCTGTCTGGCAAGCATGCTCAATATAGCTCTTGCTAATAATGGCTTACTGCCTTTCGTTTTTAAAAAAGGTATCACCATCTTTTCCCCTCAAAAATATAATGGTGCTAGGGTAGGGGGTGGGGGTTCTTCTATTTTTTTTTTTTTTGCTCACACTTAGACTGACTGACTGACATGCCATAATTGTGAAAACTGCACTTAGTCCAGTATTTCCACTGCTGGGGGGGAGGGTAGGAAGGATTTCTTCACAGATGCAAGCTAGCTGAAAGACCAAGACAACATTTAAACACATGAGATGCAACAATCTCCTACCAAATCACAGGCAACAGACCACGAAAGAAAAATTCCAGCTTTCAACCTCACATGCACTCCATCGAAGCCTGGGAAAAGCAGCCTAGGCAAAAATGGTTTCCATTTCAGGCACTTGCCAATATGATGCTGGTGCTTCAAAAATGGAACAACACAGAAAAGTAAGAACAATTAGGACTCACGCAATGTAATATTTTGTAAAAAAAAATATCATATTTAAAAGAAATCAACCTCAACTTACATGTGCAACACCCTTTCTTGAACTGTATTTTTTGATCTTCCTGTGAATTTTCTTAGGTGCTTGTTCAATACTGTATTGGCATTCAGCTAGCATACAAAAGCCTTATAAAAACAATTTTAAAAGAGGAACTATTTTACTTTTACTACAGATAATTAACAGATTCCATATAGTTCAGTTCTTCCTGTAAAGTGTTCCTTTCAGATGTAAGCAAGCTATCAGATTAGCTTTCCAGACCTCTCATTTAGTTTTGTTTCTGAAACAAAGAGCAGATTATGAAGATCGGAACACACACCCATTTGCCTTTAGTTAATTCCAGTTTCTAAGACATGATTCTTTCCTGCTGCACCCTAGCCCTGTTGCTGCAGTGTGAATCAGAAATCAATAGAACTGCTCTCATGGATTCTTTACTCGCCAAAGGAGCTGCAGTTGACTGTACTGTCTC
>NW_020954619.1:37384939-37396374 GCF_900497805.2 Vombatus ursinus
CTCTCTCTCTCTCTCTCTCTCTCTCTCTCTCTCTCTCCCCCCCCTCTCTCTCTCCCTCCCCTTCCCTGTCCCTTTTGCTCTCTCCTTTCTCTCTTTCTTTCTCTCAGCCCACCCCCTCTCCTACACACACACACACACACACACACACACACACAACTAATGACGTCTGTGCAGCTTTTTCAGCTGATTGGGCACTGAATCGGATGTTCTATGGAGCAAAGACTAGGAATCATTTACAGTCTGTGGGAAAAAAAAATGGTAGCTTGTATTTTCCTGTCTCCAGGAGGCTTGAGACTGAGTTTCCCCAGACAGTCATCTATACTATTTAAGGACAGTTCTCCAGTGTCTATGTGATCACTATGGAGTAAAAGATCACAGTCCAAAATGGTCACACAACTATGATGCACCACTCTTCAATGGGATTTGTTTCCATTTTGTAAAGGACAAGACATTCACATAAAAGTAAGCAGAAGAAAAATATGCATGGAAGTGAATGCTGCTTAAGTAAATTAGTGAGAGTATATCATTTGAAATATTTAAACACATTATGCCATCAATTTAAGCAATGCTTCCAAAGACTTAAAATGTATTTATAAAATAAAAATGTATACCTGTATTTTCTGAATGATAGTCTTAGCAAAACAGCAATAGACTCAGTTCTATAAGCTAAAATAACCTTGATACAAAAAATAATACTATAGGGGAAAAAAAACTACCTAGTTCCAGGTAACAAATTTCAAAATATAGATTTACATTTACATATTATACACATATATTTTTTGTGTAAATACCAAGTATGATATATATATGGTATCTGCATATGTATTCACATAGATGTACATACATGCATGCATATATGTGAGTGTACATACATGCACACATGCCAATATACCTACACAGGCATACTGTTTTGTTTACCTGAAGCTGTAGTTGTCTCTCACTGAAACAGGAAAGTATTAAGTTGATGAACATAGAATTTAATCCTTTATTCCCAAGATAAGGTATTCCTGGGATTTGCAGCATTGAAGAACACCTCCCCCACCATACTGTCAATGTATTTCAACCTCAATTTATTGACAGCAACTGCCCCAGCCCTAGTCTGGCTCCAGCGAAGCATTTATTCCCTCTTCCCAGCCCTCCGTGTTTTTCAGGGTTGAGAATGCCGGTACTCGACCAACTTAAGAGAAATAATGTCTGGGGAAAAAAAAATAAAGAATGAATCATAGAGCCACAGAACACGACAATGGAGTAATATTGCTGTCTACATTTTACAATTCCATTTTAGTTGCACTTAATACAATCCAATTTAAAAAATAAAAATTGAAATCTACTGCTTTAAAAGATTGTAAATAATGCCCTTCAGGAAATTTAGGGCTAGAGGTTCAGGTGGGGGTTGGAGTAGGGTGGTGGTTATTGCCCATCTAGGTCTAATATTTCCTTGGAGTTAGCAATTAGACCACAACAATATTTTTTCTCCAAATATTTATCTAATTCCTGCTTCAATTATTTATAATATGCTTTTTGCTGCCCTTGGCAATTTATTCCACATATGAGATGTTCTCTGTGTTAAAAAAAAAAAAAAGCCTCGATACCTTTTAGACTCATGACCTGCCTACTTTAATCCTTGGGTTGCTAGAGAGAAAATTTTTGTCTATGCAGCCATTTCCAATAGATATACATTTAAACTTAGAACAAAGAAAATAAATCCCAGGCATTAAGTGGCTTGATGTATGGTGTTCATTGGCTAATGGCAATAACAAACCACATCAGTGATCATAGGACATGCCCTCTGATCATGCTGTGTAATGGCAGATCAGTGTCGTTTAACTTAAGGAGGACACTTCCTGTTCTTTATAAAATGTCTATTTTTTTATAAGAAAATTAATTTCTTGACATGTATTTAGAGTATCTTTACATGTGTAAGCCTGTGTGTGCCAGATTCCCTCTATACATGTATTAAAGTTTCATGATTTTTAATTTGTTTCCTTGATTTTACATTCTCCAAACAGAGCAGAACTGGAACCAGGCTTCTAAGTGAAGAGAAATCTTTCTTTTTGCATATCAATACTTCACCATAGTAGCCCTTCATTATTTTTCTGCAGAACGTTGAGTAGACATGTAACAGAGCAGTTATATGGGGTTAGGAAACAGGAGGATGCAGAGAAGGTGGCAGGAGAGAACGGTCAGGTTTTCATCTAACAGACAGTGATTAAGTTAAAGCTACCACTTTAGTGCTACAAAAGCCACCTTTATTAGAAAAAATCATTATCATATAGGTGTGCAGAAACCATATGTGTGTGTGTATGTATGTATGTAAATAAATCCAAAAGACAGTGTTACGAATGAATGAATGATAAGGTATTAAATACTTACTATGTGCCTGGCACTGTGCTAAGCACTGGGGATACAAATACAAGCAACAAAACAAATACAAGGCAGTCTCTGACTTCATGGAACTTACATTCTGATAGAGGAAGAATTGTAGAGGAGTATTGAATGGAGAGAAGTGTATTGGACAGAGAAGGCAGAAGTAATGGTAGGTTTCATAAAGCAATTGATTGACATGCCATCATAGGACAAATAGTACTGCTTTGATCACTGTTTTCAGAGTTAGAGATGGAAAGTGGAGGTGGAGAGGGATTAGTGGAATTGAAGTGGCATAGTAGGTCCCTAGACCAGATGAGATAAAGTAAATGCTCACCAATCAGAGGCCAGGGTCATAAGAATGAGATTTTCAGTTCTAGATAGAGGTGGGGATTGGAGAGCATGAAAAATTATAAGAGTATAGAGATTTTAGGGACTAGAGAAATATCATGACTAAAGGTATTACAGACCAAAAAGGTGTAACAGTTTCATAAAAATGTTCCCTGCATCCCTGGGTCTAGGGTTAATTTACATTTCACACACTGTACCTATCCATAATTTTTAAAAATAATTTTCTCCTACTTGGTGACAAAAACACATCAGGAATACCCACTTTCTACAGGAAATGTTCCCTTTCTAAAGGAGTTCACCCCTTACTAATTACCGCCCTCTTTGAATTCTTACTGTATAGAGTCTAGCCAAATTAGCTTCCTTGCTGGTCCTTGCACATGACATTTCATTTATAATTTCTGTGCTTGGGATTAGGTTATTCCCCATGCCCAGAACACACTCCCATTTTAACTCTGCCCCTTAGAATCCTGAATTTCCTTCAGTGTTCAGCTCAAATTGTACTTGCTACATAAGACCTTTTCTGATCACCTCTGCTGCTAGTACCCTCAATCAAATTACCTTGTACTTATATGAATATTTTGCATATAGTTATATTTACACATTTGGCTTCCCTTGATATATTATAAGCTCTTTGAGGGCAAAGATTATTTCATTTTTTTTCTTTGTATCCCTGTAGCCAAGCACAGTGTCTGACATATAGAAGGCATTTAATAAATAATTATTGACTGATTAATATTCCTCTTAATTTAGCATTTAAATTCTGTATAACTATTTCATGTATGTTAGTCTCATTTTCCCATGTAGACTTTAAGATTTCTGAGAGTATGATATATGTATGCCATATACTCCTTTGTATGTGCCAAAAGTTTCTAGCATAATGCTAAGAATATAAGAGATACTTAGTAAATATTTATTAACTATCATGTAGATGAGGAGTTCTATTTGGGCTATTTGTTCTTAGAGGGCAGAACTAGGAATAACAGGTGGAAATCTAAAAGAAAGAAATTTTGACTTCACGTTAGGAAAATGTTCCTAGCAATTAGAGCCATTCATAATTGAAATGGGCTGTTTGGTGAGGTGGTGTGTTCCTTCTCAAGATCTCAAATTGATGCTTGATGACCCCTTATTAATTATGTTTTAGTGGAGATTCCATTTCAGGTATAGATTCAACTAGATGGCCTCCAAGGTCCTTTATAACTATAAAGTTCTTTAATTCTGTATGATTGATTGATTTCTTCTATCTCCTTCCTTCTTAGAGTCATAATCTAGTGATTACTTAGGAAATTAATCATATATTTTAAAATGAAATCGTATTTATTACATTTTTAAGCATTAGACAATAGCTTGTGTCTCTAAAAGGGTTACTTCAATTCTTCCTCAGGGGATCTGTAATCTCTTTCATTGTAGGTACTCTATCCAATGAACAAGACCCATCCATGTTTCCTTATCCTTTGAAACTATTAATCTGAGTTCCCTAAGGTCTTACAACAGAAGATCTGCTCAGCATGTTGCATGCCTTCCTTTAAATCTCTGGCCATTTTGAGGGTACCACTTATGCCTTTAGTAATGAACCTGTTATTTGTTGTCTCATGCCATCTAACTGACTAATCTCTTTTTCTAATACATTTTCGTAATGATAGGCCTTAAGCCATTTCCTGAGCATAGGTCAATGTTAGAAATTCACCATAACTTATTTGCAACCACCATTCATTTTTCTTTCTCTTTTCTTTTAGGTTACCTACAACTTCATTTCTTCAGATATTATGATGTTCCAAGATTGTCATCCACAGAGCATTACAGGGAGAATATTTTTGTTAATGTAATGGTTTTACACTAAAGAGCAGCTTAGAATTATTAAAAGCACAGTGCAGTTTTCCTGACATAATCTACCCCCATTCTCTTTCCTAAAAATCCTTACAATGGAAAAAATGGCCAGGAAAAAATGAAATTAAAGTGAAGAGACTGAAAAGAAAATAGAACTACAAAAGATAAACAAGAAAAAAGAAACACCCTTAATCACAAGGACAAATACTTTATGAACATTCATGCCAGTCATTTACTTCCTAAGTTTATGGCCCAGGATGCTTCTTCGGCCAATCCCTAGGTCCATTTGTCATTATGTATGTATTGCTACTTCACATACCCAATGGCTCTGGCCTCTTTCTTTTCTCTCTTTCACTCCTTGCCCACCCTAACCCACCCCAACCCACCAATGTATAGATTCATTCTTTAAGGCACAATGGCATATGAATGTTCCAATTTGAAGATAATTGTTGTCTCCCATCAGCTTTAACCAAGGTCTTACTTTGAATCCTGGTTCTAGTACTCATATGACTTTGGACAAGTCATTTTTTATCTCTAAGGCTCAGTTCCTTCTTATGTAAAATGAGGAGACTAGACTAGATGACCTCTTAGGTCTCTTTCAGTTCTAATTCTATGATCTTCTGAGCCAATCAAACTCTGTATCATTTTCTTTACCACAGTGCAAGAGTTTGTGGAAAATAATGCAGACTGAGAGGATTCAGTCTGTTAAATAAATATTAGGAATAAAGCAGGCCATGTTTCAGGATTTAGAGTTGAAAGACTTAAATCCAAACTCTTCTTCTCAAAGATGAAGAAACTCAGGCCCAGGGAGGGAAAATGATTATCCCAAGTAGCAAACAGTAGAACCATTATTTGAACTCAGGTCCCATGATTTTATATTTACTGTTCTTTCCACTATACCTCACTAAGCAGTTCATTAAAAAAGTAAGAAATACTGTTTTACTTCTTGTACACATCATTGCTGTGCTGTTGAGCTAGAGGAAATTCTTTAAGATGATAAAATTTTTCGACTTGTGTGTTTAAAGCTATATTAGTTACATTAGTAACATCCCCAGTCAATGGCTTTCTTCATTTGTTATTGTGGGAATTTTTTGTTTTATGTTTTAATATATAGTATTATGTTAGGAGTATTGTCAGCCAATTGCATAATGTTATGGCTTCTGTCTCTGATCTTGTCCTTGCTCCTCCTCTTATATAGCTTCCTACAACATAAAGACTGTCTACTCAAGATCTCTAAGATCCATTCTGACCTAAAGCATCAGGAGTTACCTGATGGTGGTGACAAGTATTTGGGAATAGGATCCAGACGTGAAGATTTTTCTCACTGAGAGCTCATGTTCATCCCTTCACCCTTGTTACTCCCCAGATCAGCCAGGTGTTACAGGTGACTTGTACGGGGCTAGCCAAATTATGCTGAGATTGGCTTTTGGCCCACAGGAACCAAAGGAGAAATAGGAAGCATATAAAGTGGTGAGATCTCCTTTACTGCAGGATCTGGCTTTCTGTGGCTTTGTCATTTAGGTTCCAGCAGACTCCTTGACTCCTCCTGACCACATACCCAGCCTTCAGGCTGACCTTGAGCCCAACCATAACTTTTATAATATATTTCTAATATCCTGAACACACACACACACACACACACACACGTATATACATATATTTGTATATACACATACATATATATGTATATACACATATATGCATATGTACATATATTTGTGTATATAAATACATGCATACATAAACACACATACATACATATATGCCAGCTCTGATATTTATTTAGCTATGTGACCTATGTTGGATAAATCATTTCCCCTTCCTGCGGCCTTATTTCCTCAAGTGTAAAATAAAGGGACTCAGCTAGAAGGATTTCTAAGGTCCATTCCATTCTATACTGTAAAGTTTCCTGAAGCTCCAAATTCAATGATTTTATTTTAAGTGACACTGGCCTACTTTGACTCCTAATTTAACTTGACCTTGCCTTCCTAGCTAATACACCAATCCACTTCAGGCTCATTGTACTCCTGATATTCACCATACAGCTAGTGACCTCCTAACTGACCACAACATATGTTTTGTTGATTGCTATATTGCTATGTATGAACGGAGGAGGCCTGTGACCTACTCCTCTATTATATTTGTGATTAGCAAGGAGTTTTACACTATTGTAGCTAAAAGGTGCTTCTTCAGCATTTTCCTGAATATAAGTACCTTTAAATAGAGTGAAAGCTACTTTTGCCTTGAACTTGTTACTTGTTACACTCAACATGTACCTCATGGGCTAAGAGTAACTTGACTATATCCTTAAGCAGGAAACATGAGATAAAAAATTGTGTGTTTTATAGGAGGCAATGTTACATAATTGGAAGAGTTAAAGACTTAGAGTTAAAAGATATGTCTTTGAACCCCAGTTCTTTTTTTTAATTAGTTTGTTGACCCTCAATCTCTTTTTCCTCATTTATAAAACAAGGATAATAGTGCATGCACTAACAATTTCACAAGACTGTTGACAGAAAAGCACATTATAAGTCTTAAAATAACATATCAAGTATTAGCTATTATTAACTGGGAGCACCTGGACTAACATTTCGTTGATGAACTTAACCCAAGATGGATGGAAAGCTCTCAGGAATGGAATTCTGAAGGAAAAAAAAAAGAATTATGATGAGAAGGAAAAGGGGGAAATTGCCTAAAGAAATTGATATGGATACACAGGGAACTCATTGATCAGTAAAGATTTTTAAAAGAAATTCATAGATGGAAGCAAGAATAAGTAATAGAGAATAAATATAAAAGTTTGACTTAGGCCTGAATGAATAGCATCAGGAACACTGAATCTCACAATTAATGAGTCTGGCTCATCTCATAATAGAATGTGTATGCATGTGTTATATGTGTGTATGCATGTATGCACACATATGTTTAAATTATGTTGGGAATAGAGGAGAATCAAAAAAAGAATACTACCCAAGGTTGAAGGGATAATGATAATAGACACAGAAGAAAGTAAAGCTGTTCAACTCTTGATTGGCATTTATTTTCTCTGCTGAGAAGAATAATCTTTAGAATAGGAATTATAGATGAAATATGGCAAAATTGAGAATTTATGACCAAGATAAGTAGAGAGATGATAAAGGATCAAGAAGATGCCCTTCAAGTGTTTGTCACTATTCTCAAAACTAATTCCAAAAGTACTGAAAAAACTGACAAATAGGATTGCTAAATTGCTCTCCTCTCTTCTACTGACCTCTTCTCTCCTCTCTACTTACCTGAGGGTGTTCTGCTTAAAGGAAGGTAAATTTTGATGGCTGAAAGATACCAAGTTAACTTGGGGCTTACTGGCTAGATTTCTTTCTCAAAGACCATGCCTTAAACCCCATTCACTTTGGATCTTGTGGATTGGACAATAGGTCCCTGCCCACTTAATAATCACTTTTTAGGCCCTCCTGGCTCAGAGTGAATGTAAATAGTAACTGTTTTTCTTTTGGCCTTCAAACCTGTGATTCTTCTCCTCCCAGTCTTATTTTTTTTTTTTTTATTAAAGGGGCCATCCCTTGACCCACTTCTTGAAAAGGCCTATTCACTAAGTGGGCGTTGCCTCACTCAGAGTGAGAACCTGAAAAGAACTTAAAAGGGCCAGAGTCTCCCATTGCATCCTGGGCCATCTCCAGTCATACTGATGAATATCTAGCCACTGCACCCAGATGGCTCTGAAGGAGAAAGTGAGGCTGGTGACTTTACACAGCCCTCCCTCACTCAAATCAAAGTCAATCACAAGTCATGTCATCACCTCCCTGATGTCATGGTCGTCTTTGAGAATGAAAGACAAGTCTAACACACACACACACACACACACACACACACACACAAAAGAAGGAAAAAAGAAAAGAAGGAAAGGAAGGAAAAAGAAAAAAAAAGGAAAGAAGGAAGGAAACATTTATTATGTCTGTTGTTTAGTCATTTCAGTCATATCCAAATCTTCATGACCCCATTTGGGGTTGTCTTGGCAAAGATACTGGAGTGGTTCATCTTTTCCTTCTCCAAAGGACAGGGGAGTTGTGCCTAAAAAGCAGTTATTTTGAGAAAAAAATTGTGATTTTTGTGAAATAAAAATTTGAAATGATTCAAGAGTTCAATATAGCAGTCCACCAAAAAAAGCTAATGTGATTTTAGGCTATATTAAGAAAATCAGACTCTTTAAGACAAATGTGGCAAAAGGCTTGGTGTATTTTATCCTGTTCAGCCCATATCTGGAGTATTATTTTCAGAGTAGGGCCCTGTGTCTTAACAAGGATAGTGCTAATCTGAAGACTGTCCAGAGGAGATGACCTGGATGGACTTCAAGATTGTGCCATACAAAGATTGTTCAAAAAAACAAACAAAAAAATCAACTGGAGCTTTTCAACATGGAGAAGATAAAACTTGGGAGAGGGATTATTTTGTGCAAGAGGGATTAGACTTTTCTGCTCAATCTTTGAGAGCAGAACTAAGAATATGAGTAGAGGTTATGAAAGGACAAATTTCCACTTCATATTAAGAAAAATTTCCCAAAAACTATAGATATCCAAATGTGGAATGGCCTGACTCAGGGAGTAGGCAAGATAATCACAGGTTGTGAATGTTATAGAGGTGATTCCTGTTCAGTTACAGGTTGGACTAGATGAGTCTAATGTCCCTTCCCATTCTAAAGTTCTAAAAGCCTTCATGATCACTTTTGGGGGCTATTTATGGATTGCATTAGATGGCTTCTGAGGTTCTTTGCAACTCTAAAAATTTGTGATTCTAAGAAATCTGCTTAAATCCACAAAGTCATTTTACTGAATGTAGGTTGGTTTAGAGTATAAGTTTCATACTGCTCAATTTTATTTCTTCACAAGATAGAAATCATAATCAGCATCAGAATTATATTATTTTAGAACTATAACTATATCTAAGAGATTGTCTAATTCCAGAATTTTTATAGGTGAGGAAAAGAGGTCTTTGGAAGTCAAGTGACTTGTTTTACATAACCACTAGAAGAGTAAGAAAGGTTGTCCTGAATCCAGTGCACTATACTATTTCCACAGCAACACAATGTTTTTCAAAGAAAGTACAAGATGGGTGATTAATAGAGATAAGGAATGAAAGTCATTCCATTTAAGATCTCTTCTAGTTCCCAGTATTGAGATGATTCTATCATCTCACTCATCCTGAGTTTTTTTTTTTATTTTAACACAGAAAATACCCACTTTTTCTGTGTTTCTTAAAGTAAAAATAAGACAAAATTAAACAGTCACAAGCCTCTCAGCCTAGGATAAAAATTTCATCAACCTAGATAAATTCATCTCTCCTATGGCCACTAGATAATAGAATATAGAGGTTCTAAAAGGGACTTAGAAGTCATCTACCAAAACTTGAATCTCTCTATAATAGCCTAAATGAGTCATCATCCTGCCTCCTATTTAAGACCTTTGTAGACAGAATACTCACTACTGTCTGAAGTAGGAATTCCATCTGTGCACAGTAGTAAATATAAGACACAGATACATCAAATTAGGTAAGACACATAGTACATGATTGGTACATTAGAGGATTAGAAAAATGCTACGAGAGGACAGAGAGATAAATTCTTTACTAATCGTGGGGATCAGAACATATTTTACAGAGGAGGTATCTAAGATGGGTTTTAAATGTTGGGTGAGAATTCAATAAGCAAAGAAGGGGACGAAAGCATTTTAGACATAAAGAATAATGTGAGCAATAGCAAAGAGACCATAGAGCACACATTGTGTTTAAGGAGCAGAGAGAAGTCCATTTTTCTGAAGCTTAGAGGGCAGGAATAAGGGACGTGTTGGGCCAGGTCTCAAACAGTATGCTCCAGGAAGCTGTTATTGACTCTGTACTACTTAACATTTTATCAATGATTCTGATCAAGATCTAAGTGACATCCTTATCCCATTTTCAGGTGACAAAAAGTTAGGAAGTATCAATAACCCCCTGGTGACAGAGTCAGGATCCAAAAATATTCTAACAGGCCATAAGCCTAAGCTGAATAAAACAAGATAAATTCTAATATGAATAAATGACAAGTCATACTCAGATTTTAAAAAATTACCTTTGTGAATATAATATGGGTAAGAAAAGGAGAAAAAACAGTGTCTGAAAAAAAGTTGTTTGTTTATTTTTGTGGACTACAAGCTCAACATAGGTTAGCAGTATTATATGGCAACCAAGAATCTAATGTGATGTTAACCTGCATTGGGAGAGGCAGAGCTTCCATTTATAAGGAAGGAAGCAAGTATTTATTAAGCTTCTACTATGTGCCAGGCACTGTGCTAATCACTTTATAAATATCTCATTGTATTTTCATAACAAATTATTTTGCTTCTTTTAGAGTTGAGAAAATTGAGGCAGATGGAGGTTAAATTATTTGACTAGGTTCATACAGTTAGCAAATGCTTAAGATTGGCTATGGACTTAGGGCTAAGTCCAGGCCAGGAGTTTTTACTACTGTGCCACTGGTCAGTCCAAGATAGACTGTTGCATTCACAACAGGCCATGACAGTTTAGGAAGGATGTTGATAAACTGAACAGCTTACACATGAAGGCCATGATCTCATGTCATAACAAGACCAGTTGAAGGAAATGGGGTTGTTTCCTCTAAAAAAAAAAAAGACTCAGTAAGCCTTTTATCATGTTCAGGTGCTCAAAAGGTAATCAAATGGAACAAATAAAGACTTGTTCTGTTTGACCAAAAAGGGGAGTGCTAGGAATAAGGGATGAAAGTTGTAAGGGGGGAAATACAGAAATTGGGAAAATTTTTGTGAAAATTAGAACTGTCTAGTGATGGAATGTGCTGCTTTTGGAGGTACTGAGTTCCTCTTCATTAGATACTGGATGACTGCATATTGAAC
>NW_020954619.1:37396411-37397980 GCF_900497805.2 Vombatus ursinus
CTTTCTTTCTTTCTTTCTTTCTTTCTTTCTTTCTTTCTTTCTTTCTTTCTTTCTTTTAAGATATGGCTTGGACTATATGACTGCTGAAGCCTGTTCCAGATTTGAGATTCTGTGATTCTATATATCTCTCAGTTACATACCTTCTTGAAAAGAAACTGACATTTTATTATGATTGAACTTAGCACCTGAGACATTTTCCAGAGTCTTGGAAAATAAAGAGAAGAAATTCACTACCCAGGGCAGCCTGTAGACAGATTTTTTTTAACTTTAGTGATTTTTGTCCCTAATAAGTTATTAATGGTCATTTTACTTTTTAACAAAAATATGCCCAAATCAATTTCTTTGAGCAAAGCAGCTAGAGGCACCCTTTGGCCATACTCAAAGTTGTAATGAGTTATTTTCCTTCATAGAGCCCTAAATAGATGATTTTTATTTGTTTGTGTTATTTTTTTAAAGGGATGTTTGTGGTTTATTTGGAGTTATAAACAGCTCATTTATAGAAACAGGCAACTTAAAGATGATGGTTAAAGAAGAGTACACTTTTCCTCTGCTCCAAGGGAGGACTCACATCAGGTGGAGTGGCAGGCTGTAGCTGCTGCTCACTGAGTTTCCTCACAGCGTTTCCTCACAGGCTTGCAAGTTTCTCCTTGAGAATAGTCTGTGACTGGGTTAGGTTGGCAAGGTAAGTCACCATCAACAAGTCATTGATGTTGCTGTTCAGTGTGGTCTCCAAGTCCTCAGGGGCAATCTTGGGAACCTGGTTAACCAGGCCCATCAGGAAGCTTCCCAGGGTGTTGTCAGCTGACACCTCTCCACACAGCACGTCCTCAACGTACTGCAACACCATGCTTAGAGCATCCTGTATCCCCGCTGCTGCCCCACCAACTTGTTGCAGATCACCGGAAAAGCCAATCACACGGTTGGGGCTGAAACAGGTCTTCATGATCAGGTCAACTCCAATTCGCTCAGTATCACAGTAAACATATTTCACTGTCAGTGGAGTGCACATCACTCCCATCGTTTTTCCAGGAGCACCCATGGAAGCACTGACATAAGCTTTGATGCTCATTCGTCCATTTTCTGGAGGCTGGTGTCCACAATAAGATGAATGGGGCTGTGGGCCTCCCGGCTGTAGTACTCGTGAATCAGCACTGAGTGTCCGGGGATATCATGACCTGGTGTACCAGCCCAACATAAGCTCACATTGAGAGACTTTCTTGTGTAATTCATACATATTCTTAGCAAGTTCCATGTCCACAGCAACCTCATCCTCAGACTCATTAAGTGGCATAGAGAAGCAGTTGGTTACTTCTACTGAGTGTTTGTCAATTGTTCCCAGCAGAGAGAGTGCCGACGACGCGGCCCGTGCCCCCATTACGACGCTCATAGCTGTCCATGATGGGGGCGAGGGTGACCTGATGCAAAGGACCACACGGCCGCCAGGGAACAGCCTGGGGGGCCCAGGCCGGAGGAGGGCCGGCGTCGGCTCCGACGCCGGGGCCTGGCCTGGGCCTGTGACTGGGGCGGGATCAGGGACAGATGCCATGTTGCCCTAGCGTGAAAGGAAGG
>NW_020954619.1:37398004-37410810 GCF_900497805.2 Vombatus ursinus
GTGTGTGTGTGTGTGTGTGTGTGTGTGTGTGTGTGTGTTGGTTTGGTTTGTATATGCATGTGTATCCATATTGTTCACCCATATTCACTGTTATGAGTTATTCTCTTTCTTAAAGCCTCAACTAACTTATTTTATGTGTATTTGTGTGTGTGTGTGTGTGTGTATGTGTATGTATGTTCACATCAACCTCAGTTTCCCCATCTCTAAACTAGGTGTGATAATAGCATCTACCTCACAGGGTTGTTGTAAAGGGGAGACAAAGGATGTGGCATATATAGTCATTTAAGAATGTTAAAGTGCTCTGTAAGTGCTAGGTATTGCTAATCTTCTTATGAAACCAAATTGTTACTAAAGCAATGTACAAACTGCTAGCAACTTATAAGTGATAGGTTCTGGACAAAGCCCTGTTGTTTTATTCCTAGGTATAATTTTGCTGTTTCCTTACAAAGAAAAACTTTTCCTTTAAATTAAAAAAAATGACCAACACATATGATTTTACATATGTATATGTCTATGGGGAAAAAACATATGTATACATATATACACAATGAATATATGTATGGATATATGTATGGATATGTATGTGTATATATACCCATACTTATGTCTCTTCTTTCTTTAATGCTTTGTCTTGTTATATCCTCAATACATTTTCCTTTCCTTCACACTTCTCAATATATTTGTTTGATTCTCTTGAAGGAAAATATGAAGGGAAATGAGAGAAATAGTACAATTCGTATTTATCCATATTTAATATCTCTACAAGATGAATTCTCTAAGTGAAATCATTTTCATTTACACTATTTGAACTAGAATTTAAATCACACTATAGTCCTACTGTATTACCTCTTCTTAGCTTGGAGGTGACCCTGGATTCTAGCTATGACAACTGAAGGCAAAGTTTGGAATTCATGTGTACCTAGCTGAAAAGAGTTTGCATAGGTTTGGAAGATAGTGTGTGTGTGTGTGTGTGTGTGTGTGTGTGTGTGTGTGTGTATGCACCACCCAAGCACATGCACATGGGTTGAAAACCTGAAGTAAATGTGTATATGCTCAGCCTAGATGGGTGTGGAGAGACTTTATCAAGAGGTGAATTATAAGGAGATTGATTACGTATCTATCAATCTATCTGTACATTTATCATCTATCTATACATCCATCCATCCACTCATTCATTCAGTTCTGGAAGGTGACTTTGCACTGCCTACCCTCACTTAAAATCCAATTCACTTTCAAGTCATGGCATCGCCTTCCCGATGCCATGATCCTCTTCCAAAACAAAGGAAAAACAACCTGTGAGTAGTGTGGGCTGCCCCACTAGGGACTGAACTGGTCAGTTCCAGTTGGGCAACGCAGCTTCTCCCTCTCTCTCCCTCCCTTACCTTTCCCTTTCTTTCTCACCTCCCCTCTGCCTCCTTCTGTCCATATAGAGTATCATGCCGTTACCTGCTGGTGCTCTGCCCAAAGGAACACCAATTTTGGTCACTGAAGCCTCACAAAATATGTTTGGGTTTACAGGATAGATTTCTTTCTTTCTTTTTTTATTAATTTATAGTTTTCAACAATCACTTCCATACACTTTTGAGTTTTAAATTTTTCTCCCCCTCCTCCCTGTCTCCCTCCCCAAGATGGTGTGCAATCTGATATAGGCTCTACATATACATTCCTAGTAAACATATTTTCACATTAGTCATGTTGTAAGGAAGAATTAGAATCAATAGAAGGAACCACAAGAAAGAGGAAACAAAACCAAACAGAAGGAAAAAAAAGAGCAAATAGTATTCGATCTGCATTCAAACTCCATAGTTCTTTTTCTGGATGTGGATAGCATTTTTCATCATGAGATGTCTTAGATCCTTGCATTCCTGAAAAGGGCTAAGTCTATCAAAGTTAGTTATCACACAACATGGCTGTTACTCTGTACAGAGTTCTACAGATTTCTTTCTTAAGGGCCATGCCTTGAATCCAACTCACTCTGGCTCCCATTGATAGGCCAACAACAGGTCCCAGCCCAAGCCTCACTTAGTGTTCATTGTTTGGGACCTGATTGGCTCAGAGTAAATTTAAATAGCAATTATTTGTATTTTGGTCAGAAACCCTAATGGTCCTCCCCTCCCAGGTTGATTTTTTTTTTGACTAGGTAAAAGAGGCCATTATTTGTCTCATTTCTTACCCTAGCCTTAATCACTGAATGGGCATTGCCTCAGTTAAACTGAGACCTGTTAAAGACCTTGGTTTAAAAAGACCAAGGTCTCCCACTACATCTGGGACGGTTGGCAGTTGTTCTGATGTGTATCTTACCATTGTACCCAGACGCTCTAGAGGAGAAAGTGGAGCTGGTGACTTTGCATAGTCCACCCTCACTTAAATCCAGTTCACTTGCAAGTCATGGCATCACCTTCCTGATGTCATGTTCTTCTTTGAGAATGAAGGACAAAAAAAAAAAGAGAGAGAGAATGAAGGACATACAACAACAACCACATTCATTATTTGTATTTGTCCACAACAAGAAGGCTCTATAGTAATATAGGATTTTGAGCTAGACAGGAACTTAATAAAGTAATTCATTCTTTTCATGTTGCAGATGAGAAAACTGAAGCCCAAATGAATAAAGTGACTTGCCCAGAGTCATTCAGGCAAAAATTGGTAAAACTAGGATGCAATCCTGGAATCTCAAATTCAGTGCTCTTGCCACTGTATAAATTGTGAAGGAATTGCAATCTGAATGGAGGGAGGGAATACCTGGACTCTGGAAAATTTGGAGCCTTGTAACACTGAATACATTAGATGTTTGGTCACATGTTTGTGAGTGAACTCTCTTTCAGCACTGGGTCAAGTGTTTTGCACATTTATGAAAATTTAGCTTATTCTAAAAACAAAATATCAGCATGTACAATAATGTATCTCTCTTTCCCCCTACAAACAATTGTACATTAACTTATTTTCTGACATTTTCATTCTCAGTACATTTCATGAGACTAACTGCCTCACAAACTGAGCTGAACCTCTGATCACGTGTGATAGATTAGCTTCATCCGGTTCCCCTTCTCCTTTGTGCACTGCACATAATACGTTATGTGAGGAGATGCAAAGATACTACTTGTAATGTCTAAAGCACTTCTGGGGTCATTGTGTTCCTCTTAAAGTACTTCTCTTCAACTCTCTCTAATCAAGCTCATTGTTCTCTTCAGCCCACAGGCCTGGGACTTAATCAGGCAAGAGGTCTCAATATCTTTGAGCTGGCACCTTATGGAGCCAATCCTGGACCACTCTCATTTAGATAACTTAGTCAGAGGCCAAGAAGGTACAAGAGAGATAGCGGAGGACTTCATGTCAGTGGACTAGTTTTTGAATCCTGACTCTACTGCTTACTGACTCCGTGACTTTAGATAAGTCACCATATCCCGGGACTTCCATTTCCATATCTGAACAAGATCACCCTGCCAAATCTAAATTTTTGGTGACATGTGCTCACAGTCAGATACTTTACCAAAACAAAAATCCATAAATCACATTTAATCACATTTAACATTTAACACATAAATCACATTTAACCATTTAGATTTTTAATATTCTCTTGACCATAACATATAAGTAACTCCAACTTGGAGTATTAATTCTGGAGCACATTCCTCGCAAGAACACTAGAAATTGATAATGTGATTTTGGACAAGTCCCTTAACTTCACTGGACCTGCATTTGTTCATCTTTAAAAGGAAGGGGTTGGGCTAGATAACAGATAGGGGTCTTTTTTCCCCAAATCTGTGATCCTAGTATTCTTACAACATAAAATTCTTTGATGTGTGAAAGTAATAATTTTCAGGTTCTGCAACTTGATCTCAACCTATTATTTCATCAGTATAAAAAAATGCCATTGTTGAAATGCCCACTACAAGTGAAAATTGGCAAGCCATTTGTAATTTATAGTTCTATTTTTTTCTTTTTTCCTTTTTATTTTATGAAATTTAATTTTATTTTATGAAATAACACAAACACAAACTATGTTATATTCATAACATAGTAGAATAAAAAAATATTGCATATGAAGTTAAAAATCCTTTAGGTACAACTTGCTATTCCTTTTAAATATATAATAAAGTTATTATGTAACTTTCTTTTTTTTCTTTCCTCCCTCCTGCCCTGCCATAGAGATGTTATTAGACACAAATACACATACCCACACACATACACATGTGTGTGTATCTAACTATCTATCTATTTATCTATCTATAATTCTATACATACTTCTATTTATCAGTTCTTTTTCTGGATGCAAATAGAATCTTCCTTCATATTTCCTTTGTGATTAACTTGGATATTTATAATAGTCAAGATGACTTAGTTGCTCAAAGTTGTTTTTTAAAACAATATTGCTGTTACTATATAGTTTTAGCAAGTTGTTTGGGTCACTGAAAAAATTATGTGACAGAGACAGGGTTTAAACCCAGGACTTCCTGAATCTAAGAGCAGATATTTATCTACTCTGCCATGTTGCCTCATGATTTCATTTTGCATGAATTTTGATAGTAGCTCAAATTTATAGTGTTTCCTCACAACAACCTTCCACAAAATGTAATAGAAATAATAATCCCTAAGTCACAGATGAGGAAACTAAGGGACAGAGAATCTGAGGTTGCTCAAGATTACCCAGTACAATTAGGTTCCAAACCTATTTCTTCTGCCTTTAAACCCAGGGTTCCTTCACTCTCTATAAGAGGCTGGCTCCCACAGTTAGTACAGGTCAGAGAAAGGTTCTATACTTTTAAAAATTATGCCTGAGAAAAAAGAGCACTTTAAAGATTACAAAGGATTAGCCTTATGACAAAACTATGAGGGAGGTAGCATGAATATTCCCATTTTACAGATAAGCAAACTGGCTCAGAGCAGTGAGGTGATTTGCCTAAAGTCACATGGCAGTCAATGTTAGTCTTTTGAACCCAGGTTGTCTGGATTATCAATCTTGCACATTTCTTATTATACCTTTACTTGTTCAGTCATTTTCTAGTCATGCTCAACTCTTCATGACCCTGTGTGGGGTTTTCTAGGCAAATATGCAGGAGTGGTTTGCCATTTCCTCCTCCAATGGATTAAAGCAAACAGAGTTAAGTGATTTGCCCATTGTCACATAGCTAGTAAGTGTTTGAGGTTGGATTTGAAGTTAGATCTTCCTGACTCCAGGCCCAGTGCTCTATCCAGTGAACCATCTAGCTGCCCCTCTGCTATATATGTTATACACACATATGCACACACACACATATACACATACTCACACATATGTACATAGTATGCCCCTATACACCCATAATGCCTCTCTTTTAATGTAGTGACTAAATTGTAATAGAAAAAAAAAAGATCCCTACATTAGCCCATGGGGCTTACTTTGTTGGCATCATCAACTCATCACTAAAATTAAAACTTTCATCACTCCTTTCTCCTCCCACCTTCAAACATGCTTAAAATGCATCTTAAAAGCTATGTCCTGAAAAGAAAAGCAGCTTAGTGTCTTGGAGAGGAATCAGCTTCAGAGTCAGAAAGAATTCCTATTCAAGTCCTGCGTCTAATGCAGAGATTTTTAACCTAGACTCCAAAAACTTGGTTGTTTAAGATATTTCAATAACTGTACTTCAATATAATTGCTTTCCTTCCTAATCCCATGTATTTTATTTTAAGCATTTAAAAATAATACTCAGAAAAAGGGTCCATGGTTTTTGCCAGGTGGCCACAGAGGGTCCATGACACAAAATAGGTTAATAACCTAAGGAAAATTGCATATGCTACCCTGGGCAAGTCACTTAACCCCAATAGCCTTAAAAAAAAAAAGGAAAAAAGAAATAGAAATCCAATGTGTTCCTTCTCAAGGAGGTGATGGCTGGGGCCCTATAGAAAAAGTTACTGGACTTGGAGCTGTGAAGGCTCCCAAAGGTGTTAGCTGGGGCAAGGCCAGGCCATCTGGTACTGGGTAAAGGCGAAGATGGGGATCCTTGAGGAAGTCAGTTCCAGAAGCCTAGAATCCATTTTTGGCTTGGGTATGCTGACGGCTGAGCTTATTCTCCGACTAGGTATTCTTCAGCTCCAACTCTCGCTCCTTAGCCTGATGAATCAAATATGTGATTTGGCGTTCTCGCCTCTGCTGGCCTGTTGGCTACTCATCCTTCTTCTTGCTGAATGACTTCATGGTTTTCTCTTCTGTCAAGGACTTGATCATCCACTGCTGGACCCCCCTGCCCAGGCAACACTCTAAGAAGCGAATGCAAATCTACACTAGTAGAGAATTTACTCATTAGAAGCTCCCCACACAAGTAAAATAAGTGGTCTAAAAACAACCCCCAAATTTTTAAAATTCTGAAAAAAAATATATATTTTCTGTCTGACCAGGGGAAAAGAAGACCAAAAGTAGGTCCTATTCCTAATATCTCCTCAGATCTCAAGCTCTTAGAATATATTTTATCAAAATATGGGCACAGAAGAGATCACAAATGGTTGTAGGTCTTTGCCTACACATTCTCAAACATTTTGTGGCTTCAGTACTTATATTTATATTTGTAGGCTGGCTTTGAAACTGTGTAAACTTAGGTTAATTATTTAACATTTCTGGGCCTCAGGTTCCTCATGAGTTAAGTGAAATGCTTGTGCCATATAACCTGCAAACTCTAATCAGTAAAGTGCTATAGTTTTGTTGGTAGAGTTGTTAGTTGATCTAGAAAGCATTTTGAAGTTATGTTTAAAAAAAAAAGTAAATAAAATGTCCATACCTCTGACCCAGATATCTCACTGCTGGGCATGTGGCCCTAAAGAATTCAGATACAAAATAAAGGACTCATATACAAAAAACAACAACAACAAAAAACCACAAAACATTCATAGTAGCACTTTTACTGGTACCAAATAATTGGAAGCAGAGCAATGACCATGGAGTGGAGAATGGATAAATAAATTGGACCTCATGATAAGACTTATGCGACCTGCCACAGAGAGAAATAAGCTGAATCAGCAAAACGATATACACAATGACTACAAAAATGTAAATAAAAAAGATGAAATAAGGAAAATGAATATTGTAATTATAATGACCAAATAAATTAGATTTGGAAACTAATTGAGAAAATGTACTTCACTCTGAAGAGGTAGGTGACAAAGTTTTACATTTCTCTTTCCACAACTCTCACATCAGATCCCTTCATTTTAATTATATAGCTTCCCTCTTAGTTTGGACCCTCTTATATCTCCTCTAGATTACTGAAACAGCCTCCTAATTGGTTCCCTTGTCCCGAGTCTTTCCCCACTTCAATCTATCCTTCATACTGCTGCCAAAATAATTTTCTTTAAAAAAAGTTTCCAGATACCTAGGTAAAAACCTCCAAATGATTTTATATGTAACTATGAATCACTATTTCACATAGCTTAATTGTTAAAAATATAGATTAATTCCTTATTTCCTTTCAAAACTGTCCTGTTTGTGCTACTTTCTAAACTACCTTTTATTCTCTTCTATACATTAAAAAATATTTCAGTGCTTCTCTTTTATTTAGCATGACTATTGCTAATCCTTCCTCTCTTCTCTAATACCTCTCCCTCTCCCAATTAAAAACTGAGGGGGAAAAATTTTTGTAACAACTAAGTCATATGAAGGAAAACATATCTACAGGGGCCATGTGCAAAAATGTATGCTTCCTCCTGCACCTTGAGTCCATCACTTCTTTGTCGTATCTGGAGTCGTGATTAGTCATTGAATTGATCAATTATTAAGTCTTTCAAGCTTATTTTTCTTTACAGTATCTCTGTTCTCTTGATTTAGCTCACTTTAGACTCTGTCACACTATTCAGGAATATTCAAAATGGTCTCCTTTGTTATTTCTTGTGTACAGTTAAAGGGCAGCTAGATGACTGAGTGGATGGAATGCTGGGACTGGAATCAGGAAAACCTGAGTTCAAATCTGCCTTCAGATTGCTATATTCACTTTTTCCTTTAGTTAGCAATTATCTGTTATAATTTGTGATTTCTTGAAATATAGTGTTTAGATATTTTATCATTGTTTTCAGTGAATCTGCTGGTTCCTAAATTACCTTTCCTGATCTGTTTTAAAAGTCAGTGGTTTTTGATATAAGATACATTAATTTTTTTCTTCTTTAATCTTTTAATTTTGTTCTAATATATCTTGCTGTCTCATAGATTTGTTGATTTCTATTTGTTTTATTTTACTTTCAGGGAATCTATAATATTATTATTTTTCTTCTAACTTATTCTCTTTTCAATTCTTTCTTGTAGAGCTTTGGTTTCATGTATTATTTCTTGCTTAATTTCTTCTACATATTCATATAGTATAGAAATTTTTTTTCCTTTAGAGTTTCCTTGAAGTTATTTTGGAATTACTTGCTCTATCTTTTAGGAATCTCTAGATATACACTAATTTTTGAAATTGGTCTTTAGAAAACAAACTCATCTGTTCAGCTTTAGTTCTTGAATTAGGGCTTAATTCCAGGGCTAGCCTCAACCCCTTGCTGTAATTTTGGGTACAGCAGGTTTCTGTGATAATCTTCATCTTCTGGACTTAAACCTCCTACCTCCCCCTTTCCCCCTCACCTGCCCATATTGATCTCTGTCATTTAGAGTCCTGGATCATCAGCATCATGTAAAAGATCTCAGTGCAGAGTTCTAGGGACCTCAAAGGCCCTGGTTTTAGGGTGGCCCAGTATAAGTACTACTGCATGTCACTGGTCACTGCTGCCCTCTCCCCCAATCTCCCGTGGTTTCTAAGGTCATCACCCTAGGGTTTTCTGACTATTTGTGTTTTTCATAATGGAGAGCTCTGCTTTTGCTTTTCTTGCTCTGTGCACAGAGCTTTTTACACTACACACATGTGTGTTTATAGTCTATCTCAGAAGCAAGTAGGTAGCTCAGTGGCTAGAGTGTTGGGTCTATAGTAAAAAAGATCTGAGTTAAAATGTGGCCTCACACACTTACTAGCTGTGTGACCCTAGGCAAGTCATTTAACCTCTGTTTGTCTTAATTCACTGGAGGCAAACCAGTCCAGCGTCTTTTCCAAGAAAACTCCATGGACAATATTGGCATGCAGTGGTCTATGAGGTCATGAAGAGCAGGTAGTATAGTCATAGATACTGAAGACTCAGAAAAGAAAAATTTTGCCACTAAAGTCCTTGGCACTGCCAAATGGTTTAACATCAGAAATTGATATAATTTTAATCAGTGAAGATGACATTGAAGAAGAAACATTGCCATCAACTTTGCTGCTGCACCCAAAGGACCATGGGATCCTTTAATCAGACTTGTAACTGAAACCTTTTCATGTGTTCTCTCCCCCATTAGAATGTAAGCTCCTTGAGAACAAGGACTGTTTTACTTTTCTATTTGTACATGAAAAGTTTCACACCACTGCTTTGTACATAGCAAGTGCTTAATAAATACTTCACTCACCCATTTGTTTGTGCTTTTGTTCTATTTACCGAACTATTTTTTTTCTTCTCCTTAATTTTGTTCTTTCTCATAAAGGATAGCTTACTGGTGGAGGGCAAGGGCTATATGGTGAGATGTGGAATACGACCAGAAATGAAAGTGACGTTAAAAACAAAACATAACATTTGTGTGTGTGTGTGTGTGTGTGTGTGTGTGTGCGTGCGCGCATTGGAGTAGATGTCACCTTAGCTCTTCCAACTCTGAGATTTTGAGAGTCTGTGCCTCAATGGAGATGCTTAATTGGAGATCAGAGAGAGAGAGAGAGAAAGAGAGAGAGAGAGAGAGATTATTAAAGCTATACTCTAGATGTTGTGTAAGGAAATGAGATCAAACATAGGTAGATGTCGTCATTTTAGCAACGAATTGAGGATACCTATTCCTTTGAGATGTAATGATAGAAGGGTGATCATGCTAAAAAATGTTTGAGAAAGAGAGAAGGGAAGTTGAGAGAGTTTTTGCAAGATAGTTTCAATCGTCTTAGTAATGCAGGAGGCTAAATCATTAGCCAAATACTTCTAGGTGATCTGGGTGAGGGTGGAAGCTTACTGAAACAGCAAAAAGGCAACTGAACTTTCTAAACTCACATCTCTAAGTTCAAAAACTTTCTTTTTCTTAGTAGTACATGTCTATTAGTTTCCTCCTCTTAGTTCCTAGTTCTCTAAAATCATTCATTAATTCTTTTGATAAATATGTATTAATATTCTTTTTTCATGCAGGAACAGGCTCCAGTAGGAGTGCTCTTTCCCCTTCCTCCATTCCCTACTTCCCCACTCCAGTCCCTCTATATCCCATCTAATATATAAGATGATAACAATCACTAGCAGGAACACTTCTACCCCAACCTTCCTGCCAAAATTCCCTTTTTCTTTCTACTTCCTGGATAGATTCTGCCCCCTCCCCCCCATTTCCACACCTTCAGTAGAGAAGACAGAATTCTAGCTCCACTGAGAATCTCAGGCCCATTCTCTACTTCCCAGTGGTAACAGGCTGTACCCTTCCTTTTATTTCAACCTTCAGAGTAGGCTGGTTCTAGAACTTACTTGAACTATGTGTCACCAACTACAATCCTTCCAGTAAGATGGAGGACTGTCACATCTTATTATCTGTTCTGCCATCCGTTCTACATCTAAAGGTCTTCCTGACCTTATCACCTGCCTGCCCTCCAGATTCCTGAGTACTGTCATCTGAACTGCATTTATACCGTTAGGACTTCAGGGCTTTTTAATTTGACCTGCAGCTGAACATTTTGATATGTGTTGTCTCCTCCAGCAGGGACTGTATCTATTTTCTATTTATGTCTCTAGTAGTTGGAACTTAGCAAATTATTTTTTCATTCATTAAACCCTTGTTATGTCCCAGGTATTGTTCTAGGTTCTGAGTAGTAGGGGTGATAAGCTATGTAGTCAGATAAACATAATAAAAATTTGAATATTGACATTATATAGCAAATAGATTCTTTACAGAAATAATGATCAGGGTAAGGTAGTCCTTGAAGGATGGATATATAAGAAGTTCAATATCAAAAGTCATGGAGACTGAAGGGACAGTAAGACACAGAAAGGATGCGACATACCTCTTGGCAACAGAAAATTGAACTGATGGACTCAGGGTCAAAGAAGGAATGAAGTGGACAAAGGAGGCAAGATAGTGAGTGGAACAGAGAAAATTTCCTGGTCTGCTGTTGCCTACACCCCCACTGTTCCATTAGTAATGAGCAAGACATGATAATAGGCACTTGCTGTGCTATGTTAAAGATGTTAAAAAGGAAGTTAAGGATGTTAAAAAGGAAGAGCACTGGCCATAGGAAATTCTGTCTCCCACTGAGTCTATGTCTTGTGCCACAAGGAGGAGCCAACATACAGATCAAGAATTTCTAAGTTCTCAATCTAGCTCTGGGTCCTACTTGGATACGTAAACCAATCATTTGGCAAGTCTATACTCCTTTGCCTGCTTACAGGATAAGAAACTGTTAGAGCATTAATCAAACTAAGTGATGTCTCTCTTGGAAATCCTGGGTTCATAGTGATCCATGGGTTACCTGGGCTTAGGGGAATTTGAGTACACACAGTTGCAAGAGTTGATGTTTTGTTACATATTTTTTAAAAAATCATTGTTACTGATCTCATGCAAAAAGTAAAATAGTATTTGGTTAAACATGTTTATTTTTCTTCTGTTTTCATGGATGACTAACTCTATGCCAATATCACAAAACTAACATTTATGATAATAACAAAGTTAGGAAAGAGGTGGTATTTCTAGTAGGTGGGGGCTCAGAGCTAAATTTGATTGCATAATCTACATTGACCATACTTCTCTGATTAAAGAGATGGAAGCATACCTGGGGGATATAAGAATGCTCACTCAGTGGGATGGAATATGTGACCACTAGGCCTAATGTGGGACTTTCTAAGACTAGATCCTTTCCACCGAATAGGGGCAAGCAGTTGGGAGGTGGCAAAATATAGACACAAGTGGTCCAGTTTGGTTGGAGGCAGTTTGGTAAGGAGAAAGAAGGGGAGACTACGCAGGGAAAAAATGACATTTTGTGAGCCTTTGATTATCAAGCTAATAGTTTGGAGGCTGTTTTGTAGATAAATAAAAAATAATATAGAGGGTGTATGTGTATATAGGAATGTGTGTGTGTTTGAGTGCATATAGCTAAACATGTGTGATAGTGTACAAAAGGAAGTACAGCAACCTCATAAGGGTTTGTGATTTGGAGAATGACTGTATAAAGCAATAAAACTAATAGCTAATGAAATGAAGCATGTTCAGCAAACTTTGAAGTGCTATATAAATATCACTTCTTATTAAGAATATTCATTTGATGTGGAGCTTTTCAGATTGGGTTAGAAAGGGTGCCACATTTAGAAAGACTTGATTTGAAATCTGGCTCAGATAACTGTATAACTCTTGGCAAATATGTTAGCTCTTCAGGGTTTTAGTTTTCCTGCATATTATCAACATGGGGTTCTGAATAGAACCTCAAAAGCCATTTAGTCTAAACTCTCTCCTCACATTTTATTTATAAAGAAAGTGAGTACCCATGGCATTAAATGACTTTACTGAATTGTGAAGAACTTTTTAAACTTAAAAAAAAGTGCTACAGGAGGTATTTTTGAGAGTTGGGATAAACAGTTGTCATATTGAAAAAAATATGGACACTAAAACTGGTAACATTTATTTCGGTCATTTTTCTGTTTGTTTGTTTGTTTTTTCCTTCCAAATCACTAAAAATTCAGTTACAGTTAGCCTGACATTAGTATCTCAAAAATCCTCTGACAGGATACAGGACTTTGATTATGATATTTTGCCCTTCTGGCATCTAGTTTTT
>NW_020954619.1:37410824-37428584 GCF_900497805.2 Vombatus ursinus
TCTCTCTCTCTCTCTCTCTCTCTCTCTCTCTCTCTCTGTGTCTGTCTCTCTGTCTCTCTCTGTCTCTGTCTCTTTCTCCGTCTCTGTCTCTTTCTCCTCTCTCTCTCCCTCCCTCCCTATTTTTGTCTCTCTCTCATAGGCTCCTCACTGTTAATAAATTATCATTTGTATTTACTAAAGACCTTATTGTCTCCTTCACTGCCTCTGTGGCCTTTATTACACGAACTATGGCTTGTCACTGATGCTAACCTTTTCTGAAATCTTCCTTTCTTTCTTATCTCCTGCTTTTCTTAGCATTTATTACAGTCCTTTGGGTTCATTGTAAAACAAATGGCTTATCCTCCACCTCCAATCTCTGATTCTTATGTTTTCTGGTTCATCTATGTTGTAACCTTTTCACTTGTCCCTTACTGCTATTGCTATTGCAGAGAAGCCTAACCCTTGGGCAAATATTACTTTATCTCTAAACAGTAAGAGGAAACAAAGAAGCATCTTTTTTTTCTGTCAACTTGTCTTTACTTGCAGTTGACTGCTTCTGTTCTCTGACTCTGTGATCTATTTGTCATGGGTACCAAAGTTTTCTGATGTGAAAGTAGAGTTCAATGATTAAGTAATACTAACATGAAAAACTGCAAGGAATAATGGAAAGAACACTAAATGGAAGTCAGCAGACCTGGGTATAGGTCCCAGCTCTGCCACTGACTGGCTGTTTGACCTGGAATAAGTAATATTCCATCTTTGAGCCCCAATGCCTGATGCAGTTTAGGGGTTTAGGGGTGCTGGGACCCCAAAATCACAACATGCGGGTCCTGCCCAAAAGAATTTGACCCAAGTCTTCTTTCAGCCAAAGACAAGGTTTATTAGAACATTCATCATGTTGAGCAGACTCTTAAAGAGTCTGAACATTAGTAAGCTATTGGCTAGATTTTAAGAATCCGATCAGTGGTTAGATTATAAGAATCCCAGCATCTTAATGAAGACAGATGGACCTTATATACAAAAAGCCTGTGGGAGGGATCTAGAAGTGGCCAAGTAGTTTGGAGTGATGGGAGGAGGAGCCTAAGGAGATCTGGATGGGAGTGGCCAGTAAGATGGGGTAAACAGAACTCCTGGGACCTGGACCTCTGGCCAAGGGAGAATGGAGCCTAGCTAGGATTAAGGGTGGGAAATGGCAGGGGGCCATACATAGGGAAGTAAGACAAAGGAAGGCCAGGCTAAGTTAACAGAATTGGGAGATTGGGTGTAGCCACAGTAAAAGACCAGTTGATGGGATTACAGCCTCAGGCGAATGCCAGAGATTTGGCCAAGTGGGAAAGTTCAGGGTTTTTCCTTTCTAGGGTCTAGATCCCAACTCCATCATACCCTCATCTTTAAAATGAATGGGTTGGATCAGATAATTTCCAAGGTCTCTTTGTACCCTGTGGTCTTTGATTCAATGATTCTAAGTAATATCCTACTGAGAGTTTAGTATCTCTATCAGTAACTTAGGGAAATTTTGTTGTTGTTGTTCAGTCATGTCTGACTCTTCATGATCTCATTTGGAGTTTTCTTGGCAAAAATACTGGAGTGTTTTGTCATTTCCTTCTCCAGCTCATTTTACAAATGAGGAAACTGAGATAAATAAGGTTAAATGACTTGCACAGGGCTACAAAACTATGTGTCTGAAGCTAGATTTGAACACAGGTCCTCCTGACTCCAGGGTCAGAATTCTGTCCACTCTTCCATCAAGCTGCCCTTGGAGAAAGTAGAATGGCATGGTTGTTGAAGCCCCTGGGGTTGGGATCTAGACACCAGAAAGGAAAAACTCTGGACTTTCTCACATGGTCAAATCTCTGGCATTGACCTGACACTATAATCCCATCAACTGGCCTTTCATTGAGGTTCCCCTCCATTGTCTTGCCTTCCTATGGCCCCAGGCCACTTCCCACCCTTGGTAATTCTATTACCTCATGGACTACTTGGCCACTCCTAGATCCCTCCTACAGTCTTTCTGTATATGAGGTCCATCTCGTCTCCCTTAAAATGCTAAGATTCTTATAATCTAGCCACTGCTCAGATTCCTAAAATCTAGCCACTGCTTAGATTCTTATAATCTAGCCAATAAGCCAATAGCTTACTAATGTTCAGACTCCTTAAGAGTCTGCCCAATATGATGGATGTTTTAATAAACCTTGTCTTTGGCTGAAAGAAGACTTGGGAAGGTTTGAGTTGAATTCTTTTGGGCAGGACCCATGTGTTATAATTTTGGGGTCCCAGGACCCCTGAACTCCTAAACTGCATCAATAGGTACTTTGCCTAGTCAGATATCATGCTTGAAGCACTTCTCTTAGTAGATCAGTAGTAGATCATAAATGATGTTATGGTAATGATTTTGTGTCAGATGTTCCAAGCAAACAGTCACTCTATGTATAACTAAGCAATTTAGAAATCCAATCTCATCTCAGGCAGACCACCTTTGCACTTTCAATACTTTTTTCTGACCTTCTCAATTGCCATCCCTTTAGCCAATATTTTTGCCTGACTGTGACTCAAAATATTCCTTTTCTGACATTCAATTAAAAGCCAAAGTAGTTAGAAATTTAGGGTGATTCCTTGCTCCTTTGTGCTCTTTTTCCTTATAGTAGTCCAAGGACTGCATGAAATGACAACTGGAAAATGACAGTTTGAGCTTTGTATCCAAAAGCATCAATTACTTTCAAGGGAAATAGAGCTAGCAATTTAAATGACAATTCTACTAAGAGTTTTGTTTTGTTTTATTTTATTTTTTTCTTTTTAGATAGGATCTGTGATTTCATTGGTAGAGTCAACTCCCAATAGGGAAACTCCTTACCAAGTAATTGCTCAGTACTTTATTTCTAATACCCTTAGTAGGGTTAGGGTCATGCCCAGAAAAATAATTTTATTTCTACTCTGTCTCTCCTCACTCTAGACAGGTGGTCTCATTCAGGTTAACAATATTGGAGCTATATTTGACTCCTCCCTCTTCCTCAGATTCCAGGTCCAATAAGTTTTCCAGGACTATAGATTTTACCTTCCCAAGTCTCTCACATGCATCCCTTTCTTTTACTCATACAACCTCTAAGTCCTTGTCACTTCCTGTAGTAACTAATCCTGCCATTTACAGCCTCTCTCTTCTCTAATTCATCTTCCACACAGCTACCAAACTGATACTACAAAATTCAGATCTGACCATTTTACCCTCTCCCAACTCCACATGAATATAAACACACATTCAAAATCTTTAATGGCTCCCTGTTCTTCTTTTTTTTTTAAACTGGGACAATTAACTCTTTTGTGTCATGTGGCTTTCATTTATGATTTCTTGAAATATACCATGGGAAAATCAGGCTTTGATAAAGCCCATTGGGATTCAACTTGACTATGCCTTTAAACCCCAAACACTTTGTCTCTCACTGATTGGCCAATAATAGGCTCCAGGCCAAGCCTTATTTGCTCATTGTTTGAGTTTTGGTGGTTCTGAGTGAATGTAAATAGCCATTGTTTCTGTTCTGCCCAGAGGGTCTTCCCCTCCCAGACTAACTCTTTTGTGAAGGCAAACTATGCCATCTTTTGCCTCAATTCTTACCTATCCTTTAATTACTGAATGGCCATTGCCTTAGACAAGCTGAGACCCCAGAAAGACATAGCTTGAAAAGGTCATGGTCTCCCACTGCATCCTTGGCCATTGCCAGTCATCTTGTCACTGGACTACAATAACTATGGAGGATAAAAGGAGGCTGGTGACTTTGCACAGTCTGCCTCACTCAAATCCAATTTACTTGTAAGTCAAGACATCACCTTCTTGTTGTCACTGGTCCTCTTCAAGAAGGAAGTAAAAACAACAAAGCACATAGTATTTGGCCAGGCATTTAAAGTCCTTCACAAAACTGCTTTCACTAGCTTTTCTAGTCTTATTTCACATTGTCTCCTTTCATATACTTTTCATCCTACTTATTCCCTTAATATGACATTTTATCTCCAGATTCCATGTTTCTGCACAGCTCTTCCTTTGTATATTTGGAATGCATTACCTCTTTACCTTTACTTATTAAAATCATGTCTTCTTTCAAAGTTTTGATGTCACCTACTACAGGAAGCTTTTGCTGATACCCTCTGTTGCTAATGTTGTCTCCCTCTTGAAATTACTTTCCTTTAGTTTGTTTATACTTATCTGTATACCCTTCAGACTGTAACCACCTAGAAGGCAGGAACTGTTTTGTTTTTGTATTTATATTCCTAGCACTATTCAGGTTCAAGGGTTTATGGTGCTGAGACCCCAAAATCACAACACATGGGTCCTGCCCAAAAGAATTTGACCCAAGCCTTCTTTCAGTCAAAGACAAGGTTTATTAGAATATCTGTCATATTAGACAGACTCTTAAGGAATCTGAGAATCTGTGAGATATTGGCTAGATTATAAGAATCTGAATGCCTTAATGGAGTGAAGATAGACCTTATATACAGAAAGACTGTCAGATTGATCTAGGAATGACTAAGCAGTCCACTGGGACTGTGATGTGATAGAATGCCAGGGACCTGGACCATGTGGTCAAGGGAGAATGGAGCCCAGCTAGGATTAAGGGTGGGAAGTAGCCTAGGGCCAGAGTAAGACAATGTAAAACAGTGGAGAGCTAGGCTAGGTTAAGGGTAACAGAATTGGGAGATTGGGTGTAGCCACAATGAAAGACCAGTTGATGGGATTATAACCTTAGGCAATGTGGGGAAGTCCAGGGTTTTTCCTTTTTAGGGTCCAGATCCCAACCCCATGGGCACCTGAAAAGAGGAATAGAATGACATTAACAATAATACAATACATTAAGGTTTACAAAGCACTTTACATACATTACTCAATGAATCCTCATAGCAACACCCTATGGTAGAGGAGCTGGGGGGAGGAGGGAACAAGCATTTATTAAGCACCTACTGTCTGCCAGGTACTGTGCTAAGTGCTTTACAAATATTATCTTATTTATTTCTCACACAACCCTCTGAGATATGTATTATTATTACCTCTATTTTACAGATGAGGAAACTGAGGCTGAGAGAGGCTAAGTGATTTGCCTAGAGTCACACAGCTAATAATAAATTTGGAAGCAGGTTTCAAATCCTGGTCCTCCTATTTCTGAGTCTAATACTCTATCCATTGTAACACCTAGTAATTACTTATTGATATATAGCACCTATTTTTTGCAATGATTTGACATAACATATAATATCTCCTTTGGAACTCATTACAACCCTGAGGAATGCTACAAGTATTATTATGCTTTACTATTGGTATTATTATTAATATTATTATTATTACATTCACTTGGTCACATAGCTATTAAGTATCAGAGATGGAATTTGAACCCGTCTTCCTAATTCTAAGTCCAATACTTGATCCACAATGTCATGCAACTTATTATTCTATTCTGTAATTATTTATTATTATTGCTATTATTATTATTAATAATAATAGAACACATTTTCAGCATGCTTAACAATTTACTAAGTGCTTTAATCACCACAAATCTGTGAAGAATTATAAAGTATTGTTAGGCTCACTTTAAAGAGGAGGCCATAGAACCTCAGAGAAATTAAATTACTTTCCCATGATTACATAGCTGATAAGTACTGTAAGTTTGGACAATTAGATGACTCAGTACATAAGAGTTCTGGGCTTGGAGTCAGGAAGATCTGAACTCGAATCTAGCCTTAGATACTTACTTTGCTTTGTGACCCTGGGTACATCTTTTAATCTCTGTCTGACTCAATTTCCTTATCCATAAATGGGGATAATAATGGTACCTATTTCCCTAGGTTGTTGTGAGGATAAAATTAGATAATATTTCCTTTGCAAAATGTAAAGCACTAAAAGTGTTAACTGTTGTTATTGTTGTTGTTATAGTCTAATCTCAAATACAGGTCTCCTGACTCAAAGCCTAGTGTTCTTTTACTTAGTCTAAATTATTTCCAGTCTTCCACCACCAAAAAAAGAAAAAAAACCCCACAAAACTTCGTTCTACTAGATGTTTAGGTATTGAATATTCTGAGAAATGAAAATCATTTCCTTAACTTATAAACTTGTTAACATTTCTAATTAAGGCCTCAAAAGCAACCAGTAAATTTCAGTTATTGAAAGAGCGATTTTCTAGATATCTGAAAGTTTATCCCATTTTCCATGTTTTAACCATTCCAAATGACACTCTTTTAAAAATACATTATGTATTTCCTTGACTTCTTAAACAGAATAGAATTTAATCTGTCCCAGACAATGAAAGGCATTATGAACATTGGTATTTTTACTGGGGTTATAATGCAGTAATGACCTCAGAGGTTATCATTTACCACCTATGTGATTTTTGGGCAAAATACTACTCTCTGGGCTCCACTTTCCTTATCTATAAAATGAAGAGATTGGACTAGATAATCTCAAGAATCTCTTTGCATACTAAATCCTATGATCCTATTGAAGTGTGTAAGTCTGGTTGCCCTTGTATTGAATGCAGCCAGACCAGAGTATCTTTTGCTATCACTTCTTACTACCCTTGGTGTGCCAGCCCATAACAGAACATCTCCCCACTTTGAACTCGCTACTTTTAATCTTCTGTGAGATTAGAAGCCAGGTGACTAAATGTATTATATCATAAGAATCAACTGACTATAATAAAAAGTCTAAGGAACTCTTCTAGGAATAAAGTAAAGGCTTCACATCATCTTTGATTTCTATTTTCATTCCTCAGAAGCCTTTCTCCCTTCCTACTTCTTAGTAAGGAGAAATTGCTGGATAACTGAGTTCCAGGTAAATGAAAATATAACATGTTTTCTTTAGTTTAGAATAATAATGATTACATTCTTACCCAAGATCCTTTAGGATTTCTAGAACTTCCTTTTAAATATGAGATTATCACTCCACAATACTGTTTAAGATCTTTCTTTTGAGTTTATAGACATCAATATTTAATTTCCATTCATTTTTTATTTCTTACCATGTTTACGTTAAGACAAAGTTAAACATTAAAGCCGTAGGGAAGATTGCACATGTGTATGTCTGTGTCTAGCTTTCCTGATCATCTTTATTATTTATATATAAGCTACTGAACTTCCTCAAAAGTGAATAAACAGTTTCTAGGTCATCACTATGTTGGAAATTCCCCATGGTGATTTTGACCTATGACAATATCATTTTGACAAATTATTTTATCACTGTTTTCAAAATTTGAATGTATTTCAGTGAAAATATCAGCTTAGTTTTATGAACAACTTAATAGCCAATTGCATTTGCCAAAAGGAATAGGCTTAGATTCAGAAGTCTTGAACTTAATTATGCCCAGACTGTCATGTAAAATTATGGGATTGGACCATTTGAAATCTAAGGTCCCTTCCAAATCTAATTAATATGAAGCTCTTTACTTTATAGACAAGGAAACTGAGGCCTAGAAGTGATAAGTAATTTCCCAAGGTTGCCCAGCTAATCCGTAGCATGGTAGGTATTTAAAGTGGGCCCTTTAGTAAAGATTCTGTATTGTCATGATCTTTAAGGTCCTGTCCAAATTTGACATTCTCTGATCATATGAAAATTGACCATCATCTTTGACTCTACAAATATTAAATCAGAGTAACTGAAACCTGTATGATCATCTCTTTCTGTATTTACGTATTAGTGGGATAAATATCATCCATGTCCCCTTACTTAGATAGTTGGAGGCAGAGCTAAGATGGCAGAGAAAAACTAGGAAGTAACCTGAACTCTCCTCAGCTTCCCTCAGAAACAATGTTAAATCAAACCTCTAAAAGGATTCTGGAGCAACAGAACCCACAAAAAAGTAGAGTGAAACAATTTTCCAGCTTAACATAATGTAAAAGGAATTAAGGAAGGGTCTGTCTCACTTAGATTAAAGGGGAGTTCAGCCAGGCACAGGTAGTGTCCTGGCAAGCCAGTGGGAGGCTATTAGTCACAGCACACTCTATACACTGTGGTCCTGGTTCAGCAGGTCAGCAACAAAGCAGGCCAGTTGTGAGGCCTCCAGCCCCAGTGCAAAAGGCAAACTGCCAGTTCTAGAACCCAGGGCACAACAGAAGTGACTAGGCTGGGGCCACCCAAGCACAATGGGCAAGCCACCAGCACCTGAAGCCCCTGAGCAGAAAGTCAGTGATCAGATCCATAGCCTCCAGCACAAGAAGCTTGGGACAATGTCCCCACTCCCCTAGGAGCAGCGCTCAACTTTAAAAGTTATGAAGCAGACTAGAAAATGAGTAAAAACCAGGAAACATCCCTGTTCATAGAAAGCTGGTGACAGGGAAGATCAAAACAAAAACTTAGAAGAGGACAACAATGTCAAAATGCCTACATGCAAAACCTCAAAGTGGGATATGCATTGTTCTCAAGCCCAAAAAGTCCTCTTGGAAGAGCTCAAAAAGGATTTTAAAAATGAAATGAGAGATAGAAGAAAAACTGGGAAAAGAAATAAGAGTTATATGAGAGAGAGTCAACAGTTTGGAAAAGGAAAAACAAAAGCTGACTGAAGAAAACAATTCCTTCAAAAGTAGAATTGACCAGATGGAGAAGGAGACACAAGAGCTAACTGAAGAAAATGATTTCTTAAAAATTAGAAATGGACAAATGGAAGCTAATGACTCTGTGAGACACCAAGAATCACTCAAACAAAACCAAAAGAATGAAAAAAAATAGAAGAAAATGTAAAAGTCGTCATTGGAAAAACAACTGTCCTGGAAAACAAATCCACGAGGGGTAATGTAAGAATTATTGGACTACCTGAAAGCCCTTTAAAAAAAAAAAAGAGCCTGGACAGCTTCTTTCAAGAAATTATCAAGGAAAACTGCCCTGATATCCTAGAACTAGAGGGTAAAATAGCCATTGAAAGAATCCACCTATTAAAAACACTACAGAGCATAGGAATAAATGGAGTTTCCTTCAAAATGATAAGTAGTTTCTATCTAAAACATTTAGCAAGCATTATCTATAATGGAGATAAGCTAGAAACTTCCCAATAAGATCAGGAATGAAGCAAGGATGCCCATTATTACCTCTATTATTCAATATTGTACTAGAAATGTTAGCTTTAGCAATAAAAAAAAAAGAAATTGAAGACATTAGAATAGGCAATGAGGAAACAAAACTATCCCTCTTTGCAGATGATATGATGGTATGATTAGAGAATCCTAGAGAATCAACTGAAAAACTACTTGAAACAATTAACAACTTTAGCAAAGTCACAGGATATAAAATAAACTCACATAAATCATCAGCATTTTAAAATGTTACCAACAAAGTCCAGCAGCAAGAGATAGAGAAATTCATTTAAAACAACTATAGACAATATAAAATATTTGGGAGCCTCCCTCCCAAGACAAACTCAGGAACTATATGAACACAATTCCAAACACTTTTTACACAAATAAAATCAGATCTAAACAATTAAAAAAATAACAATAGCTCATGGGTAGGCTGAAGTAATATGATAAAAATGACAATTCTACCTCAGTTAATTTACTTATTCAGTGCCATACCAATCAAACTACCAAAAATATTTTATAGAGCTAGAAAAAAATAATAAAATTCATCTGAAAGAACATAAGGTCAAGAATATCAAAGAAATTAATGAAAAAAATGCAAAGGAAGGTAGCCTAGCTGTACCAGATTTAAAACTACATCATAAAGTGGCAATCATTTAAAACTATTTGGCACTGGCTAAGAAATAAAGTGTTGGATCAGTGGAATAAGTTAGGTACCCAAGACACAGCAGTAAATTACTATAATAATCTACTGTTTGATAAACCCTCAAACCCCAGCTTCTGGGATAAGAATTCATTATTTGATAAAAATTGCTGGGAAAACTGGAAAATAGTACAGTAGAGACCATACAGTCCAACATCCCACACCATATACCAAGATAAGGTCAAAGTGGGTACATAATTTAGACATAAAGTATGATACCATAAACAAATTAGGAAAGCAAGGAATAGTTTAACTGTCAGATCTATAGAGAATGGAAGAATTTATGACCAAACAAGAGATAGAGAACAATATGAAATGCAAAATGGATAATTTTGATTACATTAAATTAAAAAAAGTTTTTGCACAAACAAAACCAATACAACCAAGATTAGAAGGAAAGCAGAAAGCTGGGCAACAATTTTACAGCCAGTGTTTCTGATAAAGGCCTCATTTCTCAAATATATAGAGAACTGCATCAACTTTATAAAAATACAATCATTCCCCAATTGATAAATAGTCAAAGGATATCAATAGGCAGCTTTCAGATGAAGAAATTAAAACTATGTATAGTCATGTGAAAAAATGTTTTAAATCAGTATTAATTAGAGAAATGCAAATTAAAACAACTCTGAGGTACCACCTCATACCTATCAGATTGGTTAATATGACAGAACAGGAAAATCATAAATGTTGGAGAAGATGTGGTAAAATTGGGACACTAATGCACTGTTGGAGAAGTTGTGAACTGATCCAACCATTCTGGAGATCAATTTGGAATTATGTCCAAAGGGATATAAAACCGTACCCTTTGATCCAGCAATTCCACTATGAGGTCTGTATCCCAAAGAGATCATAAAAAAAGGGCAAATGACTTACATGTACAAAAATTTTATAGCAGCTCTTTTTGGTGGCTAAGAATTGGAAATTGAGGGGAAGTGCATCAATTGGAGAATGGCTGAACAAGTTGTGGTATATGAATGTAATGGAATCCTATAGTTCTATAAGAAATGATGAGCAGGCAGATTTCAGAAAAACCTGGAAAGACTTACATGAATTGATGATGAGTGAACTGAGCAGAACCAGTAACAGCAACACTGTGTGATGATCAACTGTGATAGACTTAGCTCTTCTCAGCAATACAATGATCCAACATAATTCTAAAAGAATCATGATGGAAAATGCTATCCATATCCAGAGAAAGAACTATGGAGTCTGAACACAGATTGAAGCCCACTATTTTCATCTTTTATTTTTTCCTTCTTATGTTTTTCCCTTCTGTTCTGATTCTTCTTTCACAACATGACTAATGTGGAAATACGTTTAACATGATGGATTGCTGTCTTGGGGAGGAGGTGGGGAGGGAAGGAGGCAAAACTCAAAATCTTATAAAATATGAATGTTGATAACCGTCTTTACATGTATTGGGAAAAATAAAATACTATTTATAAAAAAAATAGCAAACTGGAAGGTCTATGAGTGCAGCTACTTGGGCTTGGAGTAAAGGGAAAAGAGAAGCCATTGAGAAGTAGAAGTAGACTGTTTCAGTTATAGATTTTACTACTATTGATTCCTTCTCCTCCATCACTTTCTTACTGCAAAGGGAAGTTGGGGGGAGGAAGCAAAGATGAAAAGAAGCCATAATAAGGTATGATAGATAAAAATGTATGATTAAAAATCATAATTATGAAGATGCATGGGATGAACTAAACCATAAAAAGAGGATGAAAACAAAATGGATTAGAAAACAAAATTGAACATTACTTTTTTTATTATTTTTATTTTTACAAAAATATAATTGAAACAAATATTCACACAGAATTAAATGAAGTGTTGGAGCAGAGGTAATAATCATGATCTTAATAGTACAACACAAAAATAGACATGGTTAAAAGACATAAACTGAAAAACAATATTGTTCTTAAAGGCACCAAAGAATAATATCAATACTTTATAATAGAATACAATACACCATATACTGACCAAGTTACATAGCAGAAAAGTACTTAAAGAAAAGTTATCAAACTACAGGAAGAAAGAGGCAGCAAACTACAAGAGTTGGGAATCTGAAAGGATTTATCTCAGATCTTGAAAAATATAAGAAAAAGATAAACAAGAAAGAACTAAAGACTTTCATGGAATTTTAGAAAAGTTAGATGTGTTAAATTGATAAGTACCTAATGGTTACTGAAGAGAAATAGAAAGGAACATATACAGATTTCAGCTGTACAAGTTACCTTCACAAAAATTGTACATATGTTATGACATAAAAACCTCATAAACAAATACAGATAAGCAAAAATACCAAATATCCTTTTACTGGCCACATTAAATAAATATTATAATTGACAAGAAAACTTTAGGGGAAGGATTCAATCTGAAACCACAAATAGAGACTATATAACACAATCCCAAAGAACTTGTGGATTAAAGAACAAGTGTTAGAAAAACAAATAATTTTTTCAAAGAAAATTACAATAGGACAGAATGTCAAACTATTTTTGCAATATCCAAAGTAGTCCTTCTATAGGGGGAAATGTTATCATTAAGCACTTTCATCAGTAAAGAGAAAAAAAATTTGAACATGCACCTAAAAAAAAACAAATAGCAAAAAAGTATAACACTAAAATATTCAAAATTAAAAGATATTTTAAAATTCAAACAAAAAAATCATTGAATTGATAAATAATGTTAGGAGATGTTTATAAAATTTTAATAAAATAAGTAACAATTAGCTAATCTGATTAAAAAAGAGAACAAAATTACAAATACCAAAAAGGAAAAAAAGAAAATTCACAACCAATGAAGCACAAATAATGGCAATTATTAGAAATTTAAAAATTAAATTAGAAAGTAAAAAGTACAAAATTATTAGATGAATTCTGGGAAGATGAGGGTAGGTCAGAAATCTCCAGGTTCTCCAGATTTCCTCCACAAACAGAGAGAAAATTATCATGAAATGAACACACAGCAGCAAAAATAAAGGGGTAAAGCAAGTGTCCTCCTAAGACATCTTGACAGGACCTGAGAAAAAACTCCAGGAACTGATGTTTGGTCTGAGTGAAGTATAAACACCTCTAGGCCACTACAGTAAATCAACAAACAGTAGGCACTGAGAGAAGCAGACTGAGCCTCAAGAAATTTTACTTCAGGAACCTTCACTTCACAAACGTTTATCCAAACAACAACACGTGGCTGAGTGAGGGAATATTGAAGGACACCCAGCTGTTTCCAGAAGCCAGGCCTAGTGGTGTTGACTAGATCTGGTTCCCAGCTGTGACTGTGGGTGATGAGGAGTGAGCACAAGCCTGGTGAGTGTGGTATGGCAGAGAGCAAGAATGTTTTTTTGGGATAGTGGGGCTGGAGCTAAAGGGGAGGAAGAGCAGAGTCCCTGAGGTTGAGTCCCCAGATAGAATTCAGAAAACACCAGTAAGGGGGACCTGAGTCCTAGGGCAGCATTACCCACAACTTGGGATTAAAACCTGATTATGAAAATATTAAGCTGCTAAAAATGCAATAAGACAAATAAAAAATGAATAAACAAAGGAAATAGAACATGACCATTGATAGGTACTTTGGTGTAAAATAGACTGCACAACATAGGACTCACAGCCTGCAAATGGCCCACCAAAGGATTTTGGGTTGCCCACAAAAAATGTAGAGGATGTAAAAAAAAAAGTAAAGATTCTTTGTCCATCCCCTGCTTTTAACCCATCTTCCACTAGTCACTATTGTGTTTGTCACGTAACCTAGTGGGTGGGTTGCCACTGTGCACTCTCTCCTGTTTGTCACATGACCCACAGCAACCAACCATCATCAGTCTGTCTCTAAAAATCTATCTGCAGCCTGAAGAAGTTTAGTCTATTTTAATTTTGGCCCTTACCTACTGCCAAGTTTTGCAGGTCTGATGTTAAAAAAAAAAATCTGGGTTTATATTCAGAGGAAAATAGTGAGGTTAAAAAAAAAAGCCACTCCTACCCTAAAGAGTAACATCAACTGGTCACAAGGCACAAAAGAAATCATGGAAGAACTTTAAAACTAATTCAAAAATCAAATAAGAGAGAATGAGGAAAAATTAGAAAAAATGAAAGCAATTTAAGAAAATTATAAAAAGGAATTTAAAAATCAAATAAGAAAAAATGAGGAAAAATTTAAAAAAAGCAATCCAAGAAAATTATAAAAAGAAAATTAACCAATTAGGAAAAGAGATACAAAATCTCAAAGAAGAAAATAACTCTTTGAAAACTAGATTTGGGTAAGTGGAATTGAATGATGTTATAAGACAACAAGATTTAATAAAACTAGAAAAAATAGAAGAGAGTTTGAAATATCTCAGTAGAAAAACAACTGATCTGTAGAATAGATCAAGGAGAGACAATATAAGAGTTGTCAGACTACCTGAAAGTTATGATAAAAAAAAGAATCTGGATACAATATTACAAAAAAAAATTATTAAGGAAAATTGCCCTGAATTTCTAGAACAAGAAGGTAAAGTAGAAATAGAAAGAATCCACCAATCACTACCTGAAAGAGATCCTAGGAAGAAAAACTACAGGAACATCATATCCATGTTTCAAAATTCCCAGGTTAAAGAGAAAATATTGTAAGGAACAAGAAAAAAAAACAATTTAAATACTGCAGAAAACTAATCAGGATTTCAGAAGACCTAGCAGCTTCTACAATAAATACCATAGGTCTTGGAACATTATATTTCAAAGAGCAAAGCATCTGGGGTTGCATCAAAGAATAACTTATCCAGAAAAGTTAAGTACAAGCCTGAATGAAAAAAGGGACATTTGATGACATGAAAGACTTTCAGGTATTTGTAACAAAAAGTTCAGAACTCAATGGAAAATTCAATATAAAAGATCCAGAAGGAATATCAAGAAATCATTAATGACAAATTACAAGGCACTGATTGGGGTCAAATGGTTTACCTGTGGTACATGAAAATGTTATTAATATTAGAAATTCTTATTATTATTATCAGTAATAGTATTCTTAAAACTGTTATCATTACCAAGATAGTTTGAAAGAAAGGTTGGGGCTAAATTGTGTATGATGAGGTGATACTAAAAAAAATTGGGTAGGAAAAGGTAAAAAAGGACAATTATCTCCTAAAAATAGAATGTGAAAGGAAGAACTAATACAGAGGAAGCAGATGAGAGTGGAGAGCTGGTAATATTGTAAGCTTACTCTAATCTGGGTTGAAGAGGAAACAATGTATGCATCTGAAGAGGTTTAGAAGTCTTCTGAACTAAATTTAACTTCTAAACCTTCTAAAGCTAACTCAAAAATAATTAAGAAATAAGTTAAAGAAATGAACAGAATTTTAGATAAACTAGATATGATATATATACCTGGAGAGAACTGAATGAAAATAGAAAGGAATACACTCATTTCCAGCTGTTCGTGGTACCTTTACAAAGACTGACCATACAGTAGTATATAAAAATTTCATATTTAAAAGCAGAAAAGTAGAAATATTAAAAGTATCATTTACAGATCATAACACAATAAAGTAACATTTAATAAGGGACCAAGGAAACATATTTTAAAAACTAATTGGAGATTAATCTAATCTTGAAGAACGAGTGGTTAAAGGACAAATCATAGAAAGAATTAATAACTTCATTCAAAAGAATGACAATATTGTGATGACATATCAAAACCCATGGGATACAACAAAAGCAGTGATCAGAGGAAAACTGATATCTCTAAATGCTTACATCAATAAAATAGAGAAAGAGCAGACTAATGAATTGGGTATGCGATAAAAAAAGAATAAATTTTAAAACTCCAATTAAATACTAAATTGGAAATCCTAAAAATTAGAAGTGAGATTAATAAAAATTGAAAGTAAAAAAAAACCTATTGAATTAATAAATAAAACTAGGAGTTGATTTTATGTAAAAACAAACAAAATAGATAAACACTTGGTTAATTTGATTAAAGAAGAGAGAAAAGAAAAACAAATCACTGGTATCAAAAATGAAAAGGGTTAATTTACCACTAATGAAGATGAAATTATAAGGAGTTATTTTATTCAATTATATGCCAATAAATTTAAAATTTTAAATGAAATGGAAGAATATTGACAAAAATATAAATTATCTAAATTAGCAGAAGGAAAAATAGAATATCTAAATAGATTTGTTTTAGAAAAAGAAATTGAACAGGCCGTAATTTGGATTCTTAAAAGAAAAGCACCAGGACCAGATAAATTTACAAGTGAATTCTATCAAACATTTGAAGATCAACTAGTATCGATATTAAGTAAGTTATTTGGAATAATAGGTAAAGAAGGGATCCTACCAAATTCCTTTTATGAAACAAATATGATACTGATACCTAAACCAGGAAGAGTAAAAATGGTAAAAGAAGATTATAGACTAATTTCATTAATGAATATGGATGCAAAAATCCTAAATAAAATACTAGCTAAAAGATTAAAATAATATATTACAAAGGTTATACAGAATGATCAAGTGGGATTTATACCAGGGATGGTTAAACATAAAGAAAACTATGAATATAACTGCTTACATCAATAATCAAAGTTAAAAAATATGAGTATATCCATAGATATAGAAAAAAGGTTTTGATAAAGTTTAACACTCATTTTTATTAAAAAAACACTTTAAAGTATTGGTATAAATGGATTTTACTTAAATTGATAAAAAGCATTTATCTAAAACCATTAACAAGTGTTATTTGCAATGGGGATAAAGTAGAAACATTCTCAGTAAGATCAGGTGTGAAACAAGGATGTCCACTGTTAACAATATTATTCAACATTGCTTTGGAAATCCTAGTAATAGCAGTAAGAGAAGAAAAAGAAATAGAAAGAATCAGAATAAAGAATGAGATGACAAAACTATTTCTTTTTGCAGATGATGATGATATACTTGGAAAATCCCAAAGACTCCCCTGAAACGTTAGCTGAAATAATGAATAATTTTAGCAAAGTAGCAGGATGTGAAGAAAAAACACATAAATCATCAGCATTCCTATATGTCACAAAGAAAAAGAGTTAGTACAAAATACCCCATTTAAAATAATTCTAGACAGCATAAAATACCTGGAAGTACACATGACAAAACAAACCTAGGAACTATATAAACAAAATTATTTTAAAAAATAACTTTTTATGCAAAATATCAGATTTAAATAATTGGAGATATATTAATTGTTCATGTGTAGGCAGGGCCAGTATAATAAAAATTACAATTTTGCCCAAAATAATTTATATATTTAATGCTATCCCAATTAAATTACTAATTTTTTTACTGAATTAGAAAAAAAATAACAAAATTCATTTTGAAAAACAAGGAGTCAAGAATATCAAAGAAAATAATGAAAAAAATGTAAAGGAAGGAAATTTAGCAGTACCAGATCTTAAACTATATTATAAGGCAGTAATTATCAAATCTATTTAGTACTGGCTAAGAAATAGAAAGGTAGATCAACGGAATAGAGTAGACATACAATTTACAGCAGCAAATAAACATAATAACCTTGCATTTGACAAATGCAAAGATTTAAGATTTGGATAAGAATTCATTATTTCTTAAAAATTGTTGAGAAAACTAGAAAGCAGTGGGGCAGAAACTGGGTATAGACCAATATCTTACATCATTTACCAAGATAAAGTCAGAATGGATACATGACCAAGATATAGATATTTTAAAAGAAAATTAGAAAAACACAGAACATATTACTTATCAGACTTATGGATAGGTGAACAATTTATGAATAAACAAGAGATAGAGAGCAAGGTTAGGTATAAAATGGATAATTTTGATTACATCAAATTAAAAAATTTTTGTATAAATAAAACAAATGTCATCAATATCAGAAGGAAAGTAGAAAATTGGGAAAAAAATTTATAGACAATTTATCAGATAAGGGTCTCATATCTAAAATATATAGAGAACTTTGTCAAATCCATAAGAATATAAGTCATTCCCCAATTAATAGTCAAAGGATATGAAGAGGCAGTTTTCCAATGAAGAAATCAAAAGTTTATAGTCATATAAAAG
>NW_020954619.1:37428617-37510806 GCF_900497805.2 Vombatus ursinus
TGCTCTAAATTATTATTGATTAGAGAAATGCAAATTAAAACAACCTTGAGATATCATTTTGTATCTATCAGATTGGTTAAAATGGTAGAAGGGAAAATGATGGAAGTTGGAGGGGATGTGGAAAAATTGGGACACTAATTCATTGTTGGTGGAATTGTGAAATGATCCAACCATTTTGGAAGGCAATCTGGAATTATGCCCAAAGAATTATTAAACTACCTATATAGCCTTTAACCCAGCAATATCACTACTACTTGGTCTATTTTTGAAGATAATTAGGGAAAAAGGAAAAGCACCTATATATTCTAAAATGTTTATAGCAGCTCTCTTTGTGGTGGCAAAAAAGTGGAAATTGTAGGGATGCCCATCAATTGGTGAATGGCTGAACAAGTTGTGGTATATGATTGTGATGTAATACTACTGTGCAATAAGAAATGATGAGCTCAATGCATTTAAGAAAAAAAAACATGGAAAGACATGCATAAAATAATGAAGAGTAAAATAAGCAGAAGCAAGAGAACACTATATACAGTAACAGCAATATTGTTTTAAGAACAACTTTGAGTGAATAAGTTATTTTGGCTTTTATAAATACCCAAATTAATTATAAAGGACATGTAAAGAAAGATTTTATCTGCATCCATAAAAAGAATTCATAAGTAAAAGTATGTAGAGAATAATTTTTTCATCTGTGTGTGTGTGTGTGTGTGTGTGTGTGTGTGTGTGTCTAATGGTAACCATCTCTGGGTGTGGGGGAGGGAGGGAAGAAAAAAAGAAAGTTACATGACATATATATGTGTGTGTGTGTGTGTGTGTATTTGTATTTTTGAAAGGAATAGCAAGTTTTGTAGAACAGATTTGCAGTTTCATGTATAATCATCTTTTTTTTTTTTTTTTAGGTGAGGCAATTGGAGTTAAGTAACTTGCCCAGAGTCAGAGTCACACAGCTAGTGAGTGTTATGTGTCTGAGGCTGCATTTGAACTCAGGTCCTCCTGACTTCAAGACTGGCACTCTATCCACTGCGCCACCTAGCTGCCCCATAATCATCTTTTTATTGTACTATGTTATGGAAATGCTTTTTTTAATTCCAAAAAATTAAAAGTAAAATTTAATAATTAAAAAATAGCCCTTATAAGCATGTAGAATTTGAACTACATTTTCCAGATTTCATATAAATGTTTTGGCTTATGTTGGCTCAGTCTTGTGTCTGAAGCTGATATTTTTTACACTAAGCTAGTTCAATAGCAAATTGGCATCAACTTTAAATAAAGTTACGGTCAAATTATTCAGTTAAAAAAAGAAACTCTTTTGACTACATTTATGCCAATGAATTACTACTTTAAAGAAATGAATGTAATAAGTATGTCTATACAGATACATACATGCACACATATGTATTTATACATGTATCTGCATATATAAACATATCACATTAATTTCTTTTAAATAATTACGTCTTACATAAATACAAGAGAAAAGAGAATTTGTATAAGCTTATTTCAGAAAAAAATAATTTGAACAAGTCATAAATGAACTGAGAATGGGAAAAAAAATAGGTAGAGAAGGATTTTAAGAAAATTCTTTTAAATATTTTAAGCAAAATTTATTCCACAAACTGTTAGTATAATACAAAATGAAGGGATTATGCCATTTTCCTTCTATGTGGCAAATATATTTTTGATACCTAAATCAGAGAGACAAAGCAGAGAAAAAAAACTATAGACCAATATCACTAATGAATTTCATCATAAAATATTAAATAAAATATTAAGCAAAGAGGCTATGATAATATATTAAAATTATATACATTTGCCAGAGTTTATTTATGCCAGGAATGCCAGGTTATTTTTAATATTAAAAAAATAAACAAAATAGTCAACATTAATAAAAAAATACAAATCACATGATAGTATCGTTCGACATGTAAAAGACTTAAAAAACACCAATTTTGTGAAAAAAAATTGGAAAGCATAGGAATAAGTTGAAATTTCCTTTTTTATGATAAATTTAATCTTTAGACAAAAGCTAACATTATCAGTGACAGAATAACCCTAGATACCTTTCCATTAAGTATACAGATAAAACAAAGATATCCTTTATTATCACTATTATTTTATCTACTTCTAGAAATGGTAGCTGTAGCAATAAAAGAAGAAAATAAAATTAAAGGAATAAGCATAGGCAAAGAGAAAGCAAAATTATTACTTTCCCTTTATGTTACATTACTGTAGTTAGAAAACATTAGAAATAGACTAAAATTAATTGTAATAAAATGAATTACTTCAATAATTTAACTGGCTAGCAAATAAACCCACATTGATCATTAGTTATTAAGATTATTTTCAATAAAACCAAATAAGATGAAATGGGGAAAAAATTGTTCAGGATAACTACAGATAGATGAAACATTTAGGATTCCAGCTATCAAGATACACACAAGGAATATATCAATAAAAAAATAATAAATCTCATGATAGAAATAATACTGGAGAATAATTAAGGAGATAGTAATTCTTATTATTGAGGAGTATAAATTTAATAAAAATAACCAAACCATCAATCTATTTGCTTACCAATGAAACTACTAAAGCTTTCTTTTTGGAGCTAGAAAATATAATATCAGTCATTTGGAGGATCAAAAAAATCAAGAACCTCAAAACAAATAATGAAAAAAGAGGAAAAAAAAGGGGGGGCTGGAAATATCAGTTCCAAACATGTATTATAAATCAATAATCATAAAAACTATTTGGTAAGGGTTAGAAAATAGTAAAGCTCAATACTGGGGCTGATTACAACCACAAGACCCAGAAGCAAGTGAACGTGTAGCCTATGTGTCTATAAGCACAAATACTCTAACTCCTGAGTAAGTATTCACTATTTTTTATAAGAACTGCTGGAGAAAACCATAAAGAATTTGACAGAAATTATTCTTAAATCAACAGCTCACATTATATATAACAAGATATTTCAAAGGGATGTATCATTTAGATATAAAACATCACATCATAAATAAATTAGAGTAACAGGGAAGGAGACATCTATCACAACTATGGATAAGGCAAGAGTTATTGGCCAAATTAGTAACAGAGAGAGAGAATGAATGACTTTGATTACAAAAAATTAAAAACCTGTTAAGCAAAATAAATTCAGTGATAATAAGCAGGAAAATTATCAGTTAGGAAAAAAAAATCTTTGCACATTTCTCTGATAAAGAGAATCTCTTCACTGGTATTGAAGATATAGGGATATGATTCAACTACATAGGAACAAAAACCAATTCCCAAATTGTTCAATGGCCATGAAGAGTCATTTTTTTTCAAAAGAAGAAATGCATGCTATCAGTATTCTCATGAAAAAAATGCTTGAAATCTCTAATAACAAGCAAAAAGACAAATTAAAACAACTCTGAGTCTTTCACATCCTTAAGACTGGCAAAGCTAACAAAAAAAGGAAAAGGAATATAATAATTGTTGGAGGGATTTGCAAGGGCAGATACACTAATGCATGGCTATTTTAACTGTGAATTGGTACAAATATTCTAGAAATCATCTTGGAATTATACCCTAAAATTCACTTAACTATGTAACACCACTATCAGAGATACACTAAAAAGAGATTAAACAAAGAGGGAAAAAAACCCATATACACAAAAATATTCACAACAGCACTTTTTATTGCAACAAAGGACTGGAAACTAAGGGGATTAACAACAAAATATTATTGTACTGTTAGAAATAATGAAAGAGATGAATTCAGAGAAATCTGGGAAGATTTGTTTGATTGGATGAAGTGAGGGAAGCAGAACCAGGAAAACATTTTGTGTAAAGATGATAACAATTGCATTGTAACAATACCATCTCATAAAGTATACTGATTTATCCTTCCTGGTTCTTGTCTTTCATGGGGAAACTTTGGGACATGCTTTACATTATTTGGTGACCCAATACATAAAAAAAAAAAGCTTGTTGTTTTGGTATGATATGACAAACTCTGAGTGGTCCCTTGGTCCTCTCTGAGCCTATGACATTGGCAATAATGTAGAGGGTTACATGGGTTCAAAGAAGAGACAGCTTCTAGATCAACCTCACTTCCTTTAACTCTTTAGGTGGCATCATAGAAGTCTGGGACTTGCAGTAATGGATTGGTTGCACTGATCACAAACATTGTGACAACACTTTCATGAGACCCATGTTTCTTTAATAATTTCCTTTTCTTGTATATATTTTTTAATATGTGGAAATGTGCTTGTTGGCTGCTACTTGTCAAGATTAGAATAATAAAAAATAAAATATTTAAAAAGAAAAATAAAACAAAAAGAAGTGAATAGATTTTGCTGTGTTTGAATTGAATTTAAAATGCCTTTTTAAAACATAATAAACATATATACCTAAAATAAGCACATTTATGTGAAATAGCTTCAGAAACTATTCTTTCAAAGAAACTTCCTCATAATTGTTCAGGTAATAAAGTTTTCCAAGCAACTGGCTGTTTTGTTTTGTTGTGTTTTTTTCTTTCAAAGTTCTTCCCTTTTCAAAGTTTGTTCAATTCTGAATACATCGAGAAAATTCTCAACTAAGTTTTTGTCACTTTTTTGATCTTTTAGCTTCTGTTTTCATATAAACAAAGAACACTACTTATTTTTATAAAAAGAAAATATAATCCACATTCACAACCTATAGGCAGCATCAGAAACCATGGAAAGGTAAAGGCAGTTCTGGCACCCAGGTTAGGGGGATACCAGAACTCATTGAGATAGGCTACCAAATTACACAGAAAATATTAAAAACTAAGAATCTAGGAATCCTGAACATGTGTTTAAAGTCATTCAAGTGTCTACCATGTGCCAGGTATACTGTTTTAAGTGCTGGAAATACAAAGAAAGTCAAAAATCAGTCTGTGTCCTCAAGAAGCCTACGGAACAACATGCAGACAACTATGAATAAACTTTAAAAAGAAAATAATGCGAAATAATCAACAGAGGGAAGGTACTAAAATTAAGAAGAGTCAGGAAACTTCCCATAGAAAGTAGGATTTCAGATAAAACTTGAAAGAAGATAAGGAAGCCAAGAGATGGAGATGGGGGTGAGGGTAGGCAGAATTTTCTAGGCATTAGGAACAGCCAGGGAAAATACTTAAAGTTGAGAGACTGAGTGTTTTGTTTGATGAACAGTAGGGAGGCCTATGTCACTGAATTGAAGAGGATGGGCCAAGAAACCCCATGGACAGTATTGGGTTTATATGGTTCTTGATCTGGAAGAGTCAGCCACAACTGAACAATCAAAACCTTCACTGGGTACCTCCTCCTTCTTCCCCTCACATAGCATCGAGCCTTAGTCACTGAACGACCTCTGCCTCAGTCAAACTGAGACCTGTTAAAGATCTTAGCTTAAAAAGGCCAAGGTCTCCCACTGCATCCTGGGCCACTTCCAGTTGTCCTGATCCATATCTGACCACTGGACCCTGATGACTCTGGAGGAGAAAGTGAGGCTCTTGACTTTGCCCAGCCCTCCTTTACTTAAATCTAGTTCACTTGCAAGTCACAGCATCACCTCCCTGATGTCATGGTCCTCTTTGAGAACAAAGGACAAATAACAGCAAGCAGCAGCTGTGTTGTCTTCTATTGGATTGTAAACTCCTTGAGGGCAGAGACAGTCTTTTTATTGGTGTTTTCAGAGTTTCACACTCATTTATTATGAACTTAGTGTATATTTTTTGACTACCTGTGGGTAAAATCTATGCCCTGGAGGCAAAGTCATTGTTTTACTGGTCTCTTAATATGCAATTAAGGTACTCAAGTCTTTTACCCTTTCTATGATGAGGGATGTCCATTTCATATTAATAAGCTTTCTTCTTTAATTTTCAATGTTTCTGACTTTTAGAACACAAAACTTTAGCTTTTTCTGGGCTAACAGGCACCCCACTGTGCACATCAAATTTTAAAATGCACAGGAGAGAATAAAAGGAAGTTCGGAAATAAATGGCATCTTGGTGGTGCAGTGAATAGAGCCAGATCTGCAGTCAGGAAGACCTGAGTTCACATTTGACCTTAGACACTTACTAGTTGTGTGACCCTGAGCAACTCGCTTAACCAGTTTGCTTCTGTTTTCTCATTTGTAAATGAGGATAATTTCACCTACCTGCAGGGTTGTTGTGGGGATCAAAAGAGGTAATAATTTTAAAGTGCTTACTATAGTGCATGACTATAGTAAGTGTTATATAAGTGTTAGATATCATTATTATGATGATGATTGTTATTATTATTTTATGCAGGATGGTTTTGAAAGCAACATGGAATTAATTACATTCTTTTTTTTTTTTTTTAAATCAAGCAGTACAAAATAGAGAGTTACAGTTTCTTATTGATGGGGTGATGAAACCTGGACCCTTAAAAGGAAAAGACCATGTCTTTGAAAGCAACCCAGTCCCTGAATTTCCCCACACATTTCAGCAGCCCAGATCACTGGCTTCTCCCCCAAGGCATCTGGCCCACTCCAAGCCCACCTAGTTTACTTGACAGTACTTTCACTGTCACTCTTGACCCACACCAGACTACTTAATACTCCTTTCACTATTTCACTTGGCCCACCCCAGGCTATTTAGCACTCCGTAATCCCATCCAGATCCTTTCACATTCCTTTTTTGTATATAAGCATCAGTCTTACCCCCATTAAGATGCAGATTCACTAGTAATCTAGCCCACTTCTATTGGTGTTACAATGAAACTTGCCACTTTGACTGGAAGGTTTGAGTGCCTGAATTCTTACCAGGTAGATTCCACCCTGTACCCTGACATTTTGGGGCTCCCAGCAACCCCAAACAGTATAAATATGGCATTCTGTTTTATGTTTCTACTTTGTATATGAAAATGTTCATTTTAGCATTTATATTCAGAATAATTTTTTATGTGTCTGAAATGGAATGGAAACCTATTCTTGTTGTAATGTAGAAGAGGAAAAAAAAAGCAATTTGGGAAAGAATAATTGAATATGAAGGTACATTCTGAGAATAGAATTTGAACTACTGGACCATAGGTTAAAATGTTATTGATGTTTGTTCCTCATGCTCAAAGTGGACCAAAATGACATCATGATTTTGGGGTCAATATACAGTGTGTGCAGCTCTGGCTGATCATACCAATAGGAGCTTGGTCACAAAACTTTCACAGTGATTGTGATGGGATACGGGCCTAAGTGGAGACCTTTGACCCTTACCCCAAAAAGAATTAGGTCCCATTTGTCTAAGCCATTCTACTTGAATTCTCCCACTTGATCAAGAAAGTCGCTGGCAGTCCCCTGAAGCCATAGTCCTCTGGCCTCATAATCAACTGGCCTTTCATTGTGGCCACACCCAATCTCCCAATTCTCTATTACCTTCAACCTAGCCTAGCCCTCCATGCCTCCCTCTGGCCCTCAGCTACTTCCCACCCTTAATCCTTCCATAAAATTCCTCATATATACCCACCAAGTTAGATGCCATAAGGAATAACCATAATTCAGGAAGCATAGTAGTTGAAATACCCAGAAGATCATAGGAGACAACATCCAAGAAAAAGAACCATTAGTAAAACTGATCACTTCAAATGCCTACATACAAATGCCTGAATTTTTTCAAGTAGAAGATCCAAAGCAAGATCCAAAGCAATTTGTCTAGAAAATAAATAATGTGCCCAGCATAGTGTGGACATACCCAGTAGAAATTATATACTCAACATAGAGAAGAGGCATAATAAGCAGAAAAGACAAGACAACAAGCATTTATTAAGTTCCTAACACATGCCAGGTACTGTGCTAAGTCCTAGGGTATAAAGAAAGTAAACAAAAGTAACAACAATAATAACAACAAACTACCCAGTTTTTGCTTTCAAGGGAACACACAGTTTAATGGGCAAAAACTGCAAACAAAGTGGAATGACATCATCTGAGGATATTAGAAGAGCAGCTGCATCAAAGGCATTACTTATTGGCTTTGCATGTCCCTTGGAGACATATGTCCCCTATGTGTGCGCTCTCTCTATGAATGCTTTGGTCACATGAATTCCTGACATGTCCATTTACCAATGTCCCCTGGCTTCACGTGGCTTCTTATGTGTGCCTCTTCCTTGTGTGTCTATTGGTCACAAATGTTAAGGCAGTTGGGTGCACAATAGAAAAAACTCTGGGTCTTGAGTCAGGAAAACCTAAGTTCAAATATGGTCCCAGTCCCTTAATAGCTATCTGAGGCAAGTCACTTGGGCAAGTCACTTAACCTCTGTTTGCCTCAGTTACCTGTAAAATGAGGATAATCAACAGCAATTACCACATATGGTTGTTGTAGTGATCAAATGAGACAGTATTTGTAAAACACTTAGTATACTGCCTCACACATAGTGGGTGCTATATAAATACTAGTTGTTATTGTTATTATTATTTATTTGGGTTTGTACCCTTCTCCAGTGGTATTGTGGTAATTTATAAGATAGTGTATCCCAAGTGTGTATTTTGAGAATCTGTTGTTTTAGTATTTTCAATTAAAAATATGTTGCAAGACTTAAGTATCCTCTGGTTGGCAGGTAAAAGTTAAAACATTGGTGGAGGAGTTTCATCATGGTTTTAATTGGTGCTAACCCAAAGAATGCCTCAAACATTTAATAGCTTTTTCTGGGGACTCATATGTGAGATGATTTGCCTCAGGGGATACATAAGTATTGATTGAAGGAACTCAGGATATTTACCTTTAAGAAGTGACAAAGGGAAATAATATCTGTTTAAAAAAAAAATAAGAGCTGTCATTTGAAAGAGAGATTAGACCTGTTCAGTTTGATCCCTGAAGGAACAATGACTGTAGGCTTCAAACAAGCAGATTTAGACTTGATATGAGCAAATGCTTTTTAACAATGAGTATTATTCAAAATTGTAATGGACTTCCTTTTGATGGACTGTGCTTCTCCTCACAGAAAGGTCAAAGGCTAGATGACTACTTGTCATGTACATCATAGAGGGGTCTAATTTTTGTGCAGGTAGAGGTTGGGCTAGATGGTCTCTGAAATACCTTCCAACTCTAAAGTTATATGATTCTGTTAGAGAGCTTCATGAATAAGAAGCCAGGAAAATAGGATGATTCGATTTAGAGTTGACAGAGACTTTTTAGATTATCTCATAAACAATTCCCTCATTTTCTAAATGAAGAAACTGAGTCCCCAGAGACCAAGGGACTTCCCCAGGATCAAACAGTTAGTAAATTTAATAGCTAGGATTTGAGTCTGGATTCTCTGAATCTGATGTTTCCTCTATATACTATATTTCCTCTGCCCCTATAGCATGTGGGCACATAATAGGAACCTGGTGCTGGACTCAGGCAACATTCACAAGCCGACTGGATAAATTTCCCTCATTCTATGGCACTGCTTAAAGTGTCCAAAGGCAGCAGATGTCTCATCTCTTTCTCTAAATGTGAAAAAAGGTAGAAGCTACCCCATAGGCCATCCCACAGTTGCCCAAATGCCTTTCATTAGAGTCTGACTCTGCCAAATGTCCATGGTGGCTGTTAGGAGTTTGATGACATGGAATCAGCCTTGGAGATAAGATCACTCCCAATTCACTGGACTATCTTCAAGAAATAGCTAAAGTAGAAATCCCTATTTGCAGCAAGAGGTGTCCTCATCTGTAAAATGAGGGACTAGATGATTTCTATGCTCTAAATTTCAGAGTGTGAAACTACCTCCAGACTTCTACTCCTCCTTCAATGTGCGATTTGGACATTGTTTACATCCCTGCCAAAATTTCTTTTGGAAGACTGGTTGCATGTGTAGGCATTGTGGCATCAAGTTGTAGATCAATCCAAAGGGCTCTACAATATTAGAATCATCTGGAAGAACCCAGTCTTCTATAATACTTCAAGGGATATCATTTTAGTAACAATGAAGTTCATAAAGAATGTGATGTTTCTTCTTAATTAAAAAAATAGGATTGATTAACTTTATTTTTATAAACTCAAATAAAAGTATTTAGTTTTAAATAACTGCATTATTTTTAATCCTCTTTGTCTCATCTGCCTAATTATAGACAGGCCAGTCAGACTTCAGTTGGGCAGATATTCACAGCTGGACCAATACAGAAATATTTTTGAATATTACATAAAGACATAGAGAGCATATCTAGAAACATCTAGATCTGCATTCTCTTTATACAAAATTAACAATTTGAGAATATAATATATGCCCCAATTAATATAATATCGTGAAATAACTTGATAGCACTAAAGACTCTTTAAATCCTTGAAAATTAGAAACTGATTTCGAATAACGCCTCAAATAGAATGGAAGTCCTTGAGTAAACATAAGGTTCTTTAAATATCTCATCATTTTAAAACTTATTAATATAAACCCTTTAATATATAAATGTCTACTATGACAATATCCCTTTCTAATGTCCATAGTCATTCTCATATCAAGAATTTGAGATGCCACTCCAGTTTGTCAGTGAACCCTGGCAATGGTTGGACAACAGTTATTGAGACCCAGATGGTAAATTGTTAGCATGTGAAAGACAGATGAAAATGAATATTAAAAGTGACAGAAATCAAATATTCACCTGGGCTACTTTCATACACCTACTTTTTCCTCTAATGTTGCACTTAAGAGTATCACAAAGGCAGAGTCTTTTTGTGAAGTGTATTTATTTTTAAAGAATTTTTTTCAATTAACAAGTATTTATTATCTCTAAAATATGCTTATTCCATCGTAGGAAATAGTTAGTTCCCAACCTCAAGAATATCCAAACACTCCAGAAATTGTAGAATATACCTTTATTACACACTTAATTAAAATAATATGTCCAAAGAAATAAAAAGAAAAAATTAAAATAGCTTTTCCACATGTAAAGGCAAAAGTTTTAGAAAAATGAGTTGAAGTATGGCAAAAATCTGAGAAACAGATAGAAATTTTCATATTTACAAAATAACTACCCAAAGATGGTGTTATAAAAAGGTGAAATATATATTACACTAGCGTGTGATTTGACAGAGAAAACAGGAAAGGTTTAAATATGTGTCATTTCACCTTTTGTAATCTCCTTGAAAGTGAGGGCCATGTCTTTTAATTTTAGTTTTTAAATAGACATAATATTTTTTTCAATATTTTGAGGATGGTTGATTTCATTTATGCTAGACCTCCCCCTACTATATGTGTTTTGATCTCCTGCATGCCTTTTTATATTTGTATGTTTCTAGGATGATCATATCTTCTTTGGCCCTGTACCTGACACAGTGCTAATAGGTATACGGGGACTAGATCCATACATATTTGTTGAATTGAAATATAACTTCATAGAAATATAGACCTTGAGAGACAAAAGGCGCTTTGAATGTCATTTACATCATCAACTTCATTTTATGGACATGCAAACAGGCTCAGTTAGTTTTACTGAATTGTCATAGAAGATCATTGGATGTAGGGTGAAAAAAGATAATAGGATCATTGGTATAGAGCTAGAAGTTTTGTAGAGACCATCTAGCCCAACCTCCTCATTCTGCAGATGAGAAAATTGGGACCCAGAATGAGTGTTTATTTGTCAAAGGTCATGCAGATAAAATCAGAGGTGGGATTTGAACACAGGTCCTTCGAATCCAGAATCAGTATTCTCTTCATTATAACATAATACTTTTGAGGTCATCTTATATAACCTCTTCATTTCAAAGATGACAAAAAATGATGGCTAAACAGATGTATGGACTTGCCTATAGCAGTGTTGGATCTGAATATCCTAAAAGGATTGAAGCATTAGCTAACAGTAAGCTGATAACAAGAATGGGACACAAAAATCTCAATTTACCACAACCCCAACTAACTAACTGGGTGATCTAGGGCAAATCACTCCATTTCTCTTGGCATCAGTTTTACTAGACGTAAAACTAAAGACGACCTCTGAGGCCTCTTCTAGTTCTCAAATTACGATTCCACAAGCCCCTGGGAAGACAAGCAGAGGAATATCAAAAGGGGAAAATTAGTCCTGATATGAGAAGTTGCAAGTGACTAAGGACAAAACTGAGGTCACACTGGTAATAAGTAGAGGAGACAGAATTTAAATCCAGACCCTAAGACTCTAAATCCAATGTATTTTATGCTATGCTGTAATATGGGGGGGGGGGTTAGTGGGATTTTGCCATTACTATATACAAGAGGAGTATTGACCAAAGCCTTTGATTCAGTGAAGATAGCAGAAGCAGATAGATGAATAAATTAGAAATCAGAATCCAACAATATGTTGTTTAGAACAGACACCCTTGAAACAGAAAGATACACACAGAGTTAAAATAAAGGGCTGGAGTAGAAGCCAATATACTTCAGCTGAAGTAAAAAAAACAAACAAACCTGGGGTGGCAATTATGATCTCAGACAAAGGAAAAGTAAAAACAGACTTAATTAAAAGGGAAAAACCAGGGAAATCACATTATGCTAAAAGGTACCATAGACAATGAAGTAATATAAAAAAATTATAGTGTTTTTCTGATAAAAGCCCCATTTCTCAAATATAAACTGAGTATAGAACTGAGTCAAATTTATAGTCATTCTTCAATTGATAAATAGTCAAAGGATATAAAAAGTCAGTTTTCAGAAGAAGAAATCAAAGCTATTTATAGTTATATAAAAAAATCTAAATCACTACTGATTAAATAAATGCAAATCAAAACACCTCTGAGGCATCACACCTCACACCTATCAGAAATGACTAATGATGGAAGGGATGAGGGAAAAATAGGTATATTAATGAACTACTGGTGGAGTAGTGAACTGGTCCAACCATTCTGGAGAACAATTAGAAACTATACCCAAAGGGCTATAAGATTGTGCTTTCTCTTTGACCCAGAAACACCACTACTAGGTGTGTATCTGAAAGAGATAAAAGAAAAGGAAAAGGAGACCATTTGTGCAAAAAAATATTTATAGCAGCTCATTTTGTGGTGGGAAAGAATTGGAATTTGACTGAATATTTATCAACTAGGGAAGAACTAAACAAGTTTTGGCCTATGATTGCAATGGAGTACTATTGTGCTATAGAAATTTTGAGGGGAGAGGTTTCAGAAAAACATGGCAAGAACTATATGAACTAATGCAAAGTGAAGTGACAAGAGCCAGTAGATGATTGTGCACAGTAATAGCAATATTGTAATGATGATCAACTATGAAAGACTTGATTACTCTAATCAATACAATGATCCAAGATAATTACAAAGGACTCATAATGAAAAAAAATTCTATCTTCAGAGAGAGCTGATGAACTCAGTACAAACTGAAGTATAATTTCTCACTTTTAAAACTTTTTTTTGCTTTAAAAATATGGTTGTTGTGGAAATATGTTTTGCATTTTTTCACATGTATTATTGATATCATATTGTTTGCCTTTTTGGTGGGTGTAGGAGAGTGTGAGAGGGAGGGAGAGAATTTGGAACTCAAAATTATAAAAAAAGAAAGTTAAAAATAAATAATAAATTGAAATGTTAGAAAAATAGCTATTATATATATAGTGCTTACAATATGCCAGTCACTTTATAAGTATTATTTCATTTGATCCTCATAACAGCTCTGGGAGATAGGTACTATATTCCCATTTTTAAGGTCACAGGGCTGGGAAGTATCTGAGGTCAAATTTGAATTCATGTCTTCCTGACTCCAGGCCTGGCACTCCACCCAGTGCACCACTTAGCAGTGGATATACGTAAGGAGATTTGTTAACCTAAAAGTTCTATTTAAATACCAGCTATTATTATGTGATGGTCTAGAAAATATTCCTGAAACCAGAAGGATGTAAGTTATTCTTGAATCCAATCACAATTATTATAAAATTATTTTCTGTTTTATATATAATTTTCTTAATTGTACTCCCTCTCTTTAGTCTAGTCCCTCTCTGATCCATCTTCCACATGGCTGCTAATTTGAAATTCATAGATTCATATCATTCTAATTGGCCTCTATGTTTATTCTTTCCCTTCACCAAACCATCTTCCATTCAACTGTGAAAAATAAAACTTTCTAAAGTACAAATCTGAACATGTCATTTCTCTGTACATGAAGCTTCAACAGCTTCTTTCAATATTTAACAACTGGCTCTGGGTTGCGGAGAGGAGAAAAATATATGTATGTATATATATAGATGTATGTACATGTGTGTATACATGTATATGTTATATATATACATATATGCACATATATACTTTAAATGCATTTTTAACATATCCATCAATTTCTTAAGTACAGACAATCAATAAAAAAATAAATCGAGCCCTGATTTGTAACATTTGTTGATTTCTGAAGATTAAACGTTCACACAGAAAATTTAACAATCTGTTCTCCCGAGCCAGTTGGAGCTGGCTTCAGCATACTCTGTACTTGATACTTTCTGTCTTAGTCTTTCAGAATGTCTTGGTTTCTGCAAGGTTCACCTCATGTGCTACTGTCAACAAAAAGCCTTTCCTGATGTTGCTAGATTTTAGTGTCTTCCCTACCAATGACTTAATATTTACGATGCTAATATTTTGTATTGATTTACTTGAGTAGACATTGTATGCTAACCCTAGAATGTGAGCTCTTTGAGGGTAGAGACATTTTTTCTGTCTTTATAAAAAAGTCTCCAGCTCCTAACTCAGTTAATTATATAATACACATTGTAAGTGTTTAATAAATATATGTTGAATGCATGAATGAATGGTTTCCTGAGAAAAGAAGCTTATGGCACAGGCAACAAAGTCATAAATTTTCCAACTATATGATTATTGAAATTTGGCCCAAGTGAAGGCCACTTAAGTTTATCAGTTTCTCCATGGCACTAATTAATTAGAAGCCCAAGAAGACCAAATTCCATAGAATAAAGAACTATCAATCAATCACAATTTATAAAGTGCATACTATGTACCAGGCATGGTATTAAGTATTGGGAATACAAAAAAGAGGCAAAACACAGACCCTGCCCTCAATAAGCTTACAATCTAGTGAGGGAGAAAACATGCAAATATATACAAAATAAGCTCTCTCTCTCTCTCTCTCTCTCTCTCTCCATATATACATGTATATCCTATATATACACACACACACACACACACACACACACACATATATATATATAGGATAAAAGGGAAATAATCAATGGAAGGAAAGCACTAGAATTAAGAGGGGTTGGGGGTGGGGGTGGAGAGCATTCCAGGCATCAAGGACAGCCAGAGAAAATGCATAGAGCCTAGTGCTGGGGTGTCCTTTTCATGGAATAGCCAGGAGGCCAGTGTCACTGGATTAAAGAGTCTATGTTGGGGATTAAGATATAACATGACTGGAAAGATAGAAGGGGGCTAGGTTATGAAGGGCTTTGAATGCCAAACAGAGCATTTTGTCTTCTATCGTAGAGGCAATAGGGAGCAACTAGGTTTATTGAGTGGAATTAGTAGCAAGATGACACTATCTGACCTGTGCTTTAGGAAAATCTCCCTTTAGTAACTAAATGGAAGATAGATTCACTAGAACTTAGCTTATTTATCAAGGGCAGAAACAAGCTCCTGGCTGAACCTCAGGTCTTTGAGGTCAAGCTAAAAATTACTTCTTCCTTCAAAAGAGTTGCCTTTGAAGTGCTGACCTAACAGCATATTCGTGAACAGAAGATTTAGTTTCCGGGGTTGTCCTTTCGCAGAGGCCAGCATTAGGCAAAACATAAAATGGAAAAATCTGTAGCAGTAGCTGAGCTTCCAGGAGTTTCAATACTTGAATTAAACTTGGCTTTGGCCCAATACCGTGACTTCCACTCAGCTTTTTAAACTATTTTTAACCATTATAAAATACAGTGCACTGAGAAGCAATGTTGCAAGTGAGGGTCCGCTCAAAATATTCGAAGAAGTGCTAGACGTGCCATCTGGAAAATCCAAGGGGCAAAATGAAAAGGAATAATTGAAAGAGAACAGAAAGGTTGAAATTTGACCTGAAAGATCCAGAAAGAGAATGAATGAATAGCCTGTGGATCTGGAGTAATGTCATTTTTTTTATCGAGAAAAAAGAAATGTGTTTGTTATTCAAACACATAAAGGGAAAATAGAGAAGAAAGAGGGGAAAACACTATATAATAGGTGCTACCAAGGGTTCCCCATGCACGTAGGGGAATATATATTTTTACAATGCAATATTTTAAAGTTTTTTATAAAATTTTAAAGTATTTCAAAATAATTGCTAATTTGTGACATTTGGATGCTGGCCTAGATGTAAGGAGAAGAATAAAATGCTTAATTTTTATTGTTTTCTTTATTATTTTTTGTGTTACAAAGTCTCCTTGGCACATATTCAAACACCTTATTTCTACATAACTGTCAATAAGCTGTTAGAAGCAGACCTCCTTAATGACATTCCATTATTCTATGAATTCCTCTTTACTCCCCCTTTCTGTTTAGGCACTGGTAGAAGCAAATAGCTAGGCCTTACATCATGACCCCAAGGTTAAAAGCCTTGGAAGCTTTCAAGCTAAAGATGGGTTCCTGACTCCTGGGTAAAAGAAAACATCCTCATTTGTTGATTTTTAGGACGTGGTAAAAACTTGGATTTCCACAAAGCTGGGCCAGTTTTATAATATGCATCAATGGGGAAAACAACGTGGGGTCATGACTTTACTCATCTTCAAAACCCTCCACCCCCATTTTGGGGGGGGTAGATATGACTTTATTTTCATAAATGCTTATTGACATTGTACTTGAGTACCAACCATGATTTTGGAAATTGGTTAGTAGTATAATAAAAAGAAATAATTTTCCCTTCAAATTGACAGCAAGTTGGCACAATAGTTAGAGCAGTGGACATGAAGACAGGAAGAATTGAATTCAAATTCCACCTTAGATATTGTGCAACCTTGGGAAAGTTGCTTAACCCCTGCTTGCTTCAATTTCTAATATGTAAAATAGGCATAGTAATAAAAACTACCTCCCAAGAATGTTAAGATAAAATGAAATAATATTTGTAAAGCTCTATGTCAATCTTAATGTGTTATATAAATGCTAGCTATCTAGAAATATGAATTACTGAACATTTATTGTTTTACTGAACATTTACTGAACACACACATGTGTGTGCATATATATAACATATACATGTATGTATTTATATATTGTGTGTTTAAAAAATACCCCCTCACTCAATTCCTTAGTTAATTTCAATTGCTTTTGATAAGATGTGACAAAGAGTTAATTCAGATGTTAAATCTTGAGAGGCATACAGACAGCAAAATCAGTACTAATTAGATGACCTACATCTGTTCTGTTACAGCTAAGGACACTTTTTCATGTCATTTTAAACAAATATGTAGAGGGGCGGAGCCAAGATGGTGGAGGGAAAGCAGTGACTTGCTAGAGCTCTCCCACAAACCCCTCCAAATACCTATAAAAAATGGCTCTAAACAAATTCTAAAGCAGCAGAACCCACAAAAAAACAGAGTAAAAATTTCCAGCCCAAGACAACCTGGATGGCTGATCGGAAAGGTATATCGAGCCAGGCAGGGAGTAGAGCGCAGTTCGGCGCGGGCGCACAGGCCGCGGTGACCCTGGAGCAGGCCTCAGAGGACTGAATCGTGGGCAGCTGTGGTGGTTTCAGACTTCTCAACCCATGAACGCCAAAGACAACTTAGAAGGTCAGTGGGAAAAATCTGTGATTGTGGTGAGAGAAGAAGCTAGGTCTCAGCCGCAAGTACAGAGCATGCCCTCAGGGCAGCGGCTGAGTCCTGAGCTTCTGGCCCACAGACTGCAGGGGAATCAAGTGGCTGATCAGCAGGGGATTGCAGGGATCTCCTAGCCAGTGCGAGGCAGAAATCTCTTGCTTTGCCTGTGCTTGGATCTGAGTTGCAGTTATGAGGGGCGGTCCTGGGGCGAGGATGAGCGCTAGTGTGGTGGAGCTTGTTGTGGCTGTGGAGAGGAAACACCTCGCCCCTTATCATAGCACCTTGGAAGAACTGACACTTTTCAGGTCCCTAGAAGTATCTCTGAAAACAGCTGTACAAACCCCTGAAGCTTGGGACAGTACATTCTCCACGTTGGAAACAGACTCTTACCTTAACAAAGAGTTTAAAACTCAAGTAATTGGTTGGGATCATGAGCAAGCAGCTCAAAAAGAGTCAGACTATATTATCTTATTTTGGTGACAAAGAAGATCAACACATACAACCAGAAGAAGAAAACAAAGTCAAAGCTCCTACACCCAAAACTTCCAAGAAAAATATGAATCAGTCCCAGTCCTTGGAAGAGCTCAAAAGGGATTTTGAGAAGCAAGTAAGAGAAGTAGAGGAAAAACTGGGAAGAGAAATGAGAGTGATGCAAGAAAACCATGAAAAGCAAGTTAACAGCTTGCTAAAGGAGACCCAGAAAAATACTGAAGAAAATAACACCTTAAAAAATAGCCTAACCCAAATGGCAAAAGAGGTCCAAAAAGCCAATGAAGAGAAGAATGCCCTAAAGAACAAATATGTAGAGCAATCAAACTTTCATACTAAGCTCAAATATCAATCAAATATTTATAAAGTACCTCCTATGTACCAAGCACTGTGCTAAGCACCAGGGATACAAAGAAATGTAAATGACAGTTCCTACTCTCAAGATGTTCATAGTCTAATGTGGAAACTATCTTGTACAAACATTGGTATAGACAAGATAAAATTTAAAGTAAGCTACTGAGAGAAGTCATCAGAATTAGGGAGTATTGGTAAAGATTTCCTATAAAAGGTGGGATTTTATCTGGGACTAGAAAAAAAACAACCCAGGAAATTCAGAAGGTAGACGTGAGGAGAGAGATCATTTTACGGGGAAAAGACCATGAAAATGCCTGGAGTCAAGAAATAAAGCATCTTGTTTGAGGAACAGCAAGGAGGCCAGTGTTACTGAATTATAGAATACATAGCAGGAGTGTAAAGAATAAATGTATTGGAAATGTGCATGGGGAGCAGGTTATTAATGGCTTCAAACACCAAACAGAGGATTTTAAACTTGGTATTGGAGGTTATAGGGAGGAGCTTATTGTGTGTGTGTGTGTGTGTGTGTGTGTGTGTGTGTATGTTGAGGGGGAATATGACAAGGTCAGATTTGTGTTTTAGGAAGATAACTTTGACAGCTTAGTGGAGGACAGACTGAAGCATGAAGAGACCTATGGTAAAGAGAACATTATTTCAGTAGTCCAGGTGTGAGGTGATCAGGACCTGCATAGGAAAACTGTAATATCAGAGGACTGAAGAGGGGTATATTTGAGAGATGTTACAAAGCTAATATTGCCAGACCTTGTCAATAGATTGGAAACTGGGAGTGAGAAAGGGTCAGGAGTTAAGAATGGCATCTAAGTTGTGAGCCTATGTGACTGGGAGGATGGTTGTGTTCTCAATACTAATAAAGAATTTAGTAAGAGGAATAATGAGCTCTTTTTTTTTTTTTTGACATGTTGAGTTTAATATGTCTATTAGTAATCTAGTTCGAGATGTCCAAAGACCTTTCGGAAATGTGAGCCCAGAGATCAGTAGAGAAATTAGGACTGGATAAATAGATTTGAGAATTATCACCGTAGAAATGATAATTGTATACATGTGAACTGAAGAGATCACTAAATGAAAAAGCATGAAGGGAAAATAGAAGGGGGGCCTGGATACAGGCCTGTAGAATACTCAGGGTCAGACCTGCTAACCCTGGACTGTGAAAGTCCAGCAAAGGAGACTGAAGTGTGGTAAGATAGGAAGGAGAACTAGGTGAGAGAAATATCATGAAAACCTAGGAAGAAGAGAGTATCAAGGAGAAGAGGGTAATCAACAGTGTCAAAGGCTGAAGAGAGGTCAAGAAAGAAGAGTATTGATAAAAATATCCATGAGATTTGGAAATTAAGAGATCATTAGTAACTCTGGAGAGAGTGATTTCAGTTGAATGATGAAGTCAGAAGTCAGATTATAGAGAGTTAAGAAGAGTGAGTAGAAAAATAAAAGTGGAGTTACCTATTTGTAGAAGTCCTTCTCATGAAAGTTAAGTACAAAAGTGAAGAAGAGATATGAAATGATAGCTAGCAGATATGGACAGAGCAAGAGATGTCAGTTGTTTTTATTTTTATTTTTTTTGAGAATGGGGAAGAAAAGTGCCAGCAAAATAAATTGTTTTTATCATCACCATTGTCATTATTGTCATCATTGTCATCATCATCTTAGGTCAGCTACTGCAGTAATGCATCCAAGCTTCATTTTTAGGGCCACAGAAAAAGGAGAGACTGAGCAATCTCACTAGCAGGCTCCAAAGAGATCAAAGAAAGAAAAAAAAATATATATGTAAAAATATTAATATCAGCTTTTTTTGTGGTGGCAAAGCACTGGAAACCAAGAGAATGTCCATGAATTGTGACATAACTGGAGAGGTTTTGGTAGATGAATGTAAGGAAATACTATTATGTTTAAGAAATGCAAGAGGATGGTTTCTTTCTTTTTTTTTTATTATGGTAATTTTTATTTTTTTTTTGTTTTCAACATTTACTTCCTCAAGATTTTGAGTTCCAAATTTTCACCCCATCTCGCCCCTCTCCCACCCCAAGATGGCATGCATTCTGAATACTCTTTCCCCTAGTCTGCCTTCCCTTCTATCTTCCCCCCCTTCTCTTATCCTCTTCCCCTTCAATTTTCCTGTAAAGCAGGATGGATTTCTGTACCCCATTTCCTGTATTTCTTATTTCCCAGTTGCATGTGAAAACATTTTTTTAAACATGTATTTTTAAAACTTTGGGTTCCAAATTTTCTCCCTTCCTCCCTCCCTACCCACCCTCATTGATAATGCAAGCAACTAAATATAGGTTATATATGTGCAGTCATGCAAAACACTTCCATAGTAGACATGCTGTGAAAAACTAACTTTGTTTCCCTTAATCCTATCCCACCCACCCCCATTTATCTATTCCTTCTTTTGACCCTGACCCTCCTCAGGAGTACTTCCTTCTGATTACCCCCTTTCCCAATCTGCCCTCCTCTCTATCATCCCCCTACTCCCTTGTCCCCTCCCCCCCCCATTTTCCTGTAGGGTAAGACAGATTTCCATACCAAATTGAGTGTGTATGTTATTCCCTCCTTAAGTCAAATTCTATGAGAATAAGATTCACTCATTCCCTCTCACCTTCCCCCGTTTCCCCTCCACTGTAAGATCCTTTTCTTTTTTTTGTGAGATAATTTACCCTGTTCTACCTCTCCCTTTCTCCTTCTCCTAGAATAATCTTCTCTCACCCCTTAATTTTATTCTCCAGATGACTCCTTCATTTTCAACTCACCCTGTGTCCTCTATCTATCTATCTATCTATCTATCTATCTATCTATCTATCTATATCTATATAGAAGTACATATAATTTTTTCCCCTCCAACTACCCTAATATTGACAAAGGTCTCATGAGTTACAAATATCATCTTTCCATGCAGGAATGTAAACAGTTCAACCATAATAATTCTCTTATGATTTTCTCTTTCCTGTTTACCTCTTCATGTTCCACTTGAGTCTTGTATTTGAAAATCAAATTTTCTATTCAACTCTGGTCTTTTCATCAAGAATGCTTGAAAGTCCTCTATTTCACTGAATGACCATTTTTTCCCATGAAGGATTATACTCAGTTTTGATGGGTAGGTGATTCTTGGTTGTAATCCTATCTCCTTTGCTCTCCGGAATATTATATTCCATGCCCTGCAGTCCCTTAATGTAGAAGCATCTAAACATTGTGTTGTCCTGATTGTGTTTCCACAATACTTGAATTGTTTCTTTCTGGCTGCTTGTAATATTTTCTCCTTGACTTGGGAACTCTGGAATTTGGTTACAATATTAATAGGAGTTTTCCTTTGGGGATTTCTTTCAGGAAGAGATCGGTGGATTCTTTCAATTTCTATTTTGCCCTTTGGTTCTAAAATATCAGGGCAGTTTTCCTTGATAATTTCTTGAAAGATAATGTCTAGGCTCTTTTTTTGATCATGGCTTTCAGACAGTCCAATATTTTTAAATTCTCTCTCCTGGATCTATTTTCCAGGTCAGTTGTTTTTCCAATGAGATATTTCACATTGTTTTCTAATTTTTCATTCTTTTGGATTTGTTTTACAGTGTCTTGATTTCTCATAAAGTCATTAGCTTCCAATTGCTCTATTCTAATTTTTAAGGAAGTATTTTCTTCAGTAATCTTTTGGACTTCCTTTTCCATTAGGCCAATTTTGCTTTTTAGGGCATTCTTCTCCTCATTGGCTTTTTGGACCTCTTTTGCCATTTGGGTTAGGCTATTTTTTAAGGTGTTATTTTCTTCAGTATTTTTTTGGGTCTCCTTTAGCAAGTTGTCAACTTGTTTTTCATGATTTTCTTGCATCACTCTCAGTTTTTCCTCTACTTCTCCTAATTGCTTCTCAAAATCCCTTTTGAGCTCTTCCAAGGCCTGGGACTGATTCATATTCTTCTTGGAGGCTTTGGATTTAGGAGCTTTGGCTTCATTGTCTTCTTCTGGTCGTATGTTTTGATCTTCTTTGTCACCAAAGTAAGATAATATAGTCTGACTCTTTTTGCGCTGCTTACTCATGATCCTGGACAATTACTTGAGTTTTAAACTCTTTGTTAAGGTAAAAGTCTGTTTCCAATGTGGAGAATGTACTGTCCCAAGCTTCGGGGGTTTGTATAGCTGTTTTCAGAGATACTTCTAGGGACCTGAAAAGTATCAGTTCTTCCAAGGTGCTATGATAAGGGGCGAGGTGTTTCCTCTCCACAGCCACAACAAGCTCCACTGCACCAGCGCTCCTCCTCGCCCCAGGACCACCCCTCAGAACTGTGATCCAGGTCCAAGCATGGGCAAAACAAGAGATTCCTGCCTCAGCCCTGGCAAAGAGATCCCTGCAATCTGCCTCTGATCAGCCACTTGATTCCCCCTCAGTCTGTGGGCTAGAAGCTCAGGAAACAGCTGCAGCCCTGGAGACAGCTGAGACCTAGCTCCTTCTCTCACTGCAGTAACAGACATTTCCCACTGATCTTCTAAGTTGTCTTTGGTATTTGTGGGTTGAGAAGTCTGGAAACCACCACAGTTGACCACGATTCAGTCCTCTGAGGCCTGCTCCAGGGTTGCTGCAGCCTGCGCGCCCATGCCGAACTGAGTTTCTCTCCCTGCCTGGAGCGATATACCTTTCTGACCAACCATCCAGGCTGTCTTTGCCTGGAAATTTGTTTCACTCTATTTTTTTGTGGGTTCTGCTGCTTTAGAATTTGTTTAGAGCCATTTTTTATAGCTATTTGGAAAGGTTTGGGGGGAGAGCTCAAACATGTCACTGCTTTCCCTCCGCCATCTTGGCTCCACCAGATGGTTTCAAATAAAACTGGGAAAACTCATATGAACTGATGCAGAGTTAAGTAAGTAGATTGAAGAAGTGCTTAAAGAACATGAGCAGTAACAACTATTAAAACAAAAAACAACTTTGGAAGATTTAAGAACTCTGATAGATGCAATGATTAACCATAATTCCAGAATACTAGAGAGGTGAAGAACTAAGTATGCAAAATGAGATTAACACATTTATACGTATGGACAATGTGAGAATTTGTTTTGCTTGACTATGCATATTTCTTACAAGGGTTTTATTTTTCTTTCTTTTTTTTTTCCACTGGGGATAGGGTACAGGAAGGTGAAAATGAGAGAAAAATAAATTTGTGATAATTGAAAAAAAAAGTTTAATTAAAAATAAGCAAAAATAGCTAAGAGCAAAGTAGTCAGAGAATGACTTTCTCATTCTGACCCCAAACCAGAGTCAGTTCAAAGGAACTGAGGTTGTGAACTAATGGAAGATTACAGGGCTGGGGAACCTGTGGCTTCCAGACTACATGTGGCCCTCTAGGTCCTTAAGTGCGGTCCTTTGACTGAATCCAACCCTGTGAAGTTTCCCTGCTCCTGGGAAGAATCAAAACTGAGAGATACTCTTTCTCTCTGTGCCTCTTTCTCTGTCTCTCTCTTTGTGTCTCTCTGTCTTTGTCTTTTTCTGCATTTTTTTCTGTTTCTCTCTGTGTCTGTCTGTCTCTGTGTCTGCCTGTCTCTCATAGGCACCAAGTCTAACTCTCATACAGAACTAGTTTCCCTCTTCTTCTTTGGCTATTTGTGGTCCAGGTACTGCTTGTCTCATGCCAATGATAAGGAATTTCATAAAGCAGTCATTTTCATTTTCAGTAAGCTGTAAATTCTGAGGAAATTCTTTATACCAGAGACAAAAATCTACTTCCTTCTAACTTCTGTTAATTGGTTCTGGTCCTGTTTTCTGGAGTTAGGATAATATCTAACTTCCCCACCATACTCTAGCCCTTCAAATATTTGAAGATGGTTATGTCCATATTCTGCCATCTGATGGCAGAAAGTGAAGAAGAATTAAGAAGCTTCTTGATGAGGGTGAAAGAGGAGAGTCAAAGCTGACTTGAAACTTAACATCAAAAGAAAAAACCAAAACCCTAAGATCTTGGCAACTGGTCCCATTCCTTTCTGACAAATAGAGGGAGAAGAAATGAAAGCAATATCAGATTTTATATTCTTGGGCTCAAAGATCACTACAGATGGCAATTGCAGCCATGAAATTAAAAAAAAAAAAACTTTCTCCTTGGAAGGAAAGCTCTGGCAAATCTGGACAGCATACTAAAAAGCAGAGTCATTTTTCTGACAAAGGTCAGTATAGTCAAATCTATGGTTTTTCCTGTAGCATGGCTGTGAGAGTTGGTGTATAAAGAAAGTTAAGCACGGCAGAATTGATGCCTACAGATTGTGGTGCTGGAGAAGACTTTTGAGAGTCCCTTGGATGGCAAGGAGATCAAATCAGTCAACATGTAAAGAAATTAATTCAGGTTATTCACTGGATGGTCAAATACTGAAGTTGAAACTTAAATACTTTGGCCACATAATGAGAAGACAGGACTTATTGGAAAAGATCCTGATGACAGGAAAGATTGAAGGTAGGAGGGCTCTGTATGAAACAACATTCAATGTGTCTTTGCTTCGCATTTTCTCTTTAATCAGGATTAGTCAAGGCAGTATGCATGGTACAGTGGAAAGGGCATTGGATTTTAGAGTTGGAAGACCTGGGTTTGAATCCCAGATCTGTTATTCACTACCTGCATGGCCTTGGGCAACCTCTCTAAACTTCAGTTTATTTATCTGTAAAATGAAGGAAATATTTCAAATGACTGGAAGGTGCCATTCATATCTAGATCTATGATCCTCTGAACACTGTAAATTGTTTATATCATTTGTATAAGTTCATTAAGGCACTCAATTGCCTAAGTTCATATACTAGTCTTAGTAATGTTTCTCTAATGGTGTCCGACAGAGTTTGGCAAGCATATAGCTACACTCTTCATAGGGGAAGGAGACAGGAGCAGGAAGGAACATGAAGAGAGATGCTCTAGGAGAATATAAAATAAGAAATAAGCAGCACAATATAAACAAAAGTTATTTTCAGCATCATTAATACCCTCTTCTATTGTTTCTTTAACTATGTAGATGGTTTTTGGTGACTCCAGTAAAATTAAAGTTATTGAAGTTAGACTTACTTTTGTACTTGTATCCCCAGTTCATAGCAGAGTACCTGGAATATAGTAGGCATTTAATACCTTCTTGTTTATTAATGTATTGATTTTTTTTATATATGAGCAGAATTCAAACTTTGCCAAATGTTACCACACTATGTCTCTATTTGGCTTCTAATGAGGCACTGTCTCTCTGTCTTCTGAGGACTAAACTAGTTAAGTTTGGAGAAGTTCCACTCTAGGTTTTCCAGAAAATGGTTTTCATCTATAGTAGAGGTTCCCAAACTTATTTGGTCTACTGCCCCCTTTTAAAAAAAAATTACTCAGCACCCCTCTCCCCCAGAAATCTACTTTTTTTTAACCCTTTAACTTTTTTTTGAATTTGCATCATTTAAAAAAAATTATAAAATATTTTTAAAAAAATGACACATCTTAAATTTAATAATTTGTTGTAAATTTGTGGGTTTTTGATGATGTAATTTTGCATCATATAACAATATAGTATCATATTACAAACAAGTCATTACACACACACACACACACACACACACACACACACACACACACACACTCCTGCCGATGCATGTTAGACTTCTGACAACGCACAACAGGCTTGCCTGCCAACATTAAGACCTGTCTGTGAACTTGACCACTGATTGATTATAACTTGTACTTTGTGTTTTTATTTGGAAAATAGTGTAATCTCTACAACTTTAACTTTGTTACACAACAGATGAAACATGTACAAATAGTTTTTCAAAATTTTCTTCTCTTCTCTTCTTTCCTTCCACCATCCCCTTATTTTTATTCAACACCCCACAGGCTACCACCATTCCCTGGATCATTCCAGCACCCTCTAGGGGGTGGTATAGACCACCTTGGGAACCTCTGAGCATCTCATAGACTGTCCATTAACTCATAGCAGGGTTATCTTTTGGATGAGTTATCTACACTGATAATACTAGATTCATGTAGCTGAAATTGAATACAGGTGCAAAAGTAGGGGACCACAGAATCCAATTTTCTCACTATATTTTACTCCTCATAATTCTTTCTTGTGGAGCTCTTTAGTGAATTATCCCTGGAATAATTTTAATAACCCAGCTCAGATACCCCATAGGAGTAATAGGGACAAAAAGGAAAAGTGACGAAGAAGCAAGGTGTCCCTGCCAAACTTAAAATTCAGTGAGAAAAGCTGAAATGAGTGGGAGGTACTCTGTTTAGGTACTAGGAGAGAGAGGATACAAAGAGTATTGACACATAGTAGGTTGGTCTGAAGTAGAAAACAGAGACTAGTTTGAACAGAGACAAAAAAAAAGTACTTTTTTTTTTTTTGGCTAGGCAATGGGGTTAAGTGACTTGCCCAGGGTTACACAGCTAGTAACTGTTATGTGTCTGAGGCCAGATTTGAACTCAGGTCCTCCTGAATCCAGGGCTGGTGCTCTATCCACTGTGCCACCCAGCTGCCCCTAAAAAAAAAAAAGTACTTAATAGCTCCTAAGACACTGCTATGTGTGTGAAGAGAAGGCTGTGGGACTTAGGTACGTAAAAGAGGAGGTTTCAAAATCAAACAGATACTCTGATATTCAAGTGTATTTTGAGCTCCATATACTTTTTGTTGGTCAAGTGACCTTTCCATGTATACTACCTGTTAGAAAGAGCTCATGCCCTGGGGAAACTAGTAAGCACCATTTCAGGAAAGGATGGCAGAAGTCAGTAAAGGAGCTGAGCTATATGTGAAACTACAACACTGCTGGGAGCTGAGTTATACAAATTGATTATAAAGAGAGACAGGGCATAGCAAACTGTGAAACTTGGAAAGAGAAACTGAGGAAAGAGAAATATTGCCAAAGAATATAGACAAATAGGCATCAGTGGGAAGTACCTATGTGGTGAAACAAACCTTCAATCTTCCTTTTTTCTTTTTAAAGTCCTACACATAGCAACATGACAACTTACATTCTAAGATCATATAGGTCTCTGTGAAGAGATTCATTAACAAGAAGTTTGTCTTTTTTCTCTTAATTCACTTGTGTGTTAGAAGTGAATCCTCCCTATCTCTCTAAATTTTAATCAGAACTAGTATGTAAATGTTTCTAAGAGAAACTGGTGGCTACACTTGATAATTTGCCAGACACCAATGTTCCTAAATCAACTAGAAGGGGACAATGAGCCAGAGAAGTGAGGGGTCCTCAAAGTTTCTTACCCAAGTGTTGTTTTTATCATCATCATCATCATCATCATCAGTATCATCATATTTCTGTTCTAATATCAGTGTTAGATGGAGTTCATGGTATGGTGAAAAGAATACTATTTTTCTAGCCAGAGGACCTGCATTTGAATCTCACCTCTGCTACTTACTACCTGTGTTACCTTGGGCAAATCACTTCAATTCTTGGCCTCCACTTCCTCACATGTAAAATAAAGGTTTGGACTAAGTGGTCTTTGAATTTCCTTCTATCTCTAGATATAAGATCTTACATTGCTCCTTAATGGCTCTGTAACATGTTGCTATATTGATAATATTCCTTCATGTTTGATGTTTGATGAAATATTGCACAGTTGGATAAAATGATAATGATGGTGACTGATGATCATTAGTGTCATTAACTATAATTAAAATATTAATAATAAAATAATAATAAATTGATAATTGTCCATATTATAGGTTTTTTTTCTGCACAATAAGCCTAAGGCTAAGAGCCAAGAGATTTGAGTTCTAATCATCCTAAGTAGCTGCCCTGTCTCTAACAGGTTTTAGGTGAGTCTTTCTCACATGTAAAATGCATGATTCAGACTAGATAATCTTTTGTACAATACTACAGTTCTATGATTCTATTGTTTCAAAATCCAATACACTTTGCAGAAAAATATAAAAAAAAAAAGTCAATCAGCTAACCCTTGGATGCCACAAAAACCGCTGCATTGTTTTACGAAAGCTGAAGCCCAGACGGATATTAAAGGGAACTAGCCATTCAGCTCCAGACAACTAGCTAAGTCCAGAATAATCCATCTGTCAACTTGGGAGGTCCCAACAGAACAAGCCAACCTATGGGTCTCTTACATAATTCAATCATGGAAGACCATTATCCTTTATTAGCAACTGAACTTGCACTGATCCACACATTATGGACTTGTCAGCTGATGCCTATAGAGACACCGATCCAGTATTGCATGCCAGATGCTATGTTTGGTCCAGAAAGACAATCTCCTTCTGCCTAACCTTTAGATTTCCTGCAAAGGGAGCAAGAGATTGAGGTCTCTGTGGGGTTCTTTAGTCCTTTAAAAACTAGAAGTACTTTTAGACTTCTGAGATAAGATATATAAAATGTTTTGCAAACATTATAATGCTATAGAAATACTATTATTAGTTGTATTAGTATTATTATTTAGACCTCCCTAGGAATTCTAAGAAGATGACCATATTAAGGTCATTATATGGTTGATAATGTGTTTATATTGACCTTTATTTTTATATAATTAAAAATATTTCATTTGTTATGCCCATCTATTTAATACCAATATTCTCTCAGCAATTCTATGTGGCTATGGATCATGGAAAGCAACTTGCTATAGTGGAAAGATATCTAAACTTGTAGTCACATGAGATTTGAGTTCAAATCCCATCCTAAACCTGTCATTTGTTAAATATATTAGGGTGGGGGACATTGAGATGAACTGATCAATTCCACCACTCCACCAAAAGTAAATGATAAAATGTGAGGGACAGAACTTTACCAAGGTGAGAACTCATCTCAATTATATCAATTAAAGGCAATCCAACTAAGTGTGAAAAGGTCTTGATCAATTGAGGGATCTCTCATGAGTCATTTGGCAAATTGAATGACTTTGCACAGAAAATATGTTCAGATTGGCTGAGGAAAATTGATCCTGCCTCTTGAGTCTTCTATAAAGTAGCAGACCAGAGGAAAACTGAGGTATAGAGATTCCAACAATTGTAAATAAGAGCTAGCATTCCACTTAAACACTCTGAGAAGTAATCTTTCAGGGAGGAGAACAACTCTTTGGCATGAGCCACTTCCACATTCCCTACCACCTTGCAGGAGGATCTTATAAAGGTGGGGTATTAGAGGACTTCCCATCTTCCCACTAGTATCATAGTAACATCTCTGGAATAGCAGCAGTATTATCTTCATCAGGAGCCAAAGATCAACTATATTTAGATTCATGACTCCCCAAGGAAACCAGAAAAGAAACTTTACCATGAATAAGGAGAACTTTATAAATAACCACTGAAAGGGAGAAAAAAAACTGCCGAGGAGCTGGAGGCTATAATCACTCCTTTATCACATGCCTATTCTTAAGCTCACTTTCTCCTGGACTTTGGTTATATTAGAGGGATATAGTCTGTCAAAGAATATTGTAAGGATGTTTTATGTCAAATGTTCTTATTAAGGCAGCTAGGTCACACAGTGGATACAGTGCTAGGCCTGAAGTCAGGAAGACCCAAGTTCAAATCTGGCATCAAACACTTACTAGCTGTGTGGTCCTGGGCAAGTCACTTAACCTTTGTTTGCCTCAATCTCCTCATTTGTAAAATGGGGGTAATAATAGCATCTGCCTCCCAGGGTTGTTGTGAAGGTCAAATGAAATAGTCGTAAAGTGCTTAGTGATGGGGTATGGGCCCAAGCTGAGACCTTCTTCCCTTGTCCTAAAGGAAATCTGGCTCCCATTTGTCTATGGGCCCCAGCTCCTCATCTCCCTTTGAAAGCCCTAGCCCCACCTTTTGATCTTATTCAGATGTGCCTTCGCCCCTTGCCCTAAAAAGAACCTAGCTCCCATTTGTCTATGGGCTGCAGAAAACCCTTAAACTTTTCTTACTCTTGGTCTCAAACAGTTCCTTATCTCCTTCTGAAAACTCTAGCCCCACCTTTTGACCTTATTCAGATGCCTTCAAACTTTTTCTTGCCAGTTCCCTTCATTATCTATTCCCATTGTCTATTCAATATCTTAGACATTTCAATTGGAATTCTCATCTAGACCTTTTTCCCCTCCTCTGGTCACCCAAAGTTACTTTAATGTATATAAGATCCACCCTGGCCCCCATTTAAAGGCTGAGACTTTCTCATGCCCGCTCGTCCACACGGGCATTACTAATGTTCAGATTCCTTAGGAGTCTGGCCTGTATATAGTTTAATAAACTTTTTCTCTGGCTGAAAGAAGATTTGGGTTGAATTCATTCAGGCAGGGCCCGCAGCGGTCCCAGCACCCCTAAACCTTTGGACCTCATTAAGAGGATTGTAAAATACATGGCAATTGTAGGATATTTTTGAACAGAGAGTAGCCCTGACACATAGGTGGCTAGAGAATAAAAGGTTTTTTTTGTTTGTTTGTTTCATGAATAATGGGAGGTTTTGTACTGGTTACATGGTCTCTGCTATCAAGATTAGCTGGTAAAAAATAAACAAAAAACCCCACTCATTGAGGTAGCCTACTATCTTCTCAGACCTGGTGGATTCTCCACTCAATTAACACAGTCTCCATGGACAAAAAGGAGAAACCAGAGAAAATCTTGGCAACCCACCAAACTAAACCAGAATCAGAAACAGAACTACCAATATGTATCTTTGCCTTGTATTCAAGAGCTACATATTTACAAGTAAAGTAAAACTCCTTTTATGACCCTTTAGTTGTTTTGGGATGGTGATTTATATCATCCTGATAATTGAGGTTAGGTTGTGGCTATCCACCACAGCATATGAGGATAGATAGGGTTTTCCAAGGAGAAAGTTAACTCAATAAATTGATTTGAATTTCTCAGAATGGAGCTACAGAAGTCTGCTTTGTAGTTTTGCTATAATTCTTACAGGTGGTGGGGAGTGATGCCAGGGAAAGATGATTGGGACTTCTTATTTATTTTCTAATTAATTCAGCCTTACCCACCCCTTCCCCAAATCTCTCTTTAGATAATGATAATTTGCAAAGGCACCTATTTGTTCAGAGATGAAGTGTGATATTAATGTAAGATAATACTGATGATAAAAATAAAACTCTTAGCCAGATGCTGTGTATACTATGCTGGTATCTTTGGAGAAATAAGATCCAAATTAAAACTTGGGGGGTGGGCAGGAGTATTAGCATAGATTCCTCAAATCAAAGGAAACAATAGACTGGCTTTTAAACTACAACAAAACACTGGAAATTTACATTCACATGGGGATGTAATTTAAACCCAACAGAGCAAGCCATAGAGCCTGTAGTATTCCCAATTGACCTCTGGGATTATGTGGAGCCACTCCACAGACTCTACCTATGAAGCTTCTGACTTCTGATCTCTCACTGTCAGTACAGTCCCCCCTGATATGAGTTAGCTTCTATAGCAAATGCCACTCATCATTTCAAATAAGCAGCTGCTGTCTCCCAGACCAGGGATGTGATGTCTCATTCATTCATTTAATAAAACAATCAGTCTATCAGTTGACATGTCATATGCCTATGATGTGCCAGGTACTGTGCTAGGTGCTGGCATACAAAGACACAAACGAAAGAATCCCTGTCATTAAGTCTTACATTATATTAGGAAAGAAAATGTATATATAGAAGAATATAAAAATATATCACATACACATATACATATATATACACATATATGAGAGAAAGAGAGAGAAGGAAAATGAGAGAGATTTTTAATTAATTTTTGTTGTTGTTGGAGGTAGCATCTCAGGGGATCAGGACAGGATTGATGTAGAAATATGTGCTTGAGCTGAATTTGGAAGCAAGAGGTAAAGGTGAGCAGGCAGTACACTTGAAGCCTAGAGAACAGTTCATGCAAAGGCCTGGATATGGGAAATGGTGTCCCATATATTATGTAAGGAATGATAGGAAATTCAGTCAGATGTATTGTGGAGTTTGTGAAGGGGAGTAATAGAGGATAATAGTGAAAAGGAAAGTTAGGGCCAAATTGCAAAGGCCTTTAAATGATTGAGAATTTATACTTATTCCTAAAGGGACCTGATAGAGTTTTTATTTTTAATAGGAAAATGATATTCTTACCTCACCTTTAGGAGTTTATTGAGAAGGAAAGCGACGTGGTCTCTCACCTGCACTTTAGAAAATCATTTTGGCGTTATGTGGTTGATAGACTGGGAAGGGGAGAGACTTGAAGCCGGAAGATAAATTAACTTTTGGATTAGTCTAGGTGAGAAGTGATGAGAAGCTGAACTAGGGAGGTGACTATGCAAGTAGAGAAAAAGGGATACATATAAGATACCTTGAGGAGGTAGATATGGCAAGATTTTATGCTTGTTTGGATATATCAGCTGAAGGATAGTGAGGAGTCAAGGATAATATCAAAATTGCTAACTGGGTGACTAGAAAGATGGTTGTAGAAATGTCACCTGCCACCTTGACAGAAAGAGAGAAGTTTGAAGTTTGAAAAAGGAGTATTTTTAGGGGGGAAGATGAATTCTTTGGACATCTTGAGTTTGAGATGGCTATGAGATATCCAATCTAAAATATCAAATAGGGAATTGGTGATGTGGGTCTAGAACTCCGGAGAGACTAAGGTTGAACATATAGATTTAGGAGTCATCATATGATCTATGACAGCAAATCAACAATGTAATAGTCCACTCACTCCATTGCTTGCCCCTGTCCCCTATAACTATTAAAGTTATGACCACTTAAACCCCACCTCTAAATTCTGGTAAGCCCACATTTGAAAATCATTCCTTTCCTTACAGAGGAGTGGGGGAATATAAATATAAAAAAACTTATAAAGAACTTATTGCATTAACTTTATTGTTGGCCCTAGAATGACATATACTCCAGTTCTAGAAACCAGGCTTTTATCTTGTTACCTCATGACCAAAATCTCACATTGATTATTATTATTATTTTTGGCTAGGTAGAAGAGGCCATTCTTTGCCTCATTTCTTACCTAACCTTAATAACTGAATGGGCGTTGCCTCAGTCAAACTAAGACCTGTTAAAGATGTTAGCTTAAAAAGGCCAAGATCTCTCACTGCTTCCAGGGCTATCTTCAGTTGTTCTGATCTATATCTCACCACTAAACTCAGATGGCTCTGGAGGAGAAAATGAGGCTGGTGACTTTGCACAGCCCTCCCTCACTTAAATCCAATTCACTTGCATGTCATGGCATCACCTCACTGATGTCATGGTCCTCTTTAAGAATGAAGGACAAAACATAACAGCTATAATAATCACTGAGGATAAAAAAATAATAATCTCTATCTTTCCAAGAGCTTACATTCTATTAGAGGGACTTTCATAATCAAACCAATAAGCATATCTGTGATAACTTGAGGGAAAGAGCTTTGAAAACTATGGAGATCCAGGAAGGCTTCCCGTAGAAGGTAATATATGAACTAAGCCTTAAAAAAAGCAAGAGAGTCTGGGGGTGGAGGTCAGGAGGGGAGTGAATGCTAGTTATGGGAGAAAGCCTGTGCAAAAGCACAAAAGTAATAGATGGGGTGTCTAGTTTAGGAAATAGCTGGCAGGTCAATTTGACTATAATGCATAGCAGATATGAAGAAATAAATGAATAAAAATAGATGGTACCTAGACTATGAAGGGATTTAAATGCCAAGCTGAGGAGTTTTGTTTTATCTTAGTGGAGTCACTGAAGGTTCTTAAGCAGGGGGTTGATATCATGAGCTTTATTATTTAAAATTATTTGGCAACTACATGTAATATGAATAAGAGAAGGGACAGACCAGGATACAAGAGAAAATGAAAAGAAGGGGAGAAGAAAAAGAAAAGGGAATAAGTTTTTATATAATGTCTGCTATGTGTGAGGCACTCTATAAATATTATCTCATTGGATTGTTACAACAATCCTTCTAAGTAAATTCAATTATCTTCATTTTTCAGTTTAAGAAACTGAGGCAAATAAGTTAAATGTCTTGCCCTGGGTCACATAGTTAAAAAGCATCAGAGGCAGGATTTGAACTTATTATTTTTAATTTTGAACTTCCTGACTATAAGGCAAGTGCTCTATCCACTGCACCACCTGGAACAAGATGCCTTTAGAATATGAGTTCAATTAGAGGCTACATTCACAGTAGATACCCTATCCCATGAACTTTATAATTTTAGTTTGAACTCAGGCATATGAGCAAGCATCAGATGATGAAGGAAGAAAATAAGGAATTTCTTCCCTGGGCTGTTGAGGAGACTGGTCTAGAATTCCATTTCTTTATCATCCAATCTCTAATAACACATGTAACACAATCTAGGAAACTGGCCTCAAAATTGTTTTTGCCCAGAAAGGCTACTTGGACTCTGTGCCAGAGTAGGCTGGGTTAGTCTGGCCTTGAGTGTAATAATAATTTCTCATATCTCTTTTCGATCAATTTGCTTCTTACTTACCTTCACTTTTCTTTTTAGTAAGTATACTCACCCACATGCACACTTCATCTATACAAAGAGAGGAAAAGAAATGATGAATTTAATCAGTAATAATTTATTATATTATAGTTAATTAGTTAACCACATTTCTACATTAATGCTTTCTTTTCTAGAAAAAGGCAGTGTGGAGTAGGAAAAAGACTACTGGTCTTAAAAGTCAAAAGACTTGGATTTAAATCCTAGACATTTACTATTAAGAGAAATGATTAAATAACAAATTATTGGGGAAATACACGTTTTTTTTTCCCCTTCCTATATCCTTATTCTCTAATAAGTCAAGCCAGCATCTGAAGGTTATTGCTGATAATGTGATTGGATTAACTTTCTCCTCAATCTTGTTCAGACCCCACCCTAGTGGAGAAGCCCATTATGTTTTACTCTAGCTTGGGTGGAGGGTAGATACTTGTCTAGATTGCCCAAGGATGGAAGAAGTCTGGGAGCAAGAGTGATGAAAGTCACACAGTATCTCATTGGAATATGTCCACCTCAATTGTGAAATGACCCAACCATTTTGGAGAGCAATCTGGAACTATATCCACAGGGCTATAAAAATGTGTATACCCTTTGACCCAGAAATGCAGCTTCTAGGTCTGTATCCCAAAGAAATCATACAAATGAGAAAAGGACCCACATGTACGAAAATGTTTATAGCAGCTCTTTGTGGTGGCAAAGAATTGGAAATTGAGGCGATGCCCATCAATTGGGGAATGGTTGAACAAGTTGTGGTATATGAAGGTAATGGAATACTATTGTGCTATAAGAAATGATGAGCAGGCTGACTTCAGAAAAACCTGGAAAGACTTGTATGGACTGATGCTGAGTGAAGTGAACAGAACCAGGAGAACATTGTATACAGTAATTACGAGCCCCATTGTGTGATGACTAACTTTGATAGCTCTTAGCAATGCAAGGATCTAAGACATCTCCTAAAGTCTCATGATAGAAAATGCTATCCACATCCAGAGAAAGAACTATGGAGTTTGAATGCAGATCAAAGCATACTATTTGATCTTTTTTTTCTTCTGTTTTGTTTTGTTTCCTTTTTCTTGTGGTTCCTCCTATGGGTTCTAATTCTTCTTTACAACATGACTAATGTGAAAATACATTTAATAAGAATGTATATGTAGAGCCTACATCAGATTGCATGCAGTCTTGGGGAGGGAGGTGGAAAGGGAGGGGGAGAAAAATTTAAAACTCAAAAGCTTATGGAAGTGATTGTTGAAAATTAAAAATAAATAAAAAAATAAATCTAGCTTCAGATACATTAAAAAAAAAGAATAGGTCCACCTCTCACTATAAAATTCATCCTCTCATTACTTGTTAACCAATCAGAGTTGATTTCCACCTTTAGAAATACCCTCTCTTCCAAGAGCATATAAGCATTGAGTTGGTTCCATGAGAGGTCTTTGGCATTTTAGAGTTCCATTGAACCCTTTTACTAATTATCCACTAGCATAATTAATAAAATGATTAATTACCCAGAAATTATGTCTCCTGTACTTTTTATATATCGCACTATGTGTGTGACATACAGGAAATCATTTAAATTCACTGGTTCCCAGATTCATCAGATGTAGAATGGGAAAAGTGGACTCCAATGACTTTTCTAGCTCCTGTATTCTGTGGTTCTGTGAGATGCCTGAGATAATATGAGGCAACTTTGTGGCTCAATGCTGGAGTGCTGGACTTGGAATCAGAAAGATCTGAGTTCACAGTTCTGACTCAGATATTTACTAGTGGTATGTCCCTGGGAAAATCACTTCACCTCTCTCAGCCTCAATTTCCTCACCTGGAAAATGGAGGGGTTGGAGTGAATGCCTTCAGAGGCATCTTCCAGCTTAAAATCTATGATTCTATAACCCATTCCTTGTTTACGCTTGTCAAAGACCTAACAGTTCAAGTCAATTCAGAAATTTTCCCCTTAATTCTGAAGGCCAAAATTGAAATCCATGTACTGCTTATGAAATTTATCAAAAGGTCTCAAAGCACTTTGGGGACAATGACCAGCCTGAAATTATGGTTTGATTAAAACAAACAAATAAACAAACAAACAAACTATGCCATTGTGTAGTTATTATTCTATTATTTTAAAACAGGATGTATAATAGCTAAATAAGTACTTATTGAAGTGATGTACTATACTTTCAAAAAATTATGTCTATATTTATTGAATGTTTTCATATTAAAGGGTAGCTTAATATCTGGAGAGATAATCTAATTAAAGGATCTAATTATAAAATTAAGTAAATCGCTAAAAGTGGTTTAATGGATCTTAAATACTAATTAATAACTAGGCAAGAAACTGCAATTTTGAAACTCCAATGATAAAATAAAAAAAATAGAAGCACCTAATTGCAGGCAGTTTCTTTATTTTGAATTTGACACTTCTCATATTTTTCTGTGTTCACAGAGATGCTGTCTATTCTCAATTCTCCGTTAGTCCATTAATGGAGATTCATCACTAGAAAGCTATTAACACCACTCAAAGCAGAAGTACTTAAAGAAAAACAATAATACCAAAGTGATATTGAGGGGTGGGGGGATTCTCTGATTTTATTTGGCAAAAGCAGCAGTAGAGAGTAATATGGTCAGACTGGAGTATACAGTGAAGAGAGTAAAGTAGTATGACATAAGTAAGGGTTAATAGTTATAGGGGTACCACACTGAGTAATGACAAGCAGGGAAGTGTGAACTTTTCTAACCATAACAGAGGTATCTATCTAATTCACCTATCAATAAGGGTTTCTTTGTAATTTGGATCTAGCTCTCCTTCCTTTAAGATTATCTGTTGGATTTAGCTGGAAGAAGACCTAATAAAGACCTGCATTGCATGAAGATAACAGTGAATAGTGAGGCATCTACATATGCTCAGAAGAGAAATGGATAAAGATTATTGCACTAATATGTAGATCAGACATATAGAAGAACCAAGTGAAGATCCACAAAGGTTCTTAGCATAGGGTTCATGAACTTGTTTTTTTTAAAAAATATATATATTCATCACTATTTCAATGTAATTGATTTTCTTTGTAATCATATGTTTTATATTTTACATATTTAAAAACCTTATTCTGAGAATGGGATTCATAGGCTTCAATAGACTGCCAAAGGCATCCATAATACTTAAAAAGGTAAAGAACCCTTGTACTAGGAATTCTTAAACATTGGCATAGGTAACTGTGGATTGTCCTTTTCTGTAGTTTTTTTTTTTTAAAGGAAAGAGTCTCGTTTGGGTGGACAGTGTAAATTTAATACATAGACTATCATAGCTAAACGGGAGCTTAGATAACGTCTAGTTCAATCCCTTACAGAATCACAAGTCCTCAGAAATATATAGTCAAACCTGTACCTGAACAAGAATCCCTCTACAATGTACCAATCCATTGAGTCTATGATTGAAGACATCCAAATAAGGAGGAACATACTTTCTACCAAGGGAGGTTTAAATATTTGGAAATAGCTATCAAGTCTCTCCATAAGACTATTCTTCTCCAAGCCAAACATCCCTGCTTCTTTTAACTGATCTTCACATGGTATGATCTCAAGGCCCTTCAGCATTCTAATGGTCTTCTTCTGGACATTCTCCAGTTAAACAATATCCTTCTCAAATATGATATATACAGAGCTGAAGATAACAGTACAAGTGTGATTGTGTCAGAGTAGAACACAGTGGTAATATTACCTAACCTAGTCTTTGACATTATGACTCTTTTAATGCTTTTTACCATTTACCCTTTTTGGGTGGGTGGGTGGTAGGGGTTGCCATAGAACATCGACTCAACCAAAGTTTGTAGGGCAGTAAAATTCTAAGGTTCCCCTCGCCCCATACAAACTATTGTTTAGCCACACTTGCCCTACCTTGTACATGTTTCACTTATCTTTATTATCTCTGTCTGTATGTGTATGTACAGACAAATATATGTACATATACGTATGCATATTTTATATAGACACATATAGACATGTACATGTGGAAACTCAAGTGTAAGGTTGGTATATATCCCTATTAAATTTCATCTTAAAAGTTTTGGCCCAACATTCTAGATGTAAAGATCTTGTTTCATCATTACTCTTTTCATTCAGTGTATCAACTATCCCTCATAGCTCTGCATCTTCTGCAAGTTTGATAAAAAAAAAAAGCCATCTAGTTTATCTAAGTATTTAAAAATGTCAAAAATTATCAAATCCCTGTCTTTGGAGTCTACTTAATATTTCCTTTTGATTTGACAACAAATCTTCAATGATCAGTTCAGGCAGTTCCAAATTCACAGAAGGGTACTATCTCCTACACCGTAACTCTCCATTAAAAAAAAAAAGGGGGAATGAATGTTTTGCTAATATATATGAGCTATACCAATATCACTTATCTAACAGGCTAGCTACCTTTACAAAAAAAAGAAATTAGGTCAGTATGGTATGACTTATTTTTAATAAAACTTGAATCTTTTTCTGGATATAAGGTATGCTGTCTATTTAAGGTTTTTTTTATATATAGCAGTTTAATCATGATGAAAAGTATTTTTTATGTAAAGGAAAAAGATGTATGTCAACTGCCAAATAATGAAAGCCATTGTTGCTGTTATAGAAGAACATACATGTATTGATCAGAAGTTGAAAAAAGAACTTTCTTTGAATAAAAATTGCTAATAGAGAGGGACACAGCCAAGGTGAGAAAGGAGAGGCAGCATTACAGTGAACTCTTCCAACATTTCCCTCCAAACAATTTTAAAATAATGGCTCAAATAAAATTTAAAAGTGGCAGAACCAACAAAAGTTTGGGGTGAGACTTTTTCAGTGTAAAACAACTTAGGAGGTCAACACATTCTAGGGCAGGAAACATCCCAGCAAGCCAGCAGCAAGCTCCACCTCAGCAAACCAGTAGATAATCCTAAACCCTGGTGTGGTGGAGCAGGCAAATGCAACACCAGGATCCTCCACATGCCTTAGCAATAGCCAGGGGGGCAACCGGCAGACTCCAGATCCAAGAACCACCCCAAGCTTCAGCATAGCCCTGGGCAAGCAGGCATCCTCCAGCACCAGACCTCCATGTGTTTCAGTGTAGCCCCAGAGAAAAGCTAAAACACCTCACGATGCCTTAGCACACACCAAACACCACCACTTGGACCCCAGCTCAGCACCAGGTAAGCTGCCAGACCCCATGACCTCCAGCAGCATCAGCCACTCCCAACCCCACGCCCTCAGCAAAGCACTAGCCACAAGGATCCCCTAGGGGTGTTAGAGCAACATTAGAGCAGCACCAGGTAAACAGCCAGGCCTGAAGCTATTGGCACTGGAAGCCTGAGAAAGCGCCCCATCCACCCTGGGTACAGAACTCTAATAAAAAAAAAAGGAAAATGACAAAAAAAAAGATGAACAAAAAACAATAAAAAAGAATAACCATAGAAAGTTATAATGGTGACAGGGAAGACCAAGACATAAACTCAGAAGAAGACAACAACTGGGCAAGTGGAAGTTAATGACTATATGAGACATCAAGAATCAAATTCCAAACAATGAAAAAATGGAAGAAAATGCAAAATACCTCATGGGAAAAACAACTTGACCTGGAAATAGATTCAGGAAAGACAATACCAGAATCATTGGACTACCTGAAAGCCATAATCAAAAGCAGGACCTGGATAACATCCTTCAAGAAAATTATCAAGGAAAACTGCCCTGATGTCCTGGAATCAGAGGACAAAATAGTCATTGAAGGAATTCACCAATCACCTCAGGAAAGAGATCCCAAAATAAAAACCTCAAAGAAATATCATAGCTAAATTTCAGAACTACCAGTTCAAGGAAAAAATGCTGTAAGTGGCCAAAAAGAAACAATTCAAATATAGGGGAGTTACAATCTAGATTACACAGGACTTGGCAGCTGCAACATCAAAGGATCAGAGGCACGGAACATGATATTGCAGGAGGCAAAGGAGGTAGGACTACAACCAAGAATCGCTTACCCAGCAAAATTAAGCATAATACACCAAGGGGTAAAATGGTCATTCAACGAAATAGAAGGATTTCAAGCTTTCATAAGGAGAAATCCAGAACTAAATAAAAAATTTGACCACCAATATCAAAACACAAGAGGAGCATTAACAAGGTAAAAAGGGAAAAGAAAGTATAAGGGATTCAATAGAGTTAAACTATTACATCTCTACATGTGAAGATGATACTTGTTAAAAAATTAACAATTTAATTAAATTAAATTTAAAAATTGCATTACTAATAGTACAGCTAGAAAGAGTAAACATAGAGGGTATGGATATAAGGGGAATTTGAAGGAATGACATAAAAAAATTAAGAGATGAGAAAGAGAAGTACCATGAATGCAGAGGGAAGGGAGAGGTAGAATGAGGTAAATTATCTCACAGGAAGAGGTGAGAAAGACCTATTACAGTGAGAGGGGAAGATGGGAGGGTGGGTGATGGGCATCACTTGAACCTTACTCTTATCAGTATTGGCTCAAAGAGGGAATAATATACACAATCAGTTGAATATAGAAATCTATCTTACCCGACAGGTAAGTAGGAGGGAAGGAGATTAAGTAAAAGTTGGGGGCTGGGGACTGATAGGAGGGAGGGCAGATCAGGGGAGATGGTAGACAAAAGCAAAACACTGGTGAGGTGGGAAACAGTGAAAGGAGAGAGAGGACAAACAGGAGGAAGAATAGGATGGATGGAAATACACAGGTATTAATCATAACTGTGAATGTGAACAGGATGAACTCTTATAAAATGGAAGCAGATAGCAGAGTGGATCAAAAATCAGAATCCTACAGTATGTTGTTTACAAGAAACACATATGAAACAGAGAGACACACAGAGAGTAAAAGTAAGGGACTGGAGCAGAGTCTATTCTTCTTTAGCTGAAGTAAAAAAAAAAGCAGGGGTGGTAATCCTGATGTTAGACAAAGTAAAAGCAAAAAATCACCTAATTAAAAGAGATAATGAAGGAAACTGTATTTTGCTAAAAGTTACCATAGACAATAAAGTAATATAGAAAACTGACAGCAAATTTCTTTCATAAAGACATTTCTCAAATATGTAGGGAATTAAGGGCACCAAAGAGATAGAGGACTATCTTGATGGTTTCATAGCTTCAGAGCATTATGGTACCTAAGCTCATTTGTGTGTACATATTTTATGGCTAAATAGGGTAAACATTAAAAAAAAAGAAGTCATATAAACCTAGAGAGATAGGTATGATTAAATCAAGACTATCAATTTTAGAGGAACATTTTGAAGGTTATGACTTATTGAAATTATTGAAATTATTGAAAGGTAAGTTGCTGAAAGTCAGAAGTATCTTTAAGTCATTGAATGCATAGGAAAAACATATAAGAAACAGATAAATGAACCTGACATAGGAACTGAAGACATAGCATGAGGACTGTAAAGTTGTTCTGTTGGCACTGTGACAGAAGCAGTCAACTGACATTCTTCCAAGTGCTTCCTGATTTTTACTAATAAAAGAGAATTGACTTAATTGATTCCTTATCCCTGCCTACTAATTTCTTTGGTTCCTTTAAGTCCCAGGTAAAATTTTATCTTCCACGGGAAGCCTTTCCCAGTCCTTCTAAATTCTAGAGTCTTATCCTCATTTATTTCCCATTTATGCTGTATATAGCTTAGTATTATATATTTGTTTACTTGTTATCTCCTCTATTAGATTGTGAGGTCCTAGAGGATAGGGACTGTTTTTTGACAGTATATTCGTATTCTCAGGACTTAGCACAGTTCCTTAAACATGGTAGGTGTTAATAAATGTTTATTGACTGACAGATGACTAATTAGTCCATAGTTTCAGTCATGGCTATTGTCTTTCAGCACCAAATAGAGGCCAACAGAGATGAAGTTTCTCATAAGGTCCTCTTGCTCTCTGTTATCAACTCTGGCTGGAGAAGAAAAAGCAGGGGATTTTTTAACTGTTTTGGTATCCTAGAGAGTGGGCTTAAATCTGTGTTAATTTGCTGTGACCTCTGTTGTGATTAGGCAGTATGTAAATGAATATGCTGTTCTTTATTACCCAGAAGTAACTAATTTGATGAGGTTTGCAGCACACACATGATCCCTGCTATTCATAATAAAAGTTCATAATTACCGTACTCCCTTTTAAAGGTAGTAGTAAGTAACAAGAGCTTGTAAATTCTATGTTAAAATGGAGAAGTTTGCTTAGGTGAAGAGTGATAAGGACCAATTGTCAAGTATTGGGCAGAAGAGGTGTTTCCTATGGTATAGATATTTTTAGATGAACTAACATTAAATCTTTCAGTTCAGCGTTGTGAGTTACTGTAATCTAAGAATATGATTTTTCCTCTTTCATGTGTTTTTTCTGGCAGCATCAAGTAAGAATACTTCTACTTCACCAAAGATATTGAATATATTGGTGGTAGAGTACAATCTAGGTCATACGTGTATTGTGAATTATGTTACCTTTTTGCTGTAAAATGTTAGAATCTAAGATGTTGTTATTCCATTTAACTTTTTTAAAAGTAAAAAAAATACTGAAATAGAAAAAATAACAAAATTTATTTGGAAGAACAAAAGGTCAAGAATATCAAAGGAACTAATAAAAAATGTAAAGGAAGGAAGTTTAGCAGTACCAGATCTTAAATGTTATTATAAGGCAGTAATTATCAAAACTATCTGAGACTGCCTAGGAAATAGAAAGGTAGATTAATGGAACATAGTATACATATAATTTACAGCAGGAAATAAATATACTTTGTATTTGACAAGTGTAAAGATAAGATTTTTTGGATAATAATTCATTATTTGGTAAAAAAAAAAATCATTGGAAAGACTGGAAAGTAGTATGGCAGAAATTTGGTACAGACAAATATCTTACACCATTTACCAAGATAAGGTCAAAATAGAGACATGATCTAGGTATAAAGAGAGATATTACAAGAAAATTAGAAGAACATGGGACATATTACTTAGACTTATAGATAGGTGGACAATTTATGAATAAATAAGAGATAGCAAAATCAGGTATAAAATGGATAATTTTGATTACATTAAATTAAAAAGGTTTTGAACAAAAGAAAAAAAAAACAAATGTCACCAAGGTCAGAAGGAAAGCAGAAAATTGGGGAAAAAAATCATAGACAGTTTATCAGATAAAGGAGTCATAAACCTCAAATACATAAAGAACATTGTCAATCTATAGGAATATGAGTCATTCCCCGATTGATAAATGATCAAAGGATATGCACAGGCAGTTTTCCAATGGAGAAATCAAAATAATTTATAGTCATATGGAAAAAAGTGCTCCAAATCATTATTGATTAGAGAAATACAAATTAAAAGAAACTTGAGATATCATTTTATACCTATAAGATTGGCTAAAATGATAGAAGGGGAAAATGAAAAATGTTGGAGGAGATGAGGAAAAATTGGGACACCAATTCATTGCTGGTAGAATTCTAAACTGATCTAATCATTTTGTAGAACAACTAGGATTTATACCCAAAGGGTTATTAAATTGCCTATCTCCTTTGACCCAGCCATACCACTACTAGGCCTATTTGCAAAGATGATTAGGGAGAAAGGAAAAGAACCTATATTTCTAAAATGTTTATAGCAGCTCTCTTTGCAGTGGCAAAGAACTGGAAATAGCAGGGATGCCCATCAATTGGGGAATGGTTAAACAAGTTGTGGTATATGATTGTGAAGTAATACTACTGTGTTATAAGAAATGGTGATCTTAGAAAAACATGGAAAGACTTCTACAAAATAAAGAGTGAAGTAAGCAGAACCAAAAGAACATTGTATATAGTAACAGCAATATTGTTTTCAGAATGACTTTGAGTGAATAAGTCATTTTGAGTATTATAAATACACAAATTAACTACAAAGGACACATGAAGAAAGATGCTATCTGCATCCAGAGAAAGAACTGATAAATAGAAGTATGTATAGAATAGTTTTAATGTGTGTGTATACATATATATGTATATATATATGTATGTGTATATGTGCATGTGTATTTGTGTCTAATGGTAGCCATCTCTGAAGAGTGAGGAGGGAAGAAAAAGGAAGGAAAAAAAGAAATGTACATGATAATTTTATTATTATATTTAAAAGAAATAGCAAATTGTACATAATAGACTTGCAGCTTCACATGTAGCATTCTTTTTATTATACTATTATGGAAATGCTTAGTTTATTCCATAAATTAAAAATAAAATTAATAAATGTGAAAAAAGTAAATGGCTATGTTTAAGATCTAAATGTGTTATTATTGTGAGTGATTGGTTGTATACATAGAAAAGATGATGAGTAGGGGGAGTACTTTTCCCTACAACAGAGTTACCACTAGGAGCCTGAGAGAATATTGAGTATAACTGTATAGTGGTGGTCTATCTCCACAATTTGAACCTTTTGGGGTAAGGCTAGATTAGAGTGAATGAGCTACCCAAGAGAGTAATGACAAAATGGCAGGCCCCATGAGAGGGGCTTATATATGTATGTGTATGTATATCTAAATGTGTGTGAGTATGTATATGTATATTTGCTTATACATAGAGGCAAAAGGTGAGAGATGTATGTGAACACACACATACACACACACACATGTATATACACATATAAACATTGACTCATGGGGGCAACTAGGTGTCACAGTGGATAGAGCTCTGGCCTTGGAGTCAGGAGGACCTGAGTTCAAATCCGGCCTCAGACACATAACACTTACTAGCTGTGTGACCCTGGGCAAGTCATTTAACTCCATTGCCTAGCTAAAAACAAACAAACAAACAAACAAAGGAAAACAAAACAAATAAACATTAACTCACGGCATGTCAATTTGTTACTACTTTCTTGGTTGTTTTCCTCCTACCTCAGACTGACTGACAGGCCTAGGTGCCCATAGATAGATGAACACTACATGGTTATACTCAATACTCTCTCAGGATCTTAGAGGTTACCCTACTGAGTGGAGGATAGCCACCCACATCATCCATATCTTATAACCTCAGTTATATTTTGGAGGTTGTATGTGTGTCAGGGTGGGAGGTTGTCTATACCCCCACTAATCTGCTTGTCTACCTTTGGTGTCCACCTGTCACTCACTTCTCATCTGTGGTTCCAAAAACCTATAGCATGCACAGCAGCCATGCTTTTATAGGCAGATGGGCTAAACCATGTTGAGGGTAACCAATAGGCCTCAAACCCATCAATGAGTTACAGGATACCTACCCCAGGCATGTGAAAACTTCTTCTAGTGTTGGGCAGATGAGAACAATTTGTTCCAATGGCCATGAAGGTAGTTGAAGCAGATGCTATGGAGTGCTTAGAACTTAGATATCAAAGATGCATCTTAAGCCATTGTCAGTCATCTTGACTTTTGTCCTGACACTGGACTTCAATGACACTTGAAAAGATAGTGAGGCTGATCTTGAGAAACTCTGGGGTCAGTTAGGTGGCACAGTGGTTAGAGCACCGGTCCTGGATTCAGGAGGACCTGAGTTCAAATCTGGCCTCAGACACATAACACTTACTAGCTGTGTGACCCTGAGTAAGTCACTTAACCCCATTGCCTGGCCAAAAAAAGAAAAGAAAAAAAAAGAAAAGAAAAAAAAGAGAAACTCTGCCTCACTTAAGTCCAATCCATGCAGGAGTCAAGATAACACCTCACAGTGTCATTGGTCCTCTTCAAAAATGTAGGATGAACAACAACTATCACCCAATATTAAGGCATCACAAACACTACTCTCTCATAGACATTTACTGACCAACTCTGTAGTAAAGAATTCTAGAATTTTTACCAGAAACTAAAACCAAACTCATTGGCCTATTGTTTGCAAACTCACATTTGTTATTTGTTTGTAAAAAATTCGGTTGGTATTTGACCTCCTCTAGGCCTATGATGCCTTTACTTTTCTTCATGATCTTTAATGGTCACTAACAGTGACTCAGCAAGCATATTTACCAGTTTTTTTTTTTAATACTCTGGGATTTTAATACTCTAGTTTATTTGGGACTGATAACTTGAAGTCATTAAGGGACACTGAAGTGTTCTCTTATAATCTCAAATATCATCTTTCAACGTAGGAATGTAAACAGTTCAAACTTAATAAGTCTCTTATGATTTCTCTTTCCTGTTTACCTCTTCATGCTTCTCTTGAGTCTTGTATTTGAAAGTCAAATTTTCTATTCAGCTCTGGTCTTTTCATCAAGAATGCTTGAAAGCCCTCTGTTTCACTGAATGTCCATTTTTTACCCTGAAGGATTATACTCAGTTTTGCTGGATAGGTGATTCTTGGCTGTAATCCTGTCTCCTTTGCCCTCTGGAATATTATATTCCAAGCCCTCTGGTCCCTTAATGTAGAAGCAGCTATATCCTGTGTTATTCTGATTGTGTTTCCACAATACTTGAATTGTTTCTTTCTGGCTGCTTGTAATACTTTCTCCTTGATCTGGAAACTCTGAACTTTGGCTACAATATTCCTAGGAGTTTTCCTTTAGGTATCTCTTTCAGGAGGTGATTGGTGAACTCTTTCAATTTCTATTTTGCCCTCTGGTTCTAAAATATCAGGGCAGTTTTTCTTGATAATTTCTTGAAAGATGATGTCTAGGCTCTTTTTTTGAACATGGCTTTTAGATAGTTCAATAATTTTAAAATTATCTCTCCTGGATCACTCTCATTTCTCTTCCCAGTTTTTCCCCTACTTCTCTTACTTGCTTCTCAAAAACCTTTTTGAGCTCTTCCATGGCCTGGGACCAATTCATATTTTTCTTGGAGGCTTTGGATATAGGAGCTTTGACTTTGTTGTCTTCTTCTGGTTGTAAGTTTTGATCTTCTTTGTTACCAGAGAAAGATTCTAGTCTGACTTTTTTTTTCGAGGTTTAGTCATGATTCCAGCCAATTACTTGAGTTATAAACTCTTTGTTAAGGTATAAACTCTTTGTTCCAGTGTGGAGAATGTACTATCCCAAACTTTGGGGGTTTTGTGCAGCTGTTTTCAGAGATAATTCTAGACACCTGTAAATTTTCAATTCTTCCAAGGTGGTACAATAAGGGGTGAGGTGTTTACTCCTTTCCTGGCCTGTGCTCTGATCTATGAGTGACCACAAGCATTCTTTTTGCTTTGGAACTGTGAGAGGACTCCACGGCCACTACAAGCTCTACCACACTAGCACTCCTCCTTGCTCCAGGACTGCCACCCAGAACTGTGGCCCAGATTCAAGCATGGGCAAAGCAAGAGAATCCTGCACCAGCAAAGAGATCCTCACAATCCCCCTCTGATCAGCCACTGGATTTCCCCTCAATCTGTGGGTGGGAAGCTCAGGAAGCAGCCATCACTCTGGGTCCAGGCTCGGGACTGGGCCTGGGACCACACTTCTCTCTCACCACATTCATAGACTTTTCCTGCTGACTTTCTAAGTTGTCTTTGGAGTTCATGGGTTGAGAAGTCTGGCAACTACCACAGCTGCCTGTGATTCAGTCCCCTGAGGCCTGCTCCAGGTTCACTGAGGCCTGTTTTGCCTGTGTGCCCATGCCAAACTTTGCTCCCCTTCCCACTGGTGCAATAGACCTTTCTGATCAACCATCCAGGTTGTCTTGGGCTGTAAATTTGTTTCACTCTGTCTTTTTGTGGGTTCTGCTGCTTGGAATTTGTTTAGAGCCAATTTTTACAGGTATTTGGAGGGGTTTGGGGGAGAGCTCAAAAGAGTCACTGCTTTTACACTACTATCTTGGCTCTGCCCCTCCATTGCCACTTCTAAAATGTGCTTTTACCACAAGGTTCAAGAACTTCTCATTCAAGGATTACACAAATGAAATTTATCGCCCAGTTTAGTTATTTAGACCAGAAGTGTCTAACTTTGTTGTAAAATTGAAAGTATGGCCCAAAGCAGATTAAAATGTAATTGGGAAATGTTTAACAAAATAAATAAAAATATGATTTAAGATAGACAATGTTAATCTGTAGTTTTCTAAGTCAATAGGTGGCCCTCAGTTTTTATTTGATTTGATATCACTAATTTATATAATCAACAATCACTTATTGAGCACTGTATATGTAGCAAACTGTCTACAGTAGACTGAGAAAAAGTTATTAGATTTGGCAATTATTAAATCAATTGGAGGAGAGCAGCCATGTTGGCAGGGTAGAAAGAAGCAATACAAACTAGTTTCCCCCTGTAATTACTTCATAATTCTAATTGGGAAATCTAAGGCAAAATCATAGTGAGTTATTTTTTTCCAGTTCAAATTATCATAGAGAGATCACTAAAGAGATCTGTGGTCACTGGGGATGAGGTCTAGCCAGGAGAATTCTGCGTTAAGGGATTGAACAGGGTCTTGGGGCAGTCTTAGATTAAATCTTAGGTTAAGAAAAGGTCCCAGATTCAGCAAAAAAGGACTTGACACTGTGCAGAGAGTTAGAACAGGTACCAATTTGTAACTCTATCACTCATGTTCTATGTTTAGGTTGCAAATCCAGTGTAAATTAAAGACATAGACTGCAATTAGGTATGTTAGTACTGAGGCTATGTACTGGACAATGACCAGGAACAGAAAATGAGTACTATCTGTATGTCCTCACAAGCAGAATAAAGCAGAGTTTCAGATCCAGCTCCTAGTGTAGTCTGAAGTCTGCATCAGAATAGCCAGAGTAGGAGCTCAAACAAAGGTAGAGTCTGCAGTTTCATCACTCTAAATTTGAAGAGCCTTCTAGCTAGCTGATTTTGGCTGGGTATTACTGCTAGCATCAATCTATTAGAATTCCAACCAGAGGCAAGCTTGAATTGTATAGGTCAGACCTAAATTAAGGTCACAAACTGGCAAAATTCAGACCAGAGAGGTAGCAATTAAACTATTTACTAGATGAGGGTCCCCTTCAGTCACTCCCTCTGATTAGATGATTCCTCCCAGCTCTCTTCCCCATTCTTCTTTAGGTTATATTTCACACTTTCACTGCCTGAGGTACCTAAGAATTCAGCAATTATGATGTACCGGGGCTTTATTTACTGTCTAGTCTAGATTTGATTGTCTAGATTTAAGAAAATGTAAATAATGCAAATTAAACTTTAAAATGTGTGTATATACTTTTTTCACCAGAGAGCCTGATTTTTAAACATTTACTAGTAGACCCCAGTATTGTTCTACAAACATGGCAATTTCAGCAGGAGTGCAATAGAAGGCTCTGGGAATAAAACCATCATCACTAGACTGGAGGCCTGGTTATTGTGGGCTAATAAAAAGAAGAACTGGTGTTAGTGTAGCACTTTAAGGTTTGCAAAGTAATTACTTCCACAATCTCATCTGAGACTCAAAATAACCCCTGAGCAGCCCCTACTACAAAAGAGTGGACAGCTTGAAATATATTCCAAAAGACAAAAGATATAGGTTTACAGTCAAGAATAAGTAGCTCATCAAAACCTAGTATAATCTTAGAAAGAATAAATATACTTTAATATAATAGAACACTTCCAGTTTCCTCTCCCCCTCATGCTTTTAAAGACAAAGTTAAGTAAGAAATTTTGAAATACAAATACAGAAGTCAAGGGAAACATATAAAGGTAAATACAAAGAAATACACAAGTATGAAGTATTTGCATTTAAAAACAGAGGATGATAAAATTATCCCTTCAGAACACAAATATTATGAAGTGTGATAGAGGGGGATCAAATAAGACAGAAGGCCTGTGGTTTTGTTATGTTTTGAGGATTTTAAAAAGAGGAAGAAAAAGGAAGGAGAAAGGAATATATAGTTATATAAAAGAAAGAAAAGGTTGGAGAAATCATCTCACATAGCTGGGGTCACAAGTAGAAGTAGAAGGAAGAAGATTACACCTGAATAACACTTTTATCTGAAGTGTTTAAAGGATGTTTCAACATTAAGAAAACAAATCAATGCAATAAATCACATTAAAAACCAAAAACATACAAAATTTCACCATTATCTCAGTCAATAGAAGTGGGAAAAAAAGGTTTTGATAAAATACAGTACTCATTTAAGCTAAAAACCCTATAAATTTTATACAGAGAAGGATCTTTTCAAACACCATGTAATACCTCTCTCTAATACTAAAAGTAAGGGTAGCTAGGTGGTGCAGTGGATAGAGCGCCAGCTTTGGAGTCAGGAGGACCTGAGTTCAAATCTGGCCTCAGACCAAATACTTGACACTTACTAGCTGTGTGACCCTGGGCAAGTCACTTCACCCCAATTGCCTAAAAATTAAAAAAAATTAAAACTAAAAGTAAGAATCATATGGAATGAGGATACACCAGAAGCTTTCCAGATAAATGCAAGAGTAAAGCAAGAATGCTCACTGAGTACTATTATTTGATATAGTTCTAGAAATACCAGTAATATCAAGAAAATACCATAAAAAAAAGTAACGTGCAAGATAGGCTAAGAGAAAATGAATTTATTCCTTTTGCCAATGGCATGATTTTTACTTTAGAAAATTCTAGGTGATCAGCAAAGATTCTAATAGACCTGATAAATTTGGCAACGTTCCTGAGTATAAAATAAACTTTCAAAGGCAGTACTTTTATTATTGTTGTTCAGATGTTTCAGTCATGTCTGATTCTTTGTGGTTCCATTTGGGATTTTCTTGGCAAAGATACTAGAGTGGTTTGCTATTTCCTTTTTCAGCTCATTTTACAGATAAAGAACTGAGACAAACAGGGTTAGGTGACTTGCCCAGGGTTACCTAATAATAAATATCTATGGACAAATTTGAACTCATGAAAATGAATCTTTCTGACTCCCAACACAGAACTCTATCTACTGTGCTACCTAACTTGATAAAATATAACAAAATTAATTTGGAGAAATAGAAAATCTATAACATCAAGAAAAATTATAAAAAAGCAATAAAAAGGAAATAGCATATCTAGACCGCAAAATATATTGTAAAGCAGCAGCTATCAAAATTATTTGGTATTAGTTGGAAAAAAGAGAAGTAGATCAAGGAAATAGAATAGTAGAGGGACAACCAGAAAAAAAAACCCTGAAACTCAGTAATACACTGTTCAATAAACTTGAAAATATGAATTACTTGGTAAGCATCCCTGGGGAAACTAGAAAGAAATATGGCAGAAATTAAGCTTAGACCAATATCTTACACATGACAATAAATTCAAAAAAGTTGGTGATTTTAATATTAAATGTCATGCCAGAAAAATTAGAAGAGAAGTATATCATATACCTTTCATAAATATGGGAAGATTTATTCTTAATCAAACAATTGATAGAGGCAACTATAAAAAGAATATAAATGTGTATATTTGTGTATGTATGTACATATACATACAAACACATATGTGTAGGTATGTGTATATGTGTAATAAACATATAATATATGTGTTATGCATATGTGCATGTATAAATATATATGTATTTATGCATACAAATATCAAAAACTATTCTACAACATATAAGGGCAAAAAATATGCACAAACAGTTCTCAAAAGTGAATTACAATTTTTAAAGGATCGTGTGGAAGAATGTTCTAAATCATTAATAAGAAGAGAAATCTAAATCAAAGCAACCATAAGGTTCTTTGTATAATGTAAAGTGGCAAGCATGATAAAAGATAGAAATAATCAGTGTTGTAGGGTTTGGAAAAAGGAAACATTAGTGCATTGTTGATGGAGCTATAAATCAGCACAACTTTTTGAATAACAATTTTAAATTATGAAAAGAAAGTGACCAAAATGACAATACTCATTGATCTACAGCTTTGCCTACTGGGCAGAACCCAAGAGATACTTGATAAAACAATAGCCTCCATAAACACCAAAATATTCTTAGCAATTTGATATTTTTTATTTAGTAGTAAATAAGTGTAACCAAAGTAGATACCCATCAATTAGGCAATGGATAAACAAATTATGATACATGAATATAATGGAATATTACTGTCCTGTAAGAAATTTCAAATATAATAAATAAAGAGAAGCATGGAAAGATTTATGTAAACTGATTCATTCCAGTAAAGAGAACCGAGAAATTGACATGCACAATGACAACAATGTAAATGGAAAGAACAAAATCAATAAATAAGCTAGAAGTAAATTTTGCAAAATTACAAAAAGCAAAACAAAACAAAGAGGAGACTTGAGAACATATCCATACCTGACTTCTTTATAAAAGTAGGACACCCATGGGTACTGAACACTGAATATATTTTCCTATTTTGGGGGGCATTGCCCAATTTTGCTGATTTTTCTCCTATTCTTATTTGCATTTTTCTTTAAAAATGTTGTTTATTACATTGGTTGGCTCTCTGGGAGAAGAAAGGGGGAAGAATACTGGGAGAAATTTTCAAAATGTAAAAATAACATATATCAGTATAATTTTTCTTTTTAATACTATTTTTAATTAATAAGCATTTTTAGTCTTTCTCACCTTTTTTCACATCCTGCTAAAAACAATTAAAATAAAAGCCTTGTAACAAATGTACATAGTCAAACAAAATACATTCCTATAGTGGCCATGTCTGAACAATTTGTCTCATTCTGTATAGTGGGTCCATGACCTCTCTATAATGAGGTAGGTTGCATGCTTCATCATTAGTCCTCTTGAATTATTGTTGGTCATTAAATTGATGAGAATTCTCAAGTCTTTCAAAGCTGTTTTTACAATGTTGTTGTTATGGTATAAATTGTTTCCTGCTTCTGCTCACTTCACTCTGTATCAATTTATAAAAGTCATCCCAGAGTCAGTGAAACTATCCATTTCATAATTTCTTATGGCACAAGAATATCTCAATACATTCATGTGCCATAATTTGTTGAACCACTATCCAATTGATGGTTTCAGTTCTTTGTTACCACAAAGAAGAGCATCTACATATATACATAAATACATAAATACACATATGAATTGAAGGCAGAGCCAAGATGGCGTAGAGAAGCCAGGAAATTGACTGAACTCTCCAAGTTTCCCTCAGAAAAAAACATTAAATCAAGCATCTAAATGGATTCTGGAGTGACAGAACCAACAAAATGATAGAGTGAAACATTGTTCCAGTTTAAGAAAACTTAGAAGAACTTCAGGAAAGGTCTCTCTCACTTGGGTAAAAGGGTAGTGTAGCACAGCTCAGGCAATGTCCAGCCAACCCAGTGGAAGGCTCTTAGCTACAACACAGATCTACAAACTAGGACCCCTAGTTCAGGCTCAGCAGGCTAGTGGCACAGCAGGCTAGCTATGAGACCTCCAGCCCCAGTACAGAAGGTAAATTGCCAGCCTCAGAACCTGGCAAAGCAGGCATGGCTATGCTGGGCCCCCAAGGGGCCATGGACAAGCCACCAACACCTGATGCCCCCACATGAAAAACCAATGACCAGTTCCTTGTCCCTCAGCACAAAAAGCTTGGGACAATGCCTACTGTGTCCCAGGAACTCAACTTTTAAAAATGAGTAAAAAACCAAAAAGAGCTATGACCATAGAAAGTTACTATGGGGACAGGGAAGATCAAAACATAAACTCAGAAAAGGACAATATCGAAATGTCTACATGTGAAGATTCAAAGGGGAATATGAATAGGTCTCAAGTCCAAAAAGTCTGCTTGGAAGAACTCAAAAAGGATTTTAAAAATCAAGTAAGAGAGGCAGAAGAAAAACTGGGAAAAGAAATGAAAGTTATTCAAGAAAATTATGAAAAAAAAGAGTCAACAGCTTGGGGACAAAAAGGACAAAAATTGACTGAAAAAACTTAAAAAATAGAATTGTCCAAGTGGAAAAGGAGATAAAAAAACTAACTGAAGAAAATAATTCCTTGAAAATTAGTCTTTGGCTAATAACTCTATGAGACATCAAGAATCAGTCAAATAAAATCAAAAGAATGAAAAAATAGAAGAAAATATAAAATGCATCATTGGAAAACCAACTGACATGGAAAACAGATCCAGGAGAGATAATTTAAGAATTATTGGTTTACCTGAAAGCCATGATACAAAAAAAAAGAACCTGGACAGAAACTTTCAAGAAATTATCAAGAAAAACTTCTGTGAGGTCCTAGAACTAGAAGGTAAAATATTCATTGAAAGAATCCACCAATAACCTCCTGAAAGAGTCCCCAAAATGAAAACTCCAAGATATACTGTAGCCCAGAATTATCAGGTCAAAGGAGACAATACTGCAAGCAGCCAGAAAGAAACAATTGAACTCTCAAGGAGCCACAGCCAGGATTACATAGGACTTAACAGCTTCTACACTGAAGGACTGGAGGGCTTGGAATATGATATTTTGGAAGACAAAGGAGTTTGGATTTCAACCAAGAATCAACTACCCAGCAAAATCAAGTATAATCTTTCAGGGGAAAAAATGGACATTCAATGAAATAGGGGACTTTCAGACTTTCCTGATGAAAAGACCAGAGCTGTACAGAAAACTCAGTCTTCAAACAGAAGACTCAAGAGAAGCATAAAAAGGTAAACAGGAAAGGAAAAAAAAAACATTATTCACTAAGATTAAACTGTTTACATCCCTACATTGGAAGATGACACTTACAACTCTTGAGAACTGTATATCTATTAGGACAATTAGAAGAAGTACACATAGTCAGGGGGTGTGGATGTAAATTTACTTTGATGTGATGATATAAAAAAGTTAAGGGGTAAACAAAAGGATTTTACTGGGAGAAGAGGAAAGGGGGAGGAAGAGTGGGGTAAATTATATCACAAGAAGAAGTGCAAAAGACCTATTATAACAGAGGGAAAGAAGAGAGGGGCTGAGCATTTTTTGAACCTTATTCCAATTGAATTTGGCTCAAAAAGGGAATAACGTATAGATTCAATTGGGTATAGAAATTTGTCTTACCATATAGGGAAGTATGAGGGGAAAGGGGAAAGAAAATGGGGTGAGGGACTGATAGAAGGGATGCCAGATTGAGGAAGGTGGTGGCATAAACAAAACACTGATGAGAAGGGAAAGGGTAAAAGGAGAGAGAAAAGTATAAGTGGGAGGAAACAGGAACGAGGGAAATACACAGTTAGTAACCATAACTTAATGTGAATGGGATGAACTCTGCCATAAATGGAAGTGGATAACAAGTACATTAGAAACTGGAATCCTACAATATGTAGGTTACAAGAAACACATTTGAAGCAGAGAGATACACACAGAGTAAAAGTAAAAGGCTGGAGCAGAATATATTATGCCTCAGCTGAAGTTAAAAAAAAAAGCAGGGGTAGCAATCCTGATCTCAGACAAAGCAAAAGCAAAAAGAGATCTAATTAAAAGAAATAAGGAAGGAAACTATATCTTGGCTAAAAGGTACCACACACAATGAAGTAATATCATTACTAAACATATATGCAACAAAAGGTATAGCATTCAAATTCTTAGAGGAGAAGCAAAATGAGTTATAGGAAGAAATAGATAGGGGGGACCTCAACCTCCCCCTCTCAGAACTAGATAAATATAACCACAAAATAAATAGAAAGAAATTAGAGAGGTGAATAGAATTTTAGAAAAGTTAGATACTATTGTGGTAAAGAAATGGAAATTGAGGGGATGCCTATAAATTGGGGAATGACTGAATAAGTTGGGGTATATAAAGGGAATAGAATACTATTGTGTTATAAGAAATGATGAGCAGGCAGATTTCAGAAAAACCTGGACTTACATGAACTGATGCTGAGTGAAATGAGCAAAACCAGGAGAACATTGTACACAGCAACAGCAATATTGTCCTATGATGTACTATGATAGACTTAGCTCTTCTCAGCAATACAACGATCTAAGACAATTTCAAAAGACTTGTGATGGAAAACGGTATCCACATCCAGAGAAAGAACTATGGAATCTGATTCCAGATTGAAGCATACTATTTCCCTTTTTTTTTTGTTTTTTTCTTTCTCATGGTTTTTCTCTTTTGTTCTGATTTTTCTTTCACAACATGACTAATGTGGAAATATGTTCAACATGATTGTACATGTATAACCTATATCATATTGCTTGCTGTCTTGGAGAGGAGGGAGGGAAGTTAGGGAAGGGGAAAAAAAATAAAAGACTATTATATGCAAAACCCCCCACAAATACACATATATGTAAATGCATGTGTGTTTGCACATATACATACACACACACATGCACACTTTCTCCTTTTCTATCTTTGGTGAATAGATCTATTAGTAGCAAGATTTTCTTTTGTAACAAAAGTATACATTTTATTGATACATATATACACATATATACATACATATATATATATATATATATAATCACCTACATTTCCTCCAGTTTCCCACTTTCCCCTCCTAGAGAGCTATAATATATAACAAATATTTTAAAAATTAAAAAAATTAAAAATCACCAAAACTAACCAATTTGTGAAAAAAAAAACCTACACATCAGCAATGTAGTTGGAAGGTAAGATGGAGATATCGTGGTTCAATGAAATCTAAATCATCAACTCCAATGGCATTTCATCGATCTTCATTCTTCCTGATTTCTCTTCAGCCTTTGACACCATCAATAGCCCTATTTTGGATACTCTCTTCTCTAGGTTTTCATTATTCTGCTTTGTCATGTTTTTTTGTCTTACCTATTTTACCACTCATTGCCTCTCTCCTTTGCTGGATCTTCTTCCATGACACATCCACTAACTGGGTAGACACTAAAGCTCTGTCCTAAATAAGTTTCTTTTTTTTCTCTTTATGTTCTCTTATTTGATAATTTCATCAAGTCTCCTAGGCTCAATTATTGTTTCTGTACAGATGACTCTTAGATTTTTTTTATCCAACCCTAATGTCTCTCCTAGCTCCAGTAACATATCTTCAACTACTAATTAGACATTTCAAATTATATGACCCATAGGCATCTCTTTTTCAACATGTCCCAAACAGAATAAATTATCTTGTCCCCAAAACTTTCCTCTCTTATGAAATTCCTTATTACTTTCAAGAACATCACCAGCCTTCAACTCATCCAAGTTTACAACTTGTTTATCACCCTCCACACTTCTTCTCTCTTACTCCACATATCCAGTAAATTGCCAAACTTTGTTGTTTCTTTCAATATAATATCTCTTATGTATATCCCCTTCTCCCTGCTCACATATCCATGACCCTACTTCAGGCCCTTACCATCTCTACTCTGGATTATTTCAGTATTCTTCTATTTGGGCTCCCCAACTCAAATCTCTTCCCCCTCCAATATGTTTTCCATACCACATCCAAAATGATTTTCCTTAAATGTAGGTCTGACCATGTTACCTACCTACTCAATAAATTTCATAGTTCTCTGTTCTTTCTAGAATCAAATATACACTTTTCTGTATAGGATGTAAATCACTTCACAACATGGTACCTTCCTATCTTTCTAATCTTTTAAGCTGTTACTCTCCTCTATGCATGTTACACTTCAGCTGTATAGACCTATGTGCTGTTCCTTTCACATAATTCTCCATTTCCTAACTCCATGACTTTACATGCACTGTCCCCATAACTAGGCTTTACTCTTTCCTCACCTTTGCTTCTAATTTTTTTTTATTTATTTTAGGATTCATCTCAAGCAAAACCTCGTTAAGCTGTTTCCTATTCCCACTAGCTGTTATTATCTTCTCCTCTAATGCTGGCTTTCATCTGGAGGCAATTTGGTGGCACAGTAGATACAGCATTAGGCCTAGAGTCAGGAAGGCATGAGTTCAAATTTGATTGCAGACATTAGCTATGTGACCTTTAGGAAGTAACTTGGCTACTGTTTGCCTCAGGTTCTTCATACCCACCTCTCAGGGTCATTATGAGGATCAAATGAGAAAAAAATTTTAAAGCACTTAGTACAGCATTTGACACATCATAAGTACTATATAAATGTTAGCTGCCATTACCAACATAATTATTATCTACACTATCTTCTATGTGCCAATAGTCACGCACATATTTATTTATACATCTATGCATGAGTACACACATGTATATGCACATTCATGTATGCATGTTCGTATTCATGCATTATGCAGCCCATCTTCCCATTAGATTGTAAGCTTGATAAGAGAAGCTGTTTGTTTGTTTTCTTTATATTCTCCAGCAAGACCATATAGTGCCTGGCATAGAATAAAACTTTAGTAAGTGTAGTAAACAATTTGAAGTAAAACATTGCTTATATGTAAAAATTCACTTGTTGTTCAGTTATTTTTCAGTCACATCAGGCTCTCTGTGACCCCATATGGGGTTTTCTTGGCAAAGATACTGGAGTAGTTTCCTTTTTCCTTCTCCTATAAAAATGCATACCTCATTCCAAACCTCTCTTTCAACACCTCTCTGATGAAAATCAAGAGGCATGTTTCTCCATCAATTTTCTGGTCATAATTGGTCACTCTAACAACTCTTGTTAGGTACACTTGTTAGGTTTGGCTCAAGAGAATAGTCAAGAAAATCCACAGCTTTCTCTTCTTTGCAGAAGTGGGGGACTATGGATATTTAATGTCATATATAGTCATATTCAATTGATTTTTATTGTGTTTGCTGAGATGCTTTTTAAATCTTTTTAAAAAAAATTTGTTACAAAAGATGGATGACTGGGAAGAGGAAAGGGAGAGATAGATTTAGAAAAGTGATATGAAAACAAAAGATATTAATATTTCAAGTGGGTAACAATCTGTTTTGACAAGTCATCATGTCTGTGATACAAATGCTAGAAAAGCAGCCGACCTCTTTATTGCCATTAGCAGATTGGCAAATAGTTACCTCTCAGCAGGAAACTAGTAACCACCACTAATCATCTCTTCTTCTCTCTTACTAGATGACCTCTCACATAAATAGCACCTTTGGAACCAAATAATTATTCCTTGGAAGACAAGCAGCTGCTAGTTCCTCAGAGGGTACAACTCCCTCCTCTTCAGAAACTCAGATCTTTTACGTACCTCCAAGTATTAAGTAGTCCCTTTTCTTCATTGTATCCTTTGTGACATAGTGTTCCATCCTCAAACATACAGAAACAGGTCAAAGTACCCATCTGCCTCTTCATATATAGTTTTCCTTTGTTTTAGCATTGAAAAATTCTAGTCCTCAATTTTTCTTATCCTTTTTCTAAGGAAGTTATCAGAGAGAACAGTAAAGGATGGAGTATGGAACATTGTATTCTCATTAATAATGTAGTGCAGGGCCATTCTTTACATCCTTTTACCTTATTTTCTAGGAGAGATATTACCCTGCACTTTGAAAATAAATAATGGTGATATAGAATGGTGATACAGAAGAGATAGAAACATTTCAAACTCAAAGGAGATGAGAGAGTGCAAAATTTTCTTGGATTTCCATACTTTCTAGAAATGAGATTCTCTGTCCTTTACTGTTCTCTCTAATAACTTCCTTAGAAAAAGGATAAGAAAAATTGAGGACTAGAATAAAGGAAATGACTTGCCCAAGGTCGCATCAGTGTTCTTTCAACTATAAAGTAAAACTCCAAAATTAGGACTAGGTGACTTCTCCTAATCTTTTTTTACCCTTTCTTGTTAAACAGTGAATCAGAATTTGGCTTCTACCTAATTACCTGGTATTGTTCACTCCTAGCTCACTTTGGGAACCAATCATATTTTTAAAGTATATTACATGTATTCAAAACAACTTTCTTCTCAACAAATTAAATGATCTCTATGCAAACTTGTAAAAACAGTCCAAAAATACTATTCTCATCCATTCAGTGTAGACTTTGTTAGATTTTCTATATCATATCAAAAATCTTCTTTAACTGTATCTACCTAGTATGGCAAGTACAAGAGAAAACAGGGATTCTTCATTTGTGTAGTGAGTATATTTGTAGAAGACAGCAACAATAACTAACATTACCTATAACACTATTCTGTGAGGTAGATAATTTAATTGATAGCTCTGTTTTGACAGAAGGAAACTGTAACCCAGAGAGGGAAAGGAAATTGTCAAAAATCACAGAGCTAGTAAATTTCAGAATATATGAGCCTATATCACTTCTTTCCAAGTACAGTGGTCTTTCTCACAAACCACATTGACTCTCCTTAAAAATTAAAATTGAGAAGGAATCACAGAATTTGAGTATTAGAAGATACTTCCAAATGTAGTTCAAGGCTACACAGGATGAATCCTTACTAGCACATTTAACAAGTGGCAATCTAGTCCCTGCTTGAAGATCTCCACAGCTCTAATTGCTAGGGAGTTTTTCCTGACATCAAAGCACATTAAATATGTTTCTTTGTGACTTCCATCCACTGATTCTGACTCTGCTCTCCAGGCCAAAAAGAATGAATCTAAGACCTCTTCCACATGATAAAACCTCAAGTTCTTAAACAAACAGCTGTCATATTCTCCCTGAGTCTTCTCTTCTCTACATTTAACATGACCAGTTACTTCAACACATAGTGTGACCAAAGACCCTATAATTGGGTCTTTCTAGCTATACTTTACTGGCCTTTTTATGACCGTGACAAATTCATGTCAATGTTTGAGATGAACATATGTTATTATGGGAAGAATCAACTACGTACCTCAAATACCATTTAGTCCAACCTCTCATTTTACAGATAAATAAAATTAGGTTCCAAGAGGTGAAATAACTTGCCCAAGGCTGCATAGTTAATAGTGGCACCAGGACCTGAGCCCAGAGATCTTAATTCTGGATCCCATGCTAAAAATCATAAATATATTATATTTATTGAGTACAAATACTGGTTATATGAAGACAGAAATGAGCTTATGATTTGAACTCATGAAGATGAGCATTCCTGACTCCAGGCCCAGCATTTTATCCACCATGACACCTATCTGTCTACAGAAGTACATACACACAAACATACATGCACATATACATACATATGTATATAGGTATATGTTCATGTGTATATGATGTATATATATGTAGATAGATATAATTTGGTATAGTATTTGGGGGAAGAGTATCATTATAATAACAACATTTCTGTGGAAAAAGAAAGAAAAAATATCTCTCCTTTCCATTTCCACATTGAACCCTTCTTGAAAAAAAGGAAACACCCAATATAGTTATTATTACAGTGTATATAATGTTCTGACTTATGAGTCCCTTATCTCTTTGCTGTGAGAAGGGAATTGTTTATGTCCTTATCTTTTCTACAGATCATTCTTGGTTATTTATTTACTCAGAGTATAGCTTCCTTTTAATGAAGTTTTAATTTTCATTGTTGTAGTCATTGCAACTTTGGACAAATCATTTCATTCTCTGTGCTTTGCTTTCCTCCTGAGGAGCAGGGAAGAAGACTAGATTACCTATAAGCCTCTTCTAGATTGAAATCCTCTAATTGAATCTGCAGATATTGCAAGAGTCCTAACAGTTGTTATTCTGAAATTAATGCCAGAGTAGACAGAATAGTGTAGTGGATCAAGCTAAAAGAAAAATTCAGTGGAGAGATACATTCTGAAATCAGACAAATGGAATCAGAAACAGAAAACCTGGAGAATCTCTACCAATATTCTTATATATAAATATTGAGGATCCACAGAATGAGATACTTATATGATGCCATTTAGCCACCTTTTTCTTTTCTTTTCTTTTCTTTTGGCTAGGCAATGGGGTTAAATGACTTTCTAGGGTCACATAGCTAGTAAGTGTTATGTGTCTGAGGCCACATTTGAACTCAGGTCCTCCTGACTCCAGGGCCAGTGCTCTATCCACTGCACCACTTAGCTGCCCCTTAGCCAGTTTTTTCTAAAAAATCTACTCTCTAAGGTACAGATGTTGTTCTGTATATGCTAGTTATCCCAATGAGGTTGCAGAAAAAAAAATGTAAATACACAATTAGGGAGTCAGAGTGATGCAGTGGAAAAAACACAGTTTGGTATTCTAACACTGATAATAGAGCAGAATTGAATTTTAAATAAAAATACGAAGTATCAAAGAATCAAGAGCTTGAAGGGACCTTAGAAATCATCTGCTCCCATACTTTCTGTTTCATGGCATGTTTTGTGTCTCAAAAGAAAGAAAAATCAAACAGTTCCATTTATTAGTTAGTTAGATTGAAAAATTTAAAATATCCCACAATGCCCCTGTGATTTGACTGCAGTGCTCAAGTTGCAGTAATTACTTTGGAAATGCAGGATTTACTATACTTCTGCATTTATATATACATGAGGAACATGAGGTCCAAATAAGTGAAGGGACTTGCTCAAAGTCATGTAGGTAGTCAATAACAGAGCCAGATTTGAAACCCAGGTCTTCTGATTTTAAGTCAGTCTATTTCTTCAAATCTTGGTTCCACTGTTTAATATCCTGTGATAAGACACTTCACCCCTCTAGACTTCACTTACTTCATATGTAAAATGAGAGGATTGTATTAATGATCAACAAGATCTCTTTCTAGCACTTTATCTTCTGATTTTGTAATCTGGGTTTCACCACTGCCACTTCATTCCTTTGGGCTAACACATTGCCACTTCCATGCTGCCTCTTAAAATGCAAATCCTTGTGTAGGAGGCATAATCCACTGTGGCAGAGTCTATTATTAATACCTTACTAAGAGCCATCATGGCATTCTAGAAAGAGCACTGGGCTCCTTAAAAATACCTTGGTTCATATTCGGTCTCTGCTGCTAACTGAAATCAGGCAAAACACAATGTTTAAGACTGATTCCTCATCTATAAAATGCAGTTAACAACATTTACACTACATATTCACCGGGTCATTACAAATAAAAGGTACATGAAATACATTGAAAAAAGTATAATTTTAGGAAGTATAAAATATTATTGCATCTAGAAGCAATCAGAAACCTCTAGAACATGGAGGGGCAACCTATCTAGCTTATTATCACAAAAGGATGAATAATTAGAGTCAGAGAATTTATGAGTTGGAAGGTACCATGAAGATTATTTCATCTGATCCATACCTTATCGGGAATTCTACTCTGTAACATCTCCCTAATATTGTCATCTAGGCTTAGCTTAAAAATTTCAAATAAAGGGGTATTCCATGCCTCTGAAGGTAGATCATTCCATTTCTGCATATCTCTAATTATTAGAAAGTTTTCACCAAAATCAATCTGAAATCTCTTTCCTATCAGTGCCTCTTTAGGGAAACAGAACACATCTAATACTTCTTCCCCATAGCAACCATTCAAATACTTAGGGATAAGTTTATTTCCATTATAAACATCTTCATTCTTTTCACCCCATTGTCTTGTATTTTGAGTTCCAAATGTTACCATTTCATTCACCTTCCTCAGGACATACTCAATCTATCAATGTCCTTTCTGAAATGTGGGACCTGAAATTTCAATTCAACAAGCAATTACTTAGTGCTTTTTATTATATATGGAACTGTGCTAGGTGCCAGGGATACACAGAGATGAAAAACAACTGTTCTCACTTGCATTAAATCCAAAGGCACCTGCATACCAATGGAAATTAAAGTATAGCTAAAACCATAGATAAGGAGATCAAATAATTGAACTTAATAGCTTCAAGGATTGTAATAGATTCAAAAAAGTAAGCTGGCTCGAGTTATGCATTTTTATAGTTTATGCTTTCAAGGGTCTTAAACTAGGTTCTAACATAGCTCACTTTCATCTTCAGTAGGTACATGAAATTTTCAAATAAAAATTTCTGATATCACAGTCTTCCTTGTCCCTAGTACTCAAGTCAGAATAGCAGAATCAACATTCCTTCATTCACTAAGGATTTTGAGGCATTTGAAAGAATAGTGCTCTTAGAGCCAGAAGACTTGGGATAGTCTTGACTGAAACTTACTAGCTGCATGACTTTAAGAATGTCATATTTTTCAAATCACTTCTCAGAGCTAGAAGTGATATCAGACAACACTAAGTCCAACATTGCTTGAGGTATAAATCCTAACTACAGCATCCCTGACGAGTAGGTTGAATGTGACCATCATCATCTCTCTTGTTCTGTAAACAGTATTTCTATTAATGAACCTATGATCATGTTATCTGTTTTTGGCTTCTATCACACAACTGATTTATGAGTTTGGAAGCCCCTGCACATAGATTATATTCACATGAACTGCTGTCTCAACATCGAGAACTTGCATAGCTGATTTTTGAAAACAGAGATTCCAAATGTTTTATTTAGAACAACTAAATTGCAATCCTCTTCCATATGATGGTTTTCCAAATATTTGAGGCCAGCTGAACTTTTAAGGCAAATTTTCCTTGTCCTCTATTTTTATAGCTTATTTTCAAAACCTAAATTGATTCAATCATTACATTTGTTCTCATTAATTCTAAGCCATTATTCCAGCCAGTTCAGATCCTAGAGTTAGAGCTAGAAGGGAGAGCAACACAGTAACAGCAATGACCACACCAATAATTACAGTTGATATTTGTGAAAAGCACTTTATGCATTATCTTATTTAAGCTTCACAATAACCCTGTGAGGTAGGTACTATTTCTATCATTACTCTTACTGATAAGGAAAATGAGTCTTAGAAATATAAATGTCTGGTTCACAGTCAGTTCACTCAGGAGTTAACTTTCCACTAATCTCAAGTGATTTGCTCTAGCACATAAATAAAGTAACAGAGCAGGGATTAGAACACAAGTTCTCTGATTCCAAATCCATTACCCTTTCCCTTACAAATTATAGGTTGAAATTTTTTGAACCTTGATTCTGATTGTGTCATTTAGCATGTTATTTGTCCCTCTCAGCATTTTGACAAGCTTATTTTCTATATGTTCACTCAAATTATTTGATTAATACATGTTTAACATGAAAAGACCAATGTGGTATGTCACTAGTGGGAGCCATAAACATTTATTGTCTAATGTGTGCTAAGGGGAAGCTATGTGGCACAGCAGATAGAGAGCTGGTCACAAAGTCAAGAAGACGTGAGTTATATCACAGTCAAGTGAGCCACAGACACTAACTGTGTGACCCTGGGCAAGTGATTTAACCCTGTTTGCCTTAGTTTCCTAATCTGTAAAATAAACTGGAGAAGGAAATGGCAGACCACTGCAGTATCTTTGCCAAGAAAACCCAAATGGGGTCACAAAGAGTCAGACATGACTGAACAATATGTGCTAGACACGGTTCTAGGCACTAAAGACACAAAGATGAAAGTGGAATTCATTGCTTTTAAGAAGCTTATATTTTATTGAGTGGAGGGTATAAATGCACAGATAAATAAATACTACATATCTAACAAAGCAATTTTGTAAAAGAACCCTAATACTTTTTTATTATTTTTTATTTTGTATTTTTTTTTTGTAATTTAAACATGTGTTTTTAAAACTTTGGGCTCCAAATTTTCTCCCTTCCTCCCTCCCCACCCACTCTCATTGATAAGGGAAGCAAGTAAATATAGGTTATATATGTGCAGTTATGCAAAACACTTCCATAGTAGACATGCTGTGAAAAACTAACTCTATTTCCCTTAATGCTATCCCACCCACCTATTTATTCTATTCTTTCTTTTGACCCTGTCCCTCCTCAGAAGTGTTTGCTTCTGATTACTCTCTTTCCCAATCTGCCCTTCTCTCTATCATTCCCCTACTCTCTTGTCCCCTTACCCTCTCTTGTCTCTCTTGTCCCCTGTAGGGTAAAACAGATTTCCACACCCAATTGAGTGTGCATGTTATTCCCTCCTTAAGTCAAATCCTATGAAAATAAGATTCACTCATTCCCTCTCACCTTTCCCCGTTTCCCCTCTATTGTAAGAGCCTTTTCTTTTCTTTTCTTTTTTTTTTTGTGGTATAATTTACCCCATTCTACCTCTCCCTTTCTCCTCCTAGTATATTCCTTTCTCACCCCTTAATTTTATTCTCCAGATATGACCCCTTCATTTTCAACTCACCCTGTGCCCTCTATCTGTTTATCTATATCTATACATCTGTACATATAATTTTTTCCCCTCCAACTACCCTAATACTGACAAAGGTCTCATGAGTTACCAATATCATCTTTCCATGCAGGAATGTAAACAGTTCAGCCTTAATAAGTCTCTTATGATTTTCTCTTTCCTGTTTACCTCTTCATGTTCCACTTGAGTCTTGTATTTGAAAATCAAATTTTCTATTCAACTCTGGTCTTTTCTTCAGGAATGCTTGAAAGTCCTCTATTTCACTGAATGACGATTTTTTCCCCTGCAGGAATATACTCAGTTTTCCTGGGTAGGTGATTCTTGGTTGTAATCCTATCTCCTTTGCTCTCCGGAATATTATATTCCGTGCCCCGTGGTCCCTTAATGTAGAAGCAGCTAAATCTTGTGTTATCCTCATTGTGTTTCCACAATACTTGAATTGTTTCTTTCTGACTGCTTGTAATATTTTCTCCTTGACCTGGGAACTCTGGAATTTGGCTACAATATTCCTAGGAGTTTTCCTTTGGGGATCTCTTTCAGGAAGAGATCGGTGGATTCTTTCAATTTCTATTTTGCCTTCTGGTTCTAAAATATCAGGACAGTTTTCCTTGATAATTTCTTGAAAGAAGATGTCTAGGCTCTTTTTTTGATCATGGCTTTCAGACAGTCCAATAATTTTTAAATTCTCTCTCCTGGATCTATTTTACAGGTCAGTTGTTTTTCCAATGAGATATTTCACATTGTTTTCTAATTTTTCATTCTTTTGGATTTGTTTTACAATGTCTTGATTTCTCATTAAGTCACTAGCTTCCAATTGCTCTATTCTAATTTTTAAGGAAGTATTTTCTTCAGTAATCTTTTGGACTTCCTTTTCCATTAGGCCAATTTTGCTTTTTAGGGCATTCTTCTCCTCATTGGCTTTTTGGACCTCTTTTGCCATTTGGGTTAGGCTATTTTTTAAGGTGTTATTTTCTTCAGTATTTTTTTGGGTCTCCTTTAGCAAGTTGTCAACTTGTTTTTCATGATTTTCTTGCATCACTCTCAGTTTTTCCTCTACTTCTCTTACTTGCTTCTCAAAATCCCTTTTGAGCCCTTCCAAGGCCTGGGACTGATTCATATTTTTCTTGGAGGCTTTGGATGTAGGAGTTTTGGCTTTGTCGTCTTCTTCTGATTCTATGTTTTGATCTTCTTTGTCACCAAAGTAAGATAATATAGTCTGACTCTTTTTGCACTGCTTACTCATGATCCTGGACAATTACTTGAGTTTTAAACTCTTTGTTAAGGTAAAAGTCTGCTTCCAATGTGAAGAGTGTAGTGTCCCAAGTTTTGGGGGTTTGTACAGCTGTTTTCAGAGGTACTTCTAGGGACCTGTAAATTTTCAGTTCTTCCAAGGTGCTATGATAAGGGGCGAGGTGTTTCCTCTCCACAGCCACAACAAGCTCCACTGCACCAGCGCTCCTCCTTGCCCCAGGACCGCCCCTCAGAACTGTGACCCAGATCCAAGCATGGGCAAAACAAGAGATTCCTGCCTCAGCCCTGGCAAAGAGATCCCTGCAATCTGCCTCTGATCAGCCACTTGATTCCCCCTCAGTCTATGGGCCTGAAGCTCAGGAAAAAGCTGCGGCCCCGGGCTGCGCTTGAGACTTGCACCTGAGACCTAGCTCCTCTCTCACTGCAGTCACAGACTTTTCCCACTGACCTTCTAAATTGTCTTTGGCATTCATGGGTTGAGAAGTCTGGAAACTGCCAGAGCTGCCTGTGATTCAGTCCTCTGAGACCTGCTCCAGGGTCGTTGTGGCTTGCGCACCCACACCGAACTGCACTCCTCTCCCCACCAGGCGCGATATACCTTTCCAAACAACCATCCAGGCTGTCTTTGGCTGGAAATTTGTTTCACTCTATCTTTTTGTGGGTTCTGCTGCTTTAGAATTTGTTTAGAGCCATTTTTTTAGGTATTTGGAGGGCTTTGGGAGAGAGCTCAAGACGATCACTGCTTTCCCTCTGCCATCTTTGGCACTTAGTCAAGAACCCTAATACTTGATATTCATGAGTAGATAGGAATGGTACTCACACGAGGTGATTGTGCAGTAATGGTAAAGTGGGGACTAACACCCATGGCTCCTAGTAGCAGCATACAAAGAATGTTGGATTTGAAGTTGGAGGACCTAGTTTCAGAGCTTACTTTTATCTATGAACATGTTTAACTGCCTCTCTGGGCCTCAGTTTCATCATTTTAAAAATCACATTGATCCTGCAAACAATTAATAACCATGTGGAAGGATAATTCAAATCTATGGAAATACAAATTAAAAAGATACCTCAAGTTTTACCTCACACCTAGCAAATTGTCAAAGATGACAAAAAATTGAGAATAAACTATGTTGGATAGGCTGTAGAATAACCCACTCACTGATCCATAGGTGGAGTTCTGAAATGGTCCCATCATTCTGGAAAGCAATATCTGATTATGTGAATATAGTCACTAAAATGGTTGTATCCTTTTTCACAGAGATGAAAATGCTAGTTGTATAACTCAAGGAGGACAATGGGAAAAGAAAGATCTCATATGCATTAAAATATTTATAGTAGCATTTTTGTGGTAGCAAAGAATCAAAGTATTATATAAATGCAAATTGTTATTATCATCGTCATCATCATCATCATCATCATCATCATTATTATTATTATTATCATCTACCGCCACTACCATCACCACTACCACCACAACTACTACTACTGTTACTACTACTATTACTACTACTACTATTAAGTTGTGCCTAATGTAGATGACATAGTATATCATGAGTAAATCTTGATTCTAACAACTCTCCAGTGAAATCTCACACTAGAAGTCCTACCTCTTACAGGTATTGATTGTGACACTAGGAAAGTAATTTCCTATCTCAGAGCTCTAGACAACCATATGGGGTGTTCAGGGAGGATTAGCTCATCTGCCTTTGGTTCTACCTTTACCCAACTCTTTCCTGTGACTCCAAGAAGGTGCAGCATGCACAGTGACCATATCCTGATAAAGCCATACTGGTAGACAAGCTAAACCAAGTTAGGACAACTGACAGACTTCAAATCAAGAGTTGAATTAGGGGGATCTCTACCTTAAGCATGTGTGAAGACTTCTACTAGCAGAAAGGGTATATGAGAACAACTTGTTCCAATGGCCATGAAAGTAGTGGAAGTGGGTGTTGTGGAATGTTTAAAGCTTGGTCAGATATCAAAGACACCAAGCATCCACTGTATCCCAGGGCATCACCAGTCATCCTCACTTTTGTCTTTTCATTGGACTTTGATGACTCTGGAAGAGAGAGTGAGGTTGATAACTATTCAACTCTGCCTCAGTTAAATCTAATTCATGGGCAAGTAAAGACATCACCCCATAAGATCATTGGCCCTCTTTGAAAATGAAGAATGAAAAATAACACTGTAAGTTGCAGAGAAGTTACCAACAAGAATTGGCAGAATGAGTTTCTTCATGTGGGAATTGACTATACCAATGATGTTACAGGCTTAGTTCTTTTCTCTGTCCTTTTATGTGTATGTTTTGTTTTCCTTCATAGAATATAAGCTCCCTTAAGGCAGGGATCATTTCATTTTTATATTTGTATCACTGGTGTCTGGCATAATTACTGGCACACTGTAAATGCTTAATAAATGCATGTTGGTTGATTAATTAAAGGTTTCAGCTTTTTGAATTTTGAAAACTTAATTTTTTTTTGTAACTTTCAGATGAAAGTACACAAATCTCACAAACTGAAAATAGTTATGATGTGTTGTATTTGGACTTTTAAGACCTAGGAATAAATTCTTTTCTCTCTTTCACTTACTAGATGGTGCCCTTGGGCTAATTATTTAACCTTTTTAAGGCTTGGATTCTACATTCACAAAATAGATAGTGTAATAATTTGACTACTTAACACACAGTAGTATTAAGAGGTTGAAATGCGATAATGTACATAAAGTGCTATATAAATGATAAAGCTCTGTGCCAATAATAATATTTATGATTATGATTATCTAATTCTTTTCCTTTTGCTCATAAAGTTCATATAGAAATAGTACTGGGATACATTGCTATACTGCTATTATTCTTTTATATTGTGTTGAATGTTCTGTAGTCTATTGAACAGATGAAATAAATAAATGAATAAATAAAAATGATTGCTTTTTTTGCAAATGAACCAAAACACTGGCACCAAAGCTTATCATCTTTAGGCTTACTGAGTAATATTAATGAGTTAAGTATATGCTTTACATAAATTTAGAATATTATGTAATTATACAAAAAATTCTTCAGGCTGCCCCAGGGATTGTTATATACAGTAAACTGTCATAAATGTTTGTAGTGCTCCCTTGCCTAAACCTTTTTCTTTTTTTTCTTAACCACTGTTATCATCCAAGGGAAAGGAATATGCATTTATTAAGTGCTTATTTTGTGCTAGGCACTGTGCTAAGCATTTACAAATATTATTTAATTTGACCATCACAACCACTCTATGAGTTAGGTTCTATTATAATCCCCCCCTTTTTTAGAGTCAACAAAATTAACTTGTCCAAGGTTATTTGAATCAGGTTTTCCTGATTCCCAGTTAAGTGTTCTATCCATTGTACTACCTAGCTGCACTTTTGATCTTTCCTACCAGGAACTTAGGTTTAGTAAAGTGGATAGAGTGCTGGGTCTGGAGTTAAGAAAACCTGACTTCAGTATCTTTGCCAAGAAAACCCCAAACGGGTCATAAGGAGTTGGATATGACCGAAACCACTGAACAACAAGAATAACAAACCAGAACCTTAAGTAAATATTTCCTGATTTTCAATGATTTGAGGAAAAATTTCTTGACAAATTCCTAAGATCACACACCAAATAGGAGAAAAAATCATCATTCAAGTGGAAAAGCATGGTTTACTTAATTCTCAAACTGAAAAGTATGTGGCATTCCTTACTTTAAAAAAATCAATAAATAACAATACACAAACTTGACTGTATATAGCATTGTACTTCCTGTTCTGTCAGACAGGACTACCCACAGGCTACAGTTTTAGTACGACTTATAATAACATCAGGAAGAAAAATTAAAAGCATACATGAGATATTGTGATTTTCTTGCAAATCCAATAATTTTTAAGTAACTTGAAAATTTTTCTTTCTTTTAAAAATAGGTAAAGGGTATCCAATTTCTTTTTCTTCAGTCTTTATACTGGAAGCTACTATCTAAATGAAAGAATAACCTGAATTCTAGTGGAAATTTATTTTTCTCCAAATAACCAAAGACCAGCCAGTAATTTATTGGTGTAATCTACTAATTTTTATTTTCTTAATAATGGATTGGAGCAGGACAGAGATAAGATGGCTCTTTCCCAAGTTCCACTCTGAACAACTTTTAAATAACATCTCAAAATGAATTCTGGAGTGGTGGAACCAACAAAAGGACAGGGCAAAACAATTTTCCATCCCAAGAAAACTCATAAAGTTGGCAGAATAGGTCTATTTCATGGGAGTGAGAGAGGGGCCCAGTCCATCAGAGACTACACTAGTGCAGGCTATGCTCCAGCAAACCAGCAAAAGGCCATGAGAGTGACCAAATTGGCAACTGTTGCTTCTGGAGCTATCAGCTCACATTAAGGGGGTTAGACAACTGGTCAGAAGATTGCAGCAGATTCTTTACTGGCACTGGGCACAGGACTCTGTTGCACTGCCCATATGTGGTTCCAGGTCACAGTCCCAGGGCCATGTGGAGCACTAGTACACTAAAGCATGTAGTCATGGAAGAGCAGAGAATGTAAACACGGTTCCAGGGTGATAAACAGTGTTTGTGGTCATTCACAGACCAAAGCACAGTCCAGGAGAGCAGTGACCACATCTCTCCTTAGATAATACCACCTTAGAACAAATGAAAGCTTATAGATCCTCAGAACTAGATCTGAAAACAGCAGCATAAAAAACTCGAAGCTTCTGCACCGTGGGAAAAGAGTCCAATTCTAACATAAAATTAAAAGTCAAGAAACAAGCTGTGAAAATGAGCAAACAACAAAAAATAACCTGATCATAGAAAATTACAATGGTGACAGGGATGATCAAAACACAAACTCACAAGACAACAGAAACAAAACAGCTACATTCAAAGCCTCAAAGAATAATATGAATTGGTCTGAGGACTAAAAAGAATTCCTGGAAGAGCTCAAAAAAGATTTTAAAAATCAAATTATAGAGGTAAAGGAAAAATTGGGAAAAGGAATGAGAGTGATGCAGAAGAAAATCATGAAAAAATGGTCAACAGCTTGGTAAAGGAGACACACACAATGCTAAAGAAAATAACACTTTAAAATCAAATGGTAAAATGGTAAAATAGGCACAAAAATCTCCTAAAGAGAAGAAATTCTTAAAAAGCAGAATTGGCCAAATGGAAAAAGAAAGTTACAAAAGTTCACTGAAGAAAATAATCCCTTAAAAATTAGAATTGGACAAGTGGAAGCTAATGACCCCATGAGATATCAAGAAACAAAACAAAATCAAAAGAATGAAAAAAATGGAAGAAAATGCAAAATATCTCATCAGAAAAATAACTAATCTGGAAAATTAATCAAGGAGAGATAATTTAAGAATTATTGTACTACTACAAAGCCATGATAAAAAAGAAAAAGAACCTAGATATCCTCTTGCAAGAAATTATCAAGGAAAACTTCCCTGATATCCTAAAAACAGAGGGTCAAATAGAAATTGAAAAAATCTACCAATCACCTCCTCAAAGAGATCCCAAAATGGAAACTCCCAGGAATATTATAACCAAATTCCAGAGCTCCTAGGTCAAGGAAAAAATAGTACAAGCAACCAGAAAGACACAATTCAAATACTGTGAAATTTCAGTGAAGATAACACAAGATTTAGTAGCTTCTACGTTAATGAATCAGAGGGGTTGGAATATGCTATTGTGGAGGGCAAAGAAGCTAGGATCATAACCAAGAATCACCCACTCAGCAAACAAAATATAATCCTTCAGGGGAAAATGGATATTTAATGAAATAGATGACTTTCAAGCATTACTCATGAAAAGACCAGAGCTGAACAGAAAATTTAACTTTCAAATACAAGATTCAAGAGAAGTATAAAAAAGTAAATAGGAAAGAGAAACCATAAGGTATTCAATAAGGTTAAACTGTTTATATTCTTACATAGATAGATAAGACTTGTAACTCCTAAGAATGTTGTAATTATTAGGGCAGTTAGAAAGAGTATACATAGACATAGGGCATGGGTGTAAGTGGACTATGATGAGATGATATGTAAAAAAAATAAGGGATGAAAAAAGGAATGCACTGGGAGAAGGGGGAAGAGAGAGTTAGAATGAAATCAATTACATGACATAAAAGAGTAGCAAAAGAGCTTTTATATGATGAGATGATGGAAGGGTAGTGACAGCAATATTTGAATCTTACTATCCTCAGAATTGGCTCAAAGAGGGAATAACATACACACTTAGTTGGGTATAGAAGGTTATCTTACCTTACAGGAAAGTAGGAAGGAGACAGGATAAGAGAAAGGTGGGGGTGGGCTGATAGAAGGGCAGGCAAATTGGGGGAATTGATATTCAGAAGCAAAACACTTTTGAGGAGGGACAGGGTGAAATGAGAGAGAGAGAGAGAAAGGGATAAATGGGGGGGATAGATAGAGGGAAATATACAGTAATCCTAACTGTGAAACAAAATTTTACAGTCACTTTCTCTAACGAAGGCCTTATTTATCAAATACATAGAGAACTGTGTCAAATTTACTAAAAAACAATACAAGTCATTCTCCAAGTAATTAATCTTCAAAGAATATGAACAGGCAGTTTTCAGAAGAATAAATCAAAGATATCTATAGTTAAATTAAAAAATGCTCTAAAGCACTATTGATTAGAGAAATAAAAATTAAAACAACTCTGAGGCACCACCTTACACCTCAGATTGGCTGGTATGACAGAAAAGGAAAAATGACAATGTTGGAGGGATGTGGGAAAATTGGGATACTAAAGCACTCTTGGTGATGTTGTGATCTGCTCCAACCATTTTGGAGAACAATTTAAAACTATGTCCAAAGGGCTGACTCAGCAATATCACTACTAGTTCTGTATCCCAAAGAGATAAAAAAAATAGGACCTATGTGTACAAAAACATTTATAGCAGCTTGTTTTGTGGTGATAAAGAATTGAAAATTGAGGGGATGCCCATCTAGTGGAGAATAGCTGAACAAGTTGTAGAATATGGATGGAATATTGGTATATTGGGTGGCATATTGATGGAATACTGTTGTGCTATATGAAATGACAAGCAATATGCTTTCAGGAAAACCCGAAAAGACTTACATGAACTGTTATGAAGTGAAATGAGCAGAACAAGAAGAGTGTATACAGTAATAGCAATATTGTATGATGATCAACTATGAATGACTTATCTATACTCAACAATACAATGATTCAAGAAAATTTCCTAAGGAATTATAATGAAAAAATGTTATCCACCTCCATACAAAGAACTGACAATGTATGGATGCAGACTGAAGCACACTATTTATTTTTTTTCTTTTTTTTTTAATTTGTTTTTGGTCAGTGTTTTCTTTCACAACATGGCTAATATGAAAATATGTTTTGTATGAATGCACATGTATAGTATATATCAAATTGCTTGCCTTCTTGGTGGGATGGGGGAAAGGCAAGGAAGGAGGGAGAGTATTTGGAACTCAAAATTTAAAAAAAACGTTAAAAATTATTTTTACATCTAATTAGAAAAATATATAAAAATAAACAAAAAGGCTCTGTTTATTCCTATACTTCCACATGGTTTTTTTTTAAAATAGGAATTGGTATCGTATTTTGTCAAAATCTTTTCTGCATCTATTAATATAACTATATGATTTTTGTTGTTTTTGTTATTGATATGGTCAATGGGAAAAAATATTAAAAAAGGATTAAATCCACACTAATAACAAATAAAGCTTTTTAGGTTATTCATAGTTGGGTAGAATAATATGGCTTTTGCCTTATCACCAGATTGCAAATGGTTGAGAATTAAGAGAGAAGGTCTCTGGGAGGATAGGAACACTAAAAAGTAGTGCTAGGAATTTGTCTAACCATTCTGGAAAGCAATATGAAATTATATCCAAAGTCATTAAACTGTGCACATATCCTTTGACCCACTGAGGCTATGATAAAGCATATATCCCAAAGAGGTCAAAGACCTTTGGGAAAAAAGGGCTCATATGCATAAAAAAAAACTATTTATATCAGCAATTTTTGGTAGCAAAGAACTGGAAATAAAATGAGTGCTTATCTTTTAGAGAATGGTGAAACAAATTATGGTATTTGAATGTAATTAAGTATTATTATACTCTAACAAGTGTTGAAAAGAATGGATTCAGAAATACCTGGAAAGACTTGTGTGGAATAATATAGAATGAAGTAGGCAGAACTAGGAGAGCAAACTGTAAAATTATATATAAAATATATGAAAGAATTAAGAACTCTGATCAATGGAATGACCAATAGAAGATGACATCAGAAGTTCTGAACTATGTTTCCCTTCTCTTACTAGAGGTAGAGTGGTTTGGAGGTGCAGAATGAGATGTATATTTTCAGATATGGTCAATGTTTTGATTTGCTTTGCTTGAAATGAAGAAAGAACAGAGGAAGGATAAAACAACAACAAAAGAAGAGAAGGAAGGTGAGAAGTAAAACACAGGCAAGGAGGGAAGCTTTGTTACTAATTATGCTTAATTTAATATTTATTTAAAACCATATCTAATACTTCACAATTTCATATACACTCTTGTTTTCTGTTCTTTGTATATGGACATATTTATGCTTATTGATATTTATTAAGTTCTTAATAAAAAGCAAATGAAACATTTTCTTAACCAGGAGACTCTGAGCTGTAATCATGACAAAAAATTTTCATGATTTTTTGATGATTTATACTTCCCTAAAGCAGAAATAAAATTGGATCTAAAGTTTTTCTTTTGCTCCTTCTTCTAAAACTCAGATTCACATAGCTACAGTAACATAGAGTCTACTGACTATGTGGTATGCAGGACATTGTCTCCCTCTCATTTGTTTTTTTTCATGAAGTGTGCCCAGTGGAGCAAAGACATTGACTAGGTGACTCCATCCAGTGGAGGGTGAAAAAAAGTGTGGCCTGGGAAGAGTAACACCAAAAGGGGCCATGTATGTAAACATGGATGCAATATACATGTACATATATGTATAATTTTTATGTGTGCATATATGTAAACACACTACATATTTGAGAGTTGTCTGCAGAGAAATGGTAGTTGAACCTATAGGAGTTGATGGGATTATAGTAAAATTATAAGGAGCAGAATCATAGCACTTAGAGCCGGACAGAACTTTAGATCTTCTAGCCCAATTCATTCCATTTGACATACAAGGAAACTGATACCAAGACAGAGGTATTGACTTGCCCAAGGTCATAGACATAGAAAGAATCTGGTTTCCAAATGTTCTAATTAAAATCTAGCATTCTTTTTCACTGTACCAAGTGACCCCACTTTGATTTGAAATCCCATTCTCTCCTCAAAGCACTATGAGAACAATGGTTCTTGGAGCCCTCAAAGAGCTTTTGTTTATGTGGGGTTGTGTCTATCAATTTCTGCTCTATTATGAATCAAACCATCTTAGTATCATTATGAAAATAGTTTTTACCTTCAAACTCCATGAAATTGTTTCAGTGACCTCCAGGGTCCTTATACCACACTTTGAGGACCACTGTACTAAAAGATCAGCACCACATGCTTCACATCTTTGGCAAAAATCAGCCCTGACATTACATCAAATTAAATGATGCATTTGACTGTGAGTTGGGAGACCTGGGTCCTTCACTTGGCTCTGCCACTGACTAGATCTGACCTTGAGTAAGTAAGTTAAACATGAGCCTCCAAGTCCTCAATTATGAAATGGATGAGTGTACTTAAAGGTTCCTTCTAGCTCTAAATTTTTTTTTTTGATTTTCTGATAGACTTTATACTTCAAAAATGCTTTGCAAAACATAATTCCATTGTGTCTAACTAGCCTTGGGAAAGTTGAAATGCTCAATATACCTTAGAAAAAATGTACAGGGAAATAAAAATGTTATAACATTAGCACAGGAGCATCTGGAAAGGGCCAAAAATACTAAAGAGGATTAGTTAGTAGAAAAAGAATACTGGATCTGGAGTCAGAGGATTACCTGCAAATCCTAATTCTACTGCTCACTACCTATATGATCTTTAGTAAGTCATCACTTCTCTCTTGATCTCAGTTTCCTCATCTGAAACATAGGGGGAATTGGGCTTATTAGATTGTTTTTTTTTTAAGTCCTACTCTATACTCCCTATAAAGTCAGCTCTTTATTCCTTATATTTCTTATTCTGATCTCATCAGCTCCCATGGATTCACCTACTATTTCTATGCAAATTACACCCAGGTTTGCTTGGACTATCTAGCTCAAGTATTTCTCCTCAGCTAAGGTCCTTTACCACCTACTGCATATTAATCTTTCCTACATGGATATTCCATAGACACTTTAACCTCAATATGTGCAAAACATAATTGATTCTCTTCCTCTCCCATACTTGCCCCTTTTTTCTAACTCCTCAATTTCTGTTAACATCAATATCAATCCTTTTAACCACCCAAGTTTACAACACTGTAGATGTACTGGACTCTTTTCTCTTAGATTTGACCATTCCATTCCTCTGCTCAAGAAGCTTCAGTGGCTCCCTGTCACCTCAAAGATAAAATGCTACTCCTCTGTTTGGCATGAGAAGCCCTTCCCAATTTGGAAGGTGACTTTCCTAGAAAAGCTGACTTTCCTAGGGTTATTGCACATTACCCTATTTCATGATACCGAATTTATGGCCAAATAATTCTACTTGCTTTTCTCTGTGTATGGCATTCCATTCTTCATCTCCATATCATGGTATAAGCTGTCCCCAATGACTGGAAATAATTAACAAACATTAAGCAGTTACTATGTCTCAGGCATGCTCCTAAGTGCTTAAGATATATATTGACCAAAACAAAACAAACGGAAAAAAAAAACAGTTTATAGCCTCAAGGAACTTGACATTTTACTATGGGGATACATTCTACTAGAGTACTCAAAGTTCAGCTCAAGGGTCACACCTCGTGCAAGAACTATCCTTATTCCCCAAATTGCTGGTGTCTTCCTCATCTGACTCCACTCCAAAAATAAATTACTTTGTATTTTCATTTAATATCACCATATAAAACACAATAAGATAGAAAAAGATTGACTAATTTCTATGTTTTCCTTTCAATAGGTTGTAAGCTTCTCAATAGAAGAAATTGTTATATTTAAATTTTTGTATCCCTAACCCCTAACACACCTGCCACATAGAAGGTGTTTAGTAAATGACTGTTGAGTGAATGTTCAGTGAATGAATGAATGAATTTCAGATGTAACCTTACCAAAATCAAAGATGCAGTGCTGAGGGGAATTAAGAGGACATTTTCATTTGAAAGGGGGAAAAAAGATGGAAAAAAAAAACATCATGATGGGTAACAGAGCAAGAATACTCCATCGAGATTCAGAATTGATTCCTTTGGGTTTTATGGTCTTACAGTGCAATGGGCAAATTTCTAGAGCAAGAACAGGAGAAAATAGCTGGCAGAGATGAGTTCATTAAAACAGTGAAAATCCTATATTGAGCTATTGAATTTGTGAATTACTGAAAAAGAAAGGAGTTTAAAGTTTCCCAAAAGTTATTGTTTTAAATGTGTACATTGAAGTGTAAAGATTTCCAGTCATTAAATGCTATTATTGTACAGTGACTTGAAAGGAAGTAATTACCAGAAAGTGCTATTATGTAAAAGGAATGCTCTTAAAAAGTCAGGGCAGTGCCCAATTTGCTGCTCCTCCCTTCCCCCATAAAAAGTCTAAAGAAGATGACAGTAACTAATTATTGTCATTATGCTATATCTATTTATCATCATTCTAGTTTGAAAGCTACACTCCTGACAGGGATAACTATCTCTGTAGAGGTGTGGCTGAGCAAGAGATGTGACCACCAATCTTTTCCACATGCCATACAGAACAAGATGGGGATTTTTATTGTAGTGACAACCAGTATTTGCAGAGCCTGACTATATCATATCTTGTCCTTTACTTATTAACTGGCCAGTACCTTTCCTCAAAGAACTTGCGTAACTAGATTGAATCTATTTCTCTATTGCTATGCTGTCTGAGGGGGCAGAGAAGTGGAGTGAATTTTTTTTAAATAGTATACTTGGAGTCACAGGATCTGAATTTAAGTCCTAATCCACTGAAACTGATATTCATTTGTATGACCTGAGCAACTGACTTAATCACTCTGTGCCTTAGTATCTTTCAGGATGTGTCTAACATTTAGTGTTGAGATGAGGAAATCGAGGCCCAGAGAAGTGAAATTACTTCTCCAAGGTCACATATATGATAACTGGCAAAGTAGGATATAAAACCAAATATTAGAATATCAAATCCAATGATCAGAATAAAAGAATCAGAGAATCTCAAAGGGCAGCAAGATGATAGATACAGTAGATAGAGTTCTGGCCCTGATGTCAAGAAGACTCATCCTTATGAGTTCAAATCCAGCCTCAGACATTTACCAGCTGTGTGACTTTGGGCTAATCATTTAAAATTGTTTGCCTCAGTTTCCTCATCTGTAGAATGAGCTGGAAAAGGAAATAGCAAACCACTTCAGGATCTTTGCCAAGAAAACCCCAAATGGGGCCATGAAGAGTCATACACAACTGAACAACAATAAGAATCTCAAAAGAAAAAGGGATCATAGAGATTATTTAGTCCAACCTGTGCCTGAACAAGAATTCTTTCTAAGTCATCTCCAAGAGTTATCCCTTATTCCCATGAATACCCTCACATAAGGGTAAAATCTGCTATTTGCTGAAGCAATCCATTCTGTTTTTGGATCCCTCTAATTTGGGGAAATATTTTCCTTTGATCAGACCAAAATTTTCTTCCCTCTAAGCTAGTTTTTCTCTCTAAGGCCAAGCAGGATAAATTCAATACCTTTTTCTTTTGACAGCCCTTCAAATAAATGAAGATAGTTGTCAGTTACCACCTCAACTCCCCAGTCCTCCCCCCAACCCCAGTCTTTTTTTCTCCAACTAATGATTCTACTACACTATGCTGTTTCATCTATAAAATGGAGATAATAATAGCTATACTGCCTATCCAATTCAACTCAATAAGTCTGTATTAACTACCTTTTAGATGTCAGGTATTGTACTAGGCACTGAGGATACAAAGACAAAGTAGTAAAAGTATCTTTGCTGTCAAAGAGAACAGTTTCTGTTTGCAAGTTTGGGGAGGGGGCAACAGATAATGAAATAACAACATATATTTATATGTGTGTATGTATGTATACACACATATGTATATATATGCATGCATATACACATACATATATTAACATATGTACATATACATATATTTAATGAATACAAGGTAATTTTCAGAGGGATGGGGGAATTACTGGAAGTGGCTTTGAACTATGACTTGAAGGAAAGTAAAGATTCTAAGCGTTGGATATAAGAATGGAGAATGCTTAGGTACAGTAAGCAGCCTGTGCATGGAAACAACAAATTAAATGTGTTATTCAGGGTCAGCTAGATAGCACAGTGGATAGAGCACTCGCCCTGGAGTCAGGAGGACCTGAGTTCAAATACAAACTCAGACACATAACACTTAGTAGCTGTGTGACTCTGGGCAGGTTACTTAACCCCATTGCCTAGCAAAAACAAAAACAAAAATAAATAAACAAACAAATAAATAAATAAATGTGTTGTTCAGGGAAGAGTGAATACCTGCTTGCTGCTGTTGCTGTTTGTCCCTGTTCTAGAACAAAACCATGACATCAGGAAGGTGATGCCATGACATGCAAGTGAATTGGATTTAAGTGAGGGAGGGCTATGCAAAGTCACCAGCCTCATTTTCACCTCTGGAGCCATCTGGGTCAGTGACCAGATATGTATTTGTTCAGGACTACTGGAGAAGGCCCAGGATGCAGTGGGGAATATTGGCCTTTTTAAGCTAAGGTCTTTAGCAGGTCTCAGTTTCACTGAGGCAAAGCCTATTCAGTGACTAAGGCTTAAAAAGAAATGAGGCATAGAATGGCCTCTAAAAAAAATAGATCTGGGAGGAAACGACCTTCAGGGTTTCTGGTCAAAAAATAAATAATTACTATTTACATTCATTCTTAGCCAATCAGCGTCCAAACAATGACCAAGTAGGGCTGGGCCTAGGACCTATTATAGAGTGATTTGGGGTTAAGGCCAGTCTCTAAAAGAAAAGGGGGTAGAAGTTCCAGAGATTAAAAATTTACATTCCCTTTGGGCAGAGCACCTGCAGGTAAGGGTATGATATCCCATGTGGACAGAAGGAAAGACAGAGAGAGAGAGAGAGAAAGAGAGAGAGAGAGAGAGAGAGAGAGAGAGAGAGAGAGAGAGAAAAGAAAGAAAGAAAGAAAGAAAGAAAGAAAGAAAGAAAGAAAGAAA
>NW_020954619.1:37510816-37778057 GCF_900497805.2 Vombatus ursinus
AAAGAAAGAAAGAAAGAAAGAAAGAAAGAAAGAAAGAAAGAAAGAAAGAAAGAAAGAAAGAAAAGTTTGGTCCCCAGGGGGCAGCTTCTTTTCTACTCACAGAGGCTGCTGTTTGTCTTTCATTCTCAAAGAAGACCATGGCATCAGGAAGGTTATACCATGATGTGCAAGTGCATTTCATTTTCACTTTCACCTCCGGAGTCATCGGGGTCCAATGGCCAGATAGAGATCAGGACAACTGGAAATGGAATGGTGAGTGTCTGTGTAGTGTTGTGAGATCAATCTGGAAAATTAGGTTGGAGTTAGACTGTGATGGGCATTACAGTGGACAAAGTGTTTAGCATTTTATCCTAGAAGCAGATAAGGAGCTACTGAAGCTTCTAAAATAGGGGAATTTCATGATCAGACCTTGTGCTTTAGGGTTTTTTGAAAGGATCAAATGAGATCACAAGTGAGGAACTCAGTAACTCTAAGACACTAATTATACCAATGCCATCTATTATTAAGTGCAATATTTTCCATGGATATCACATCATTTCAAATTGTCCTACCATGCCTTCTTAAAGGAAGCCTCATTCCTTTTAACCTCAATGTCCTCTTTTCTTCCCATAAGCAGAGAGAATAGATATGAGGTGTTTCAAACTTGGAAAAAGGATGGCCAAGGGAATCTTATCAACTTTGATGAGTTTGAATGTGAGCATTTGTTTGGAATTTTGATTGAACCTCCCTATTTATAGAAGGTATGGACATTCCTTTTATTTCTTGGTTGAGTGGTCTTAGAATTTCTCCTGGGTCTCAGAACTTGTTAACCTATTCCCTGCTAACTGAGGATGAATAATTAAATCCCCACAGTCCAGAGGTAAAATTTGATGCAATTGTAAGAGCATTTTTAGTGTCTAGTATGTGTCAATGGCATTTATTAAGTACCTATCATGTATCAGGCATCATATTAGGCACTTGGGATACAAATAACAGTCCCTGTGCACAAGAAGCTTACAGTGTAAAGGAAAGATACAGCAGCATCTATACCAATTAAGTACAAGATAAATATGAATTATATACACACATATTTCTATATCTATATCTATCTATCTATATGTATGTATTATGGCACCTAAGTGAACGAATCAAGTGCTGGACCTACAATCAAATAGACCTGAGCTCAAATCTGACAACTGATACTAGCTGCCACTGAACCTGCTTGCTTCAGTTTTCTTATTTGTAAAATGAAGATAACAATAATGTGAGTAGATCTGTGTCACTGCGTAGAAAAGTCAATGCATTTACAAAGTCTACTCTTCCTGGAGCTACTAATAGCAGGCTTAGACAAGCAGAGACAGAAGTACAAGCTTCCATTCCTAAGGCTTAACGGGGGTAGTGAGGGACAAGTGGCAGGTCTCTAAACCACATGGCTCCACGAGACACACGAGCAAACCTATTGATTAAAGGAGGGGAGATTTCCTAGACAATGTTGATTTTCAGGAGAGTTCAAGGATTCATTCTTTTAAATCAAGAAGTAGGGCACTACTAGCCCTTAGAGAGCAAAACATTGGTTACCTGATCCTACAGTTAAAGGAATAGGCACCGATTGATTCACAAAAAGGAAAAAACAAAACAAAACAAAACAAAACTGGATTTTGCCCTCTAATACTACTCTGAGTTACTTGGAGGTAAAGAGCAAAAAGGTTGCCTCTTTAGTAATTCCACTTTCATTTGAATTTTCACAGGCTAGACTAGACTACTTGTCCTGGCAAGTTAATTTGGCAGATAGCCCTCAAATTTGAACTACACAAGTATATCTTTAGGGACTTGACTGGCATCCCCAGAGACTAGAAGTCTGAGCAACCCAGAATACTTCTATAAAAACAACTCAAAAATATATAATTTGGACCAAAAGAAGATGATGGGGTCAGAGCAGCTTCCAATGCAAGATCCAGGAAGCTTGTACCCAAGTTAACAGAAGACACAAGGCTAGACATCATTCAGTAGAGGCCCCAGCCAATCTGTTTAAATTAGAGAAGAAAGGACCAGGGCAGTACTTGGGGACTTGAAGGAGGGTTGATAATAACATTAAGTCCTAATCTAGAAAGTGAGGTCAGGGATATGAGTAAATAGGATAAAACATGAAAACAATGAAGAAACAATATAGATTGAGAGGACTCCAAGAGATAAATACAGAAGAAGAGAGTAAATGCACAACAAGTCTAAGCTGAACTTTAGAGAAAAGAAATGTCCTCATCACAGACACTACAAGAGTAACCAGGCTAAATGAATCTGGAGATAAAAAATGTAGTGCTAGATTAAATAAGAGGTATGGAAGAAAGAATGAGAAAGAGAATTAATAGTTTAGAATAGAAGGTAGTAAACCTTACCCAGGGATGAACATTTTGAAAATTAGAATGGGTCAAACAGAAGGCATTAACTACATGAGACAAGAGGAAATATTAAAACAAAATTGAGATTATTAAAAAAAAGAAAATATAAGGCATATCCTATCAAAAACAACTGACCTGAAAAACAGACCAAGGAGAAATAATAAAAAATCATGAGACTATATGAATATCATAACCAAAAATTTAAAACATATATTATATTATTAGAAATTATTACCAAAAAGTTACATTGTTAAAACATTTAAAGAAATTATAAATCTGCCGAGATCTGTTAGTACCAGGGTGAGGGAAGAGAAGAATATACCAATCAATACTTGAAAAGAGTCTCCCAAAATCCCCAGTAATGTCAGAGTCAAGATAGTTAAATTAAAATTTTCTCATTTTGCAGATGGATGAAGAGAATATTACCAGGGGGTGGGTGGAGGTAGTGGTGGTGATGGTCTAATATTTCCAGGGTCATGTGGCTTTTGTTGTTGAGTCATTTCAGTTGTATCCAACTCATCACGACTCCATTTGAGGTTTTCTTGGCAAAGATACTGGAGTGGTTTGCCATTTTCTTCTCCAGATCATCTTACATATAAAGAAACTGAGGCAAATAGGGTTGTTACTTGTCCAGGATCACATAGCTAGTAAGCGTCTGAAGGCAGATTTAAATTCAGGATGATAAGTCTTCTTGACTCCAGGCCTGGTGCTCTATCCACTGTGTCACCTGGTCATATGGCTAGTACATATCAGAATCAGTAATTACATTTCGGGGCATTTGATTCTGAGCCTATAATTCTTTCTACTGTTTCCTACTACTTTTCTAATCTAGATCCATTTTAGAACCTCATTATTGTGATTTCATTTATTCTTAAGCATTATTTATTGGGAAATATTGATGAGATTATATGATATAGTGGCAAAAATGTTGGATTTGTAATCAGAACACATATGATCAATTCCTGCCCCTACCATTTATTAGTGGTGTCACCTTCGGCTAATCACTTCAACTGTTTAGGCCTCAGCTTCCTCATTACGAAAATGAACAAATTGTACTAGATAATCTCTGAATTCCTTTTATATCTAAAACTCTATGATTATAAGTTGCTCTATTAGAAATTGTTTTATGATTCTAAGCTCACTCCAAGATAAGGTTAGATTTTATGCCATAGCTGACAATACATTGCCTGATCCACTTACCAGCACCATTAGGGAAAAGCCTGGTTGTTTAAATAGGTCTAGTCCTTCAGGGTTTTGTATGTAACAATGATCAAAGATGGGATAACAGGGCTCCAAGCTGACATCAATGGTGTCACTGTGATAGCTATAACTGAAAGTAAAAAAGCATAATATAGTTGAATCCATATATAAGGATGTCCTCAAAGAGGTTAGTAAGAGATTTGGTGAGTCCATTTCATAATGTGTCCAAAGGCAAAAAGAAACATGATTTCATGGATAGAGATACTTGCTTATCCATCTGACCATATAAAGCTTATGATGAACATAACCAAAAGGATCAACATGAAGGTGATTGTAGATAATACAGTAATAACATTTATGTTACAGGCTAATGCTAGAGAAATTCTACAAGGATCCATATCTTTTAAATGAGGTAAACATATACATTGATATTTAGGGACTTCAAAGGCATGGGAGGACATGAGGAAATGTGGGAAATATTACCAAATGAGATTCAGCATTAAGATATGAGTGAATTTAAAAGTTGCACGACTACTCAGAAATCTTTTACTTGTATATCGTGGACACTTTATTAAAAAAACGTATCAGAGGTTATTATCCATACTGGGCACTGAACAATATTGAAAAAGTATCAGAAGTTATTAGATATAGTGGGCATTGAACAATATTGAAAAAAAATCAAGAACATATCTGGCCAGGAATGAAATCACTGGTTATGGATGTAGGTGTAATTTCCATATCAGCTGTCTATATGTAGTCAGAAAGTTGTATAGTTAGACTAGAGGTCAAAATCAATATTGAACTAGGGGGGAAATGATATAGTGGAATGATACAACATATAATTACAAAAATTCTGATCTTAGGACTTCTAGGGATGGAACCAAGAGGACAGAATAGAAAAAGCACTCAGCTGAGCTATTCTAACATTCTCCTCCAAACAACTTCAAAATAGAACTACAAATTAAATCTTGGAATGGCAGAGGCAAAAAGTCAGAGTGAGACATTCTTCCAACCTAAGATAACTTAGGGGGTCAGAAGTAAAGATGTGATGGGGGAGAAGGGTGGAGGCTGGCCCAGAGCCCACATGGATACAGCATTAGTGATGGGTCTTGGTGGTGGTGGCAGAAGCAGTAGCAGGTTTGGGAGTTCTTAAGCTAGAGAAAGTAAGAGGATCAGGCAGAAAGAAATTACAGGGACCCCTATTTGAACATTTCATGCAGGACTAGACACTCTTTGGCAACTCTATTGCCTATGCCCACTTCTAGGACACAGTTCAAGAGAAGAGAGGAATGCTTTTGGCCATGATGGAGCAAAGGCCCTGAGGAGCAGTATGCTTTTTGGTCATAAGGAATCAGGGGCCCTGAGGAGCAGTATCACTTTTGGTGCCAGGGGGTCCTTCCAGGGTAAGGGCCAGAGTTCAGACAAAGATAGTGGTGATCACACCTCTCTCTGTATCACACCAACTTGGAAGCACCAAAAACTTCTCAACCCCTAGAACAAGCTCTGAAAACAACAGTGCAAAAAAGACTGAAGCTATGGATGGTGCCCTTCCCCCATGCTAGGAACAAAGCACAACTTTATAAAGTTCAAAGTAAAAAAAAAGACTAGAAAAATGAGAAAACAATAAAAAATAACCTGATTATAAAAAGGTACTATGGTAAGAGGGAAGACCAAGACATAAATTCAGAAGAAGACAATGATGTCAAAACAGCTATAAATAAATCCTCAAAAGAAAAAAAAGTGAATTGGACACAAGCCCAACAAGAATTCCTAGAAGAGCTAAAAATGATTTTCAAAATCAAACAAGAGAGATAGAGGAAAAATTGAGTAAAGAAATGAGAGGGAAGAAAATTATAAAAAAAAATTAACATCTTGGTAAAAGAGGCACAAAAATTATTGAAGGAAAGAAAAGAAATTACAAAACAGAATTGGCCAAATGGTAAAAAAAAATGGTACAAAACTTCAATGATGAACATGATTTCTTAAAGTGCAGAACTGGCAAAATGGGAAAAAAAAGATGTACAAAAGCTCACTGAAGAAAATAATTCCTCAAAATTTAGAATTGGAGACATCAAGATACAATAAAACAAAGTAAAAAGAATGAAAAAATAGAAGAAAATAAGAAATATATCACTGGGAAAACAACTGACCTGAAAAATTATACTCCTTGTCTTTTCAGGTACACTCCCAAGTATTTTATATTGTCTGCAATTATTCTAAATGGAATTCCTTTCTATCTCTTCCTGCTGGGTTTTGTTGGCAGTATATAGACATGCTGATGATTTATGTGGGTTTATTTTATATCCTGAAACTTTGTTGAAGTTGTTAATTATTTTAAATATTTTAGTTGATTTTCTAGCATCCTCTAAGTATATCATCATATTATCTGTAAAGATGGATAGCTTTATTTCCTCACTGCCCATTCTAATTCCATCAATTTCTATTTCTTTTGTTATTATAACTAGCATTTCTAGAACAATATTGAATTATAGTGGTGATAATGGATATTCTCGCTTCACCCCTGATCTTAGTGGGAAGGCTTCTTCTAGCTTATTCCCATTACAGAAAATGCTTACTGGTGGTTTTAAATAGATACTACTAATCATTTTAAGGATAGCTCCATTTATCTCTATGCTTTCTGGTGTTTTTAATAGGAATGACTGTTGTATTTTGTCAATATATTTTTTCTGAATCTATGGAGATATGATTTATGTTGGTTTTTTCATATGATTGATTATGCTGATTGTTTTCCTAATATTGAACTAGCCCTGCATTCCTGGTATAAATCCCACCTGGTCATTGTGTATGATCTTTGTGATATGTTGCTGTAATCTCCTTGCTTGTATTTTATTAAAAATTTTTTGCAACAATATTCCTCAGGGAAGTTGTTGTACTAATGCTTTATTAAGGAGTTGTGAACTGGTTCAACCATGCTAGAGAACACTTTGGAAATATACCCAAAGGGCTATCAAGCTGTGTACACCCAGCATATTGACCCAGTAATATCACTACTAGGTCTGTATCCCAAAGAGATAAAAGAAAAGGGAAAGGGCCTGTTTGTACAAAAATATTTATAGCTCTTTTTTTTTAGTGACAAAGAATTGGAAGTTTAGTGGATGTCTATCAATTGGGGAATGGCTGAATGAATTGTGATATATTATTGTGACAAAATACTATTGTGCTATTAGAAATGATGAGCAGGAGGATTTTAGAAAAACCTGAAAAGTCCTATATGAACTGATTCAAAGTAAAGTTAGCAAAACCTGGAGGATATTTATTATGGTAACAATAATATTGTAACAATGATCAACTGTGAAAGACCTAGCTACTCTGATAAAGAAAATGATCCAATACATTTACAAAGGATTCTTGATGAAAAATTCTACCCACTCCCAGAGAGAGAGAGAGAACTGATGGACACAAAGTGCAAATTGAAGCATCCTTTTTTCACTTTGTTTTTCTTGTTCATTTTGTGTGTTCTTTTTGCATCATTGCTTATATGGAAATGTTTTGCATGACTGACATGTATGATTGATATATTGTGTGCCTCCTGAAGGGGTGAAGGAGGGTCAAGAGGAAGGGAGAGAATTGGAACTCAAAATTTCAAAAAAAATGGTTGTTACACTGTTTTAATGTAATTGGGAAATATTTAATAAAATGAAGAAAAATAAATTTTAAAATTCTAATCTCACCTGTTTGGAAAAAAATCACTGATATTGAGAATAAGAAATTGATAAAGGAATATATATATAAATATATGTATGTATGTATATGTGTGTATATATATATATATATAGTCACTGTTTATAAAAGTTTAGCTGATAACATAGCATTCATCACAATAAGAAGCCCAAAAGAGAATAGATAGGTTCCCAGTGAATAATTATGTGATCTTTTGGATAAACTAAGAGACATAACAACAATGGGCAATACCAGAAGATTATGGGAAATCATGAACAGCATAACTTGACAAAATAGCAAACTTTAGTGGAGGGGAAATTGAGTCTCCAAAAACCTTGGTATAAGCCTCAACTAAAAAATTTCATTTCAAGGAAATTAATAGATAAAACTAAAAGGACAAGGACAATAAACACATGAAAAGGTGATGAATTTGTTGGCATTTCTCAGCAAATAATTTTCATCAGTGATGACAGTAGCTCTACTACATTTGAACTCTCATACCTTAAACACTGATATTCTAACAAAGATGAAAAAATAGCTCTAATAAAGTTAGGAAGAAAAATTCTACTAGACCAAATATACACTAAAGAAATCCATGCTAAAGATAAAATTTTGGAAGCATTGAGGAATTGTTTTTCTTTCTTTTTTACATAAACAGTATTTTATTTTTTTCTAATTACATGCAAAGATAGTTTTCTTTTTTTCTTTTTAAATTTATTTCATTTTATTTTTGTAAATTAATTAATTTATTTTGATTTATCAACAATCACTTCCATATGCTTTTGAGTTTAAAAATTTTCTCCCCCTTCTTCCTCACCACCATCCCCAAGATGGCACACAATCTTATATAGGCTATATATATACATTCTTATTAAACATATTTTCAGATTGGTGATGTTGTAAGTAAAAAGTAGAACCAATAGGAGGAACCACTAAAAAGAGGAAACAAAACTCAACAGAAGAGAAAAAAAATAGCAAATAGTATGCTTCACTCTGCATTCAAATTCCATAGTTCTTTCTTTGGATGTGGATAGCATTTTCCATAACTAGGCCTTTGGAGATGTCTTAGATCCTTGTGTTGCTGGGAAGGGTTAAGTTTATAAATATTAATCATCACACATCATGGCTGTTACTGTGTACAACATTCTCTTGGTTCTGCTCACTTCACTCAGCATTAGACCATACAAGTCTTTCCAGGTTTTTCTGAAGTCAGCCTGTTCATCATTTCTTACAGCACAATAGTATTTCATTACATTCATACACCACAACTTGCTCAGCCATTCTCCAATTGACGGGCATCCTCTCAATTTCCAATTCTTTGCCACCACAAAAAGAGCTGCTATGAATATTTTTGTACACGTGAGTCCTCATCCCATTTGTATGAGATCTTTGGGATATAGCCCTAGAAGTGCTATTGCTAGGTCAAAGGGTATGCACATTTTTTTAGCCCTTTGAGCATAGTTCCAAATTGCTCTCCAAAATGGTTGGATCATTTCATAACTCCACCAACAATACATTAGTGTTCTAATTTTCCCACATCTTCTCCAACATTTATCATTTTCCTGTTTTGTCATCCTGGTCAATCTGATAGGTGTGATGTGGTACCTCAGAGTTGTTTTGATTTGAATTTCTCTAATCAATTGTGATTTAGAGCATTTTTTCATATGACTACAGAAGGCTTTAATTTCTTTATCTGAGAACTGTCTGTTCATATTCTTTGACCATTTATCAATTGAGGAATGACTTGTATTCTTACAAATTTGGCTTAATTCTCTATATATTTTAGAAATGAGGCCCTTATCAGAGAGACTGGTTGTAAAATTTTTTTCCCAATTTTCTACCTTCCTTCTAATCTTAATTGTATTGGCTTTGTTTGTGCAAAAACTTTTCAATTTAATGTAATCAAAGTTATCCATTTTGCTTCTCATAATGTTCTCTATCTCCTGTTTGGTCATGAATTCTTCTCTTCTCCATAGATCTGATAGGTAAACTATTCCTTGCTCTCCCAGTTTGCTTATAGTATCAGCCTTTATAACTAAATCATGAACCTATTTTGACTTTATTTTGGTATATAGTGTGAGATTTTGGTCTATGCCTAGTTTCTGCCATACTCCTTTCCAGTTTTCCCAGCAGTTTTTTTTTCAAAGTGGGGGTTCTTATCCCAGAAGCTGGGGTCTTTGGGTTTATCAAATAATAGATTACTATGGTCACTGACCACTGTGTCTTGCATATTTAACCTATTCCACTGATCCACCACTCTATTTCCTAGACAGTACCAAGAAGTTTTGATGATTGCTGCTTTATAACACAATTTAAGATCTGGAAATGATTAGACTACCTTCCCCTGAATTTCTTTTCATTAGTTCCCTTGATATTCTGGAACTTTTGTTCTTCCAAATGTACCTTGTTATTATTTTTTCTAACTCTATAAAATAATTTTTTGGTAGTTTGATTGGTATGGCACTGAATAAGTAAATTAGCTTAGGTAGAATTGTCATTTTTATTGTATTAGTTTGGCCTACCCATGAGCAACAGATGTTTTTCCAATTATTTAGATCTGACTTTATTTGTGTGAAAAGTGTTTTGTAATTGTGTTCATATAGTTCATGGGTTTGTTTCAGTAGGTAGACTCCTAAGTATTTTATAATGTCTACAGTAAATTTAACTGGAATTTCTCTTTCTATCTCTCGCTGTTGGGCTTTGTTGGTAATATATAGAAATGCCGATGATTTATGTGGGTTTGTTTTATAGCCTGCAACTTTGCAAAAGTTGTTTACTATTTCTAGTAGTTTTTTACTTGATTCTCTAGGTTTCTTTAAGAATATTATCATTTGCTCTGCAAAGAATGATGGCTTAGTTTCTTCTTTGCCTATTCTAATACTTCCAATTTCCTTTTCTTCTCTTATTGCTAAAGCTAACGTTTCCAGTACGATATTGAACAACAGTGGTGATAATGGACATGCTTGTTTCACCCCCAATCTTATTGGAAATGCTTCTAGCTTGTCCCCATTACATATAATGCTTGCTGAAGGTTTTAGGTAGATGCTATTTATTATTTTAAGGAAGACTCAATTTATACCTATGTTCTCTAGTATTTTTTAATAGGAACGGGTGTTGTATTTTGTCAAAAGCTTTTTCTGCATTTATTGAGATGATCATGTGGTTTCTGTTAGTTTTGGTGTGGATATGATCAATTAGGCTGATAGTTTTCCTAGTATTGAACCAGTCCTGCATTCCTGGTATAAATCCTACCTGGTCATAGTGTATTATTCTTGTGATAAGTTGCTGTAATCTATTTGCTAATATTTTGTTTAAAATTTTTGCATCTATATTCAATAGAGAAATTGGTCTATAATTTTCTTTCTCTGTTTTAACTCTGCCTGGTTTAGGTATCAGCACCATATTTGTATCATAAAAAGTATTTGGTAAGACTCCTTCTTCACGTATTTTCCCATATAGTTTATATAGTATTAGAATTAATTGTTCTTTAAATGTTTGATAGAATTCGCATGTAAATCCATCTGGCCCTGGAGATTTTTTCCTAGGGAGTTCATCAATGGCTTGTTCAATTTCTTTTTCTGAGATGGGGTTATTTAAGTATTTTACTTCCTCTTCTGTTAATCTGGGCAATTTATATTTTTGTAAATATGTATCCATTTCACTAAGATTGTCAAATTTGTTGGCATACAGTTGGGCAAAATAGTTCCTAATTATTGTTTTAATTTCTTCTTCCTTGGTGGTAGATTCACCTTTTTCATCTTTGATACTAGTAATTTGGTTTTCTTCTTTCTTTTTTTAATAAAATTAACCAAAGGTTTATCTATTTTATTGTTTTTTTCATAAAACCAGCTCTTAGTTTTGTTTATTAGTTCAATAGTTTGCTTAATTTCAATTTTATTAATTTTTCCTTTGGTTTTCAATATTTCTAACTTGGTGTTTAATTGAGGATTTTTAATTTGTTCTTTTTCTAGTTTTTTTAGTTGTATGCCCAATTCATTGATCTCTTTTTCTATTTTATTTATGTTAGGATTTAGAGATAAAAACTTCCCCTAAGAACTGCTTTCGCTGCATCCCATAAGTTTTGGTATGTTGTCTCATTATTGTCATTCTCTTGAATGAAATTATTGATTGTTTCTATGATTTGTTTTTGACCCAATCATTTTTTAAGATTAGGTTATTTCATTTCCAATTATTTTTTAGTCTATCTTTCCATGGCACTTTATTACACATAATTTTTATTGCATCATGATCTGAAAAGGATGCATTTAATATTTCTGCCTTTCTGCATTGGATCGTGAGGTTTTTATGCCCTAGTACATGGTCAATTTTTGTGTATGTGCCATGTACCACCAAGAAAAAAGTATATTCCTTTCTATCCCCATTCAGTTTTCTCCAGAAGTCTATCATACCTAAATTTTCTAATGTTCTATTCACCTCCTTATCTTCTTTCTTGTTTTGTGGTTAGATTTATCTAGTTCAGAGAGGGGGAGGTTGAGGTCCCTCACTAGTATAGTTTTGCTGTCTATTTTTTCCTGTAACTCCCTGAATTTCTCCTCTAAGAATCTGGATGCTATACCATTTACTGCATATATGTTTAGTAATGATATTACTTCATTGTCTATGGCACCTTTTAGCAAGATGTAGTTTCCTTCCTTATCTCTTTTGATAAGATCTATTTTTGCTTTTGCTTTGAGATCAGGATTGCTACCCCTGCTTTTTTTAGTTCAGCTGAAGCATAATATATTCTGCTCCAGCCTTTTACCTTTACCCTGTGTGTGCCACTCTTTTTCAAATGTGTTTCCTGTAAACAACATATTGTAGGATTATGTTTTTTAATCCATTCTGCTATCCACTTCCATTTTATGGGAGAGTTCATCCCATTCACATTAATAGTTATGATTACTAACTGTGTCTTTTTCTCCATCCATTTCCCCGTGTTTATGTTTTTCTTTCTCCTTTCTCCTTTTCCCTCCTCACTAATATTTTGCTTTTGACCACTGCCTCCCTAAGTCCCTCCTCCCTTCTATTAGCCCTTTCCTTTTTCTTCTCCTTTACCCTTAGTGCTTCTTCCCTCTCTTCTATCCTTTTCTTTCCCCTTTCCCCTCCTACTGCCTATAGGGCAAGCTAGATTTCTATACCTAACTGATTATGTTATTTCCTTCTTGAGCCAAATCTTATGAAAGTAGGGTTCAAACAATGCTCATTCCCCTCCCTTCTTTCCCTCTGCTGTAATAGGTTTCTGTGTCTTTTCCTGTAATATAATTTACCCTTGTCTACCTCCTCCTTTCTAAGTACATTTTCTTAGACCAGACTAATCCACTTACTTGGATCCATTTAACCCACTTGATTACATTTTTTTTATCATTAACATCAAAGTCAACTTATATCCACCCCCTTTATGTACACTCCTTTAACATGGTGTAATAAAAATACAATTCTCAAGAGTTGCAAGTGTCATCTTCTCTTGCAGGGATGTAAACAGCTTGCCCTTATTAACAACATATTGCATCTGTCCCGTTTACCTTTTTATGTCTCTCTTGAGTTTTGTACTTGAAGATCAAATTTTCTGCTGAGCTCTGGTCTTTTTATCAGGAAGGTTTGGAAGTCCCCTATTTCATTGAATATCCGTCTTCTCCCCTGAAAGATCATGCTCATTTTTGCTGGGTAGTTGATCCTTGGTTGTAATCCAAGCTCCTTTGTCTTACGGAATATCATGTTCCATACCTCATAGTCTTTTAATGTAGAAGCTGCAAGGTCATGGGTAATCCTGACTGTGGTTCCATGATATTTAAATTGTTTCTTTGTGGCTGCTTGCAGTATTTTCTCTTTGACCTGGTAATTTTGGAATTTGGCTCCTATGTTCCTTGGTGTTTTCAATTTGGGATCTCTTTTAGGAGGTGAGCAGTGGATTCTTTCTATAGTCATTTTACCTTTTGGTTCTAGGACTTCAGAGCAGTTTTTCTTTATGATCTCCTGAAAGATACTGTCCAGGCTCTTTTTTAATTGTGATTTTCAGGTAGACCAATAATTTTTAAATTGTCTCTCCTGGATCAATTTTCCAGGTCAGTTGTTTTACCAATGAGGTATTTTACATTTTCATCTATTTTTTCATTTTTTTTCTTTCTGTTTGACTGATTATTGCTCTTTCATAGAGTCATTAACTTCCATTTGCCCAATTCTAATTTTTGACAAATTGTTTTCTTCTATTAGATTTTGTACCTCCTTCCCCAATTGACCAATTGTATTTTTTAGGGACTTGCTTTCTTCAGTGTACTTTTTTTTTCCAGTTGGCCAATTTTATTTTTAAGGACTCTTCTACCTCTCTCATTTGACTTTTAAAATCCTTCTTGAACTCTTCTAAGAAGGCTTTTTGGGCTTTAGACCAGTTCATATTCCCTTTTGAGGTTGCAGATGTGGGTTTGTTGACAATGTTGTCCTCTTCAGAATTTCTGCCTTGATCTTCACTCTTCTCACAATATGAATCTATGGTACATTTCTTTTTACTCATGGTGTTTCTTTATTCCCTGGCCTTTAAAGAGATTCAGCTCTCCTGCTGGGGAGCAGAAGTCACTGACCCAAGCTTCTTGTGTTGGGAACCTAGGTCTTGGTCACTGGCTTTGTGTGCTGGGGCCTCCAATGTCGGCAGTTGGAAGCTGTAGGGTTCTGGCAGCTTACCTGGTGTTGGGCTGGAATCAGCAAGGCTGGGACTTTTGGGTAACTGTAGGTTGCCTGCTTTTCCTTTCCTTTAGCTTTCTTCAACTGCTTTCAGGTGGATGTTGCAGGGTGTTTATCTGCCTGGGGCCCTTTGTAGTGCTTCTTCCCTTATTTTTGCTGAGGCACTGGGATACCTGTTTGCTGTAGTATGCTGACGCCCCTGGTGGTTTTCTGAGCTGGTTTCCTCTGGTTTCCCCATCCAGGTGTTGGTATTTGCTTGCTCCACCACCTGGGTTTTAGGATCTCCTCCTGGTTGGAAGTTGGAGGCGGTAAGGTTCTGGCAGCTTAACTGGTGTTGGGTTGGAATCAGCAATGCTGGAACTTTGGGGCATATCTAGGTTGCTTTCTTCAGCTCCTTTCAGATAAATGTTGCAGGGTGTTTATCCACCTGGGGCCCTTTGTAGTGCTGCTTCCCTTATTTTTGCTGAGGCACTGGGAGACCCGTTTGCTATAGAATGCCAAGGCACCAGGATCTCCTCCTGGTGTGCTAAAGTGGGACTTTCTGCTAGCTGGCCAGGACACTTCCCATTCAGTACTGTTCCCCTTCCCCCGGGGCAAGAGGGGTCTTTCCTGTTAATCCCTCAAACTACCTGGGCTACTGCACTGCTGCTCCCATCTTTCTTCTGGTTCAACTGTTCTAGGGTTTTTCCTGGGGCAATATTTTCTGGGCTTTCAGAGGTTGATAGGGGAAGGTGAGAGCGACTACCTTTTTACTCTGCCATCTTGGCTCCCAGAAGTGGACTCCTCTAAAGATAGTTTTCAATATCGTTTTTTATAAGATTTTGAATTCTAAATTTTTCTCCCTCCTTTCCCTTCCATAAGACAGAAAGTAATTTGTTATAGGTTATGTATGTACAATCATGTTAAACATATTTCCACATTAGTCATGTTGCAAAAGAAAAATCAAAACAAAAGGAAAAAAAAATTAAACAAAAACAACAAAAGTGAAAATATTATGCTTCAATCTCAATTCAGACAATTTTTTTTCTCTGGGTATGGATAACATTTTTCATCATGAGTATTTTGGAATTGTCTTGGATCATTGTATTTCTGGGAAGAGGTAAGTCTGTCTTAGTTGATCATAGCATAATGCTGCTGTTACTATGTACAATGTTTTCTTGATTCTACTCATTTCACTCAGCATCAGTTCATGTAACTCTTTCCAGGTTTTTCCTGAAATCTGTCTGCTCATCATTTCTTATAGCACAATAGTATTCTATTTCATTTCATATACCACAACTTGTTTGCCATTCCCCAATTGATGGACATTCCCTCAGTTTCCAGTTCTTTGCCACCACAAAATGATCTGCTATACTTACTTTTGAACATTTGGGTCATTTTCCCTATTTTATGATCCTTTTGGAATATAGATCTAGTATTGATACTGGTGCATCAAAGTGTATATACAGTTTGATTGCCCTTTGGGCATAATTTAAAATTGCTCTTGAGAATGGTTGGATCAGTTCATAATTCCACCAACAATGCATTAATATCCCAATTTTTATATATCTTCTCCAACATTTATCATGTTCCTTTTCTGTCATATTAGCCAATATGATAAATGAAGGTTATATCCCAGAGTTGTTTTAATTATCATTTTTCTAATCAATAGTGATTTAAAGCATTTTGTTATATGACTATAGATCACTTTGATTTCTTCATCTGAAAACTGCCTGTTCATATCCTTTGACCATTTATCAATTGGGGAATGACTTGAATTCTTATAAATTGGACTCAGCTCTCTGCATGTCTATATATATGTATGTATGTATATATATGTGTGTGTGTGTGTGTGTGTGTGTGTGTGTGTGTGTGTATGTCTCTGTGTGTGTATGAGAAATGAGGTCCTTATCAGAAACAGTTGCTATAAAAATTGTTTCCCAGGGGGGCAGCTAGGTGGCACAGTGGATAGAGCACCAGCCCTGGATTCAGGAGGACCTGAGTTCAAATCTAGCTATGTGACCCTGGGCAAGTCACTAAACCCCACTGCCTAGATAAAAAAAAAAATGTTTCCCAGCTTTCTGCTTTCCTTTTAATCTTGGTTGTATTGGCTTTGGCTTTGCTTGTGCAAAAACTTTTTAATTCAATGTAATAAAAATTATCCATTTTGCATTTCATAAATGTATCTCTTGTTCAGTCATAAATTCTTCCCTTTTCCATAGATCTGACAGATACACTTTTCCTTGCTCTCTTAATTTGCTTACGGTTTCACCCTTTATGTCTAAATCATGTACCCACTTTGATCTTATCTTGGTATATAGTGTGAGATGGTGGTTTATACCTAATTTCTGCCATACTATTTTCCAGTTTTCAGTTTTTGTCAAACAGTGAGTTTTTATTCCAGAAGATGGAGTGTTTGGGTTTATAGGAATTATTTTTCCATGTAGAGTCTGATGGTGATGATTTGATCACCTATGCTCCATATATTTCCCATCACACTAGAGAATAATATTTACTGAGTGAAATAGCCTTTCATGGCTAAGACACTTCAGCAAGGTTTTGGACACTGAAAAACTACTTCCATCTTCTGTGAGAGGATGAAAATAGGTGTATTGCTAAACAGCCTTATTTACTACAGCTTGAATTAGTTTCAGTTTGGATTGGTTTAGAAATGACACAGAGTCTCAAGTTTGACTTTTATATAAGTATATAGTAAAATATTTATTATTAAGATAGTAAAATAGCAAGATTAAGATTAGCAAGTAGAATAGAGTTAGAGTTAATAAGTCCCAATAAATAACAATAACATACTGAAGTCTCAATCGGTATCAAATCTTGTCACAATCAATCATCACTATCAGAGGAACCATCTACATCTGGATCACATGGGCTGGGGAGTCCCAGTTTTCAGCCTCCAGAGTCCCAAAGGGAAAATACCAGGCATGTGTCTGCACCTCGGGAGAGTCTCCAAAGATAAAATCAGGGCTACCGGCTTTTAGTAGTTCCTTTGGACAAAGAAGGCAGTTTGCCAAAATAAACACTTAATGTGTGGGAAAGAAGCTATTCTCAAAACTATCCTTGAGAGTATTCCTGTTTATGAATACCTGGTTCCTGGAGGGGTGGCCAGCTCTTCTTGGGAGCAAATACTATAAACAGCCCTTCAAAGTCTAGCTAGGAATAAGATTAATGTGAAAAAAGAGTCTGGGTCAAATTGCAGGCATACTGAGTGAGGTCAGAACATCTTTTTTTAATTCATTCATCACAATAGGAAGGCAGGAAAAAATAAGTTCTAACTATGTGCCAAGCATTGTAGTGTTTGTATAAACATTTTCTCAGTTAATCCCTATAATAACCTGAGAAGTAGGTACTATCATTATGTCGTTTTACAGTTGCGAAAACTGGGACAGATAGAGGTTGAATGACTTACCCAGAATAACACAGCAAGTAAGCATTGGAAGCCACATTTGATCTTAGGTATTCCTGATTACAGACCTAGCACTCTATCCACTGAGTCACCTAGCATTTAGGAGATTGTGGGGAAACATCAAACTGGCTTTCTGGTAGTTCTTTGTATAGAACACTCCATCTCTCATCTCTCTCCTATTAGTTTGGCTGTCCCCTGTGCCTTCAGGGTACTCCTTCACCTCTGCAATTCAGAATTTTACATTTCCTTTAAAACTCCATTAAATCACAAGTTTCATTTTCTACTTTGGGGTCTTTCCTAACTTCTACCTCCAACTGCTAGTAATCTCTCCACCAAAATTCCTTTGTATTTTGTATATATTTTGTATATGTTTATGCATGGACATGACGTCTCCCCAGATAGAAGATGAGCTACCTGAAGGAAGGAATTTTTTTTCAGTTTTGCCTTTGTATCCAGAGTGCCTAGCTCATTGCCTAGCACATTTGATAATAAGTGCTCCATAAATGTTCCTTGATTGTTTCATTGAAGTAACAGAAGAGATAAGAACTGGAGCTGAATAAGTAGAAGGAAATAAGAAAGAATTTAGAATCATAGAGAAAGTTAAAGATTAAATTCAGGGAGAAGATAGGAAAAAAGTGGGGGAAAATTTGAAGGAGAACGATCGTTAGTCCAGAATCTTCTTTCAGTTTCTATTAGAAATGTTGAAGCAGGAGAAGGAGCTGAATTAAGGAAGAGAAAGACTCAAGGAAGAGAAAAAGTAGAGAGTTGTTGGCAAGGCAAACTAAGTAAGAAAAGCTAAGCAAAACAAGCAGGTAAGTGAAACTATTAGGTAAAACTAATTGGTAAGACAGGTCAGTGAAAAAAAAAGTTAGCATTAAAAAGAAAGGAAGAAGAACGTGACTGTAAAATTAAGATACGATAAATTTTTAAAAATGAGTTAGGAGTTAAGGCGTAGACACCCACTACTAGGTTAAAAAATGAGATCAAGAATCTCAATCTGAATGGATAGTAGGTTATTTTTCCATGTTTTGCGATAAGTAAAGGATGTTTATATTTCTGCAGTATTCAAGTGGCTCTTTTCTATGTTGCCAGTGTAAGCTGGAGTCTCCTTGAAGATAATGTGAAAGGATTTAAGGGATACTTCTCCACACTCCAAGTTATCAGGGACAATGAAATGTTCCTCAAAAAGAAAATAAAACCAAACAAAAAATAGAAGCAATGTTTCTATTAAAAGAGAGAAAAAGATCTCAAGAATCAGAGGGGAAATTTGACCCTTGTCAGGAGGTCAGAGAGAGGCAGAAGGAAAGGAAAAGAAGGGAATTGCACTCTTGGCATTAAAAAAACAAACAAATGAACAAATAACAACAACAATGATACTTTTGCTGAAGAGGTGGGCATTGGATACTCTAAAAAGGAAGTAGATGTTTATCCTCCAAGAAATAACAGAAACTATAAGATAAACCATCAATTAGTAGGTAAGTCAGGGGAAGAGGAGTAATATGGTTGGGGATTCTCATCCCTTCAATAGCAACAGTAGACAGGTCTCTTGTCTTCCTGAGGCACACATCTAAGACATAACTGAGGATCTCCCATGACTTCTATCTGTTTGTTTTGATCCATGTGGGTAATTCAATTAAATTCAACAAGTATTTATTAAGCATGCATTATGAACCAGGCACTGTGTTAAGCATTGGGGATAAAAAGACAAAAATGAAGCAGTCCTTGATCTCAAGAAACTTACATTATATTGGGGAAAACAAGTACATGTATAACCAAATTAAACATACACACACACACAAACATACATACACACACATATATATGTATGCATGTATATATATGGGTGTATATATATGCATGTGTATGTATGCATACGTATGTATGTGTGTGTATACACAAAGTACCTAATTTTTGGAGGGAAGAGGAGGGCATTAGCAACTGGAAAGATTAAGGTAGCCCATCTCTTAGAGGAGGTGATTCTTAAGCTGATCTTTGAAAGAAACTCAGGATTCTATGAAGTAGAGGTAAGGAAGGAGTACATTCCAAGCAGGGGGAATAGTCTATTAATCTATAAATAGTAGTCCAAAGTATTTTTAAGTAGTCCTTTATTTTATAGTAGAGGAAAATTGAGATAAGAGAGGTTGATTGGCCAAATGTTACATTGGGGCAGTACTAGATCTCAATTCTCTTGATACACTGTTCTTTCTATTATACTATGTTGATTGTACACTAACTAAGAAACAGACAAACAAGTCAAATACACATCCAAAAGCAAACAAGAAAAAGGTTAACCAATATCCTCAAATGGATGTCTGAGATTTATTAAGGAATTTAATTAATTGAAAAACGAATGAAATTCATACAGGCTAATGCTAAATTGGGGGGACAGAGAATCTCAGAGAAATCAATTGCCTTCCCAAAATCTTCATCTTTTCAAATCTTTAATCTTCCAAGTGCGAGACATGAGAACATTTGTAAAAGAAGAGGTAAAAATACATGTTTTTTTTTTTCCTTTTCCATTCATATTTTGGGACTCTAAAATAGACAAAGAATGGTTTGCAGAAGAGGATGGAGACTTCTTTCTTTCCCAAATGGAGTGGTATATTTAAAGAGGTTTGATTCAGTGTGTACTGAAAAATGTTATCCAGGCAACATGCTAATTAGTGTTCTACACACTTAGACTAGCCCCGAGTCTGTCTTGTACCAAATCAAAATGGGTCATTTTGCCCTGTATAATCATTTTGCTTCACAGCAGTGTGATAGAATGACAGAAAAGTATACTTTTTATCAGTTCAAAACCTGTTCTCCCACTCTCTTAGTCTTCATCTAAAGGTAGTTTCCATGGCACAGTAGAATACTGGTGCCTATACGTCAGCTCCTTTGTGTTGCTGTGTTACTCAGGTAGAGGGCAGAAGGCCAGTTAGGACCATATAACAATTTTCTCCCCAGGCCTCTCATGTTTTGCCTAGCTCACCTCCTTTATTTTTTTCTGAGTGGGCTGCTGAAAAAAAAAAATAAAATGAACTACTCAGTGCCTTATGCTAAATTCTTTTAGTCTAGATTATGTAAATTCTTGTAATACTGTCCCACATTTCTCTAATAGCTTCCCCATAAATCTAGAAAAGCCCCTTTCTTCATTTAATACAGTCATCCACAAATGGCTTTCACTCCAGAATTCATTTGTAATTTACTTATCTGGAACACAGAATGCATTTTCCCATAGAAATACTGTTACAAGCATGCCTATAGATACATGTGCTAGTTGGGCTTCCAGGCAATCCCACATATGCTTATTTATTCCAATGGTTTACCAATACTAATGGTGCTTTACAGTGTACAATGTGAGTTACCCACAAGATGTCATTCAAATCTCAAAATAACCCTGTGCAAATGTTATTATTCACATCTGATAGATGAGGAAACTGAGGGCCAGAGAGGTTGATGTAATCTACCCAAGGTTGCACTAATAGTACTCTTTTGTTTAGATTTAACCACAATTTATAGAATTCTACCTGTAAAAATAGATATTTAATTACCAGTGATGACAGGAAAAGTGCAAGAGGCAGTTTCATATAATGGAGAGAGCACTGGATATGGAATGAGTGGGTCTCAATATTATGTCTACAACTTAGTAACTATATGACTTTGGGTAAGTCATGTACCCTCCCTGGTTCCCACTTTCTGCATCTGTAAAATGCAGAAAGGGAAAAGGGTTGGACCGGGTCATAGCTCTAAATCCTATCTATGATCTCCTTGAGTTGGGAGTTCCCTCCACTGCTGCATATTGCAACCTATCCTTGCTTGCCTACCCTGGGCAGCCATCATCCATGTATCGCCAAAAGTTCATCACAGGAATTTCATCCAATATCCTGAAAGTTATCGTTACTTCCTTCCAGCATTGTGAGGCTATTATTTGGAGTGTCCTACTTTTTTGCCACTTGCCCTTTGCTCTTGTCATATGATCAACTCATCTACTTTCTAACATATAATTCCTTAATGGCATTTTGTATTTCTTTTCCTCTTTGGAATTATCTGTTGGTTGCTTGTTGTAGACTGCTCACCCAGTCACCATGTACCTCTCCACTGCTCTCTATGTGATACTCATTTTTAGTTCTTTAAAGGCAGTGGTGTTCCCAGATCTTGCTGCCATATCACAGCAGTGGTAAAATCTTTTTACTGATAACACGGGCCTTTGTTATTATGAGAAGCTTGGGGTCAGTAAAAATGACTTGCAATTTCCTCAAAGTAATTCAGCCCATTCTTCTCCTTTTAATTCTGTACCTAGCTTACTGTCCATCTGTATTGCTTATACCATGGCAATCCATGCTCCAAGAAGACATTGGCAAAATTCAGAAGGGTACTTTTAGGTACAAGTTACTTATTAATACATTATTTTACAGATGACACTTTTAGGAGACTTTTGTATTGGAGTATAACATGCAATTATCCATAAGGTATTGAAGGTTCTGTATTTGTTTTCCTTATCTGACGATATGCTCTGGTTATTCTTTAGTTGTGTTCCTATTGGGGAGTGCCTATATACTTTCCAAAATGAAGATACATTATATTTGAAAAAATAGTAATGTTGGATTTGGAACCAAAGAATTGTAGTTTGACTCTTGGTTCTGTTTTTCACTACATGTGTGACCCTGAGAAATCTCATTTTCCTCATCTATAAAATGAGGATATTGGGTGAGATAGCCTCTAATGTCCTTTCCAGCTCTAAAGTCATAAAGCTGTCACATACACATAGCCCTTTCAATTTAGCCAAATAGAATAAGAATTCTCTTGTCCTCAAATTTTTGTAGCATTGTAGTGTCTATTTCAAGTCTATCAAACTAAAATATCAGAAATGCATAGAAATAACTAAATTTAAAGTATAAATAAAAGAATCACAGGATTGAGGAAAAGAACTCATGCCATTTAATCCACCCCATACCCCAAAAGAATATAATCTACAACATACATGAAAAGTTATCATCCAGTCTTTTTTTTAAAGACTTCCAATAAGGAGAATACTTTACTTTATCAAGCAATGTATTCCACTTACAATATCTTTAATTGTTAGTTTTCTTTTTTCTCTGACATCAAACTGAAATTTGCCACATGACAATTTCTACCCATTGGTCCCATATCTATAGTTTTGGGTCAAACCAAGTAAGTCACATACTCTTTCACATTAAAAAAAACTCTTCAAATATTTGAAGACCACAATTATGACTGTTTTGATATTTTTGTTCTTATGGTTAAATATCTCCAATACCTTTAGCCAGTACTCATTTGACATGAACTCAAGGTCCCTTCTCCATCAAGATTATTTTCTTCTAGACAGTCTTCTTACAACCTTTTTAAAATCTGGTGCCCAAAATTGCACAAGATATCTTCACCTTTCTTAATGTGGACCATGATTCCATTAGCTAGCTGAAACATTTCATCGTGCAGATGAGGAATCAGAGTACCAGAGGGGTAAAGTCAGTTACCCCTTGTAACTTGTTACCTTGTTGCAGTTCACACAGGTAATAAAAGGCAAAGCAGGGGTTTGAAACCAGGTAAGTCTTATCCCAAATCTGGTGTTCTTTCCACTTTGCCACTTATGCTGGATATCAATTGCTGGATACCCATTTCCACTCAGTCCTTTCCAATGTAGAAGTCATTCTTCTTGTTAAAGAAAAGAGAGAAGGAGGAAGAGGAGAACAAGGAGAAGAAGAAGGAAAAGAAGGAGGAGGACATGAAGGAGGAAAAGGGGGAGGTGAAGGAGAAGAAGGAATAGGAAGAGGAGGAGAGGGAAGAAGGAGGAGGGAGAAGAAGGCGGAAAAGGGGAGGTGGAGAGGGACAGATGGAGGGAGGGAGGAAAGGGAGGAGGAGGGGGAAGAGAAGAAAAAGAAAAAAGGGAAAGAGGAGGAGAAAGAAGAGGAGTAGGAGAAGGAAGAGGAGGAGAAGAAAAAGAAGAAAAGGAAGGAAGAAAAGAAAGAGGAGGAGGATAAAGAGGAAAAGAAGGAGGATGATGAGGAGGACAAGGATGAGGATGAGGACAAGGATGAGGATGAGGAGGTGAATGAAGAGCAGGAGGAGGAGGAGAAAGAAGAAGAGGAAGTGCAAGAACAAGAACAAGAAGAGGAAGAGGAATAGTAGGAGATTAAAGAGAAGAATAATTGGGCAGCTCTTTTAAATATTGTTAGCATCATTCATTCCTTCTGAATCAGTAATCATATTTTGACCCTCTCTTCCCTCAGTATAACAATAATAACAACCAAGCAAAAATATTTTGTTATCCTTACCTTTTCTTTCTTTCTCTGTCATTCCCCATATTGTTGAATAGGGAACTTTCATGTATTTTTCTTTTTTTTTTTTTAAATGTATAAACTTGCCCCTTGTGAACAGGTAGTATGGTTTTTCTTATTGTTTTTATTTTGAACTTAAAGACCAAAAAAAAAAAATAAACATTTCATATATACATCAGAACATAAGAGGAGTATTTTCTATGAAACCATGAATCTATATTTTATACAGCTTGCTTCTTTTTTGATTATATAATAAACTTTAGCTTACCTTCAAAACTGCACTGCTTGAATGGGCTTTCATCTGAACTTCATTCTTTTTCCTCCTGTGCATTTAAGAAAAATATTTTAGTGACCTTCTTTTTCTTTTGGCATCACTATTGCCAATGCCCATGACCTGCTCCCATCCTACCCCAAAATAAACACAACAAAGAAAGGAAAACAAAATACTGTAACAAATAAGCATAGTCGGAAAAACAACAACAATAATAACAGCAATACATGCATATAATGATGAAATCCAAAAAAGTATGTTTCTGCACTTTTTGTCCATCACCTCTTTGCCAGAATGTGGGTAACATGCTTCATCACAGGCCCTCTGGAGACACTGGTGGTCATTTCATGGATCAATGTTCTTAAGAATTCAAGGGTTTTTTCTTTATAATATTGTTACCTGTATTTAAATTGTTCTCCTTATTCTGCTGAATTCACTGTATCAGTTCATACTACCCAGGAGTCTTTGAAATCATCTTTCATCCCATGGTACAATAATATTCTGCTATATTCATAAACAATCATTTTTTCCTCCACTTTCCATTTGTCTCAGAGGCAATTGAAGGTACCCCCTGAGATTACAGTACTTTTTATTTTCCTTTTTTCTTCCCAATTATTCCCCCTCTTTCAGGATCAGGTGGTTTGTTTTGCTTGTGACTATTCCATCTTTCGTATTATCCTTCTTCTCAACCAGGTTTCTATCTCTGCTTTTTTTCCACATTGGTATTGATATATTTGTGAACTAAAAATGTGCATGTGCATATGTATGTATACATATACATATCTGTTTTCAGTTTCCTCTTTGGCCTATTTAGATATGAATGAGATTCTTCCAGTGTCCACTTCCCCATTCTTTCTCCCAAGTTCATACTGTCTTCTTCTATGGCACCCAAATTAGCAAGTTTTACCTCTTCTTTCTGCACTTGTGAATTCTTTTAGTACCCATTCAGTTCCCCTTCTTCAAAACCTCAGACTAAAACAAACCCACCTTTGAGACTTCTATTTTTCTTTAAATCCCTCAAAAGCCTTAGAAGACATTAAGGTTCTGAAAGGACACTTATTCCTTCTCCTTCTGTTAGAATGTTAGCACTGCATCATTATACAGCTCCTTCCAAATGCTAAAATAAATTTACCTTTCTGGGTTTCTCTGGGCTTAAGGTTTCTACTCCACCCTGGTCTTTTCATCAGAAATGCTTAAAAGTCCTCTATTCAATTAAAGATCCCTGCCCCTTCTCTCCCCTCCCCCAGTACTATATACAATTTTAAAAAATGTACTGTTTTTGGCTGTCATTCTATATTTTTTGCCACTTAGAATATTTTATTGAAAACCCCTCTTTCTTTTTTTTAGTAGAAACTTTCCAGGTATTATTAAAATTTTTTATTTTGGAGTTCTTTCAGGAAATGATTGGTAATTCTTTCTATCTTTACTTTGTTCTCTGGTTCTAACAGATTCAAGTAATTTTCATTTATCATTTCTTGAGATAAAGTCTCAAAGGTTTTTTTTTATTGTTTTCATGGAGTCCATTGATTCTCACATTATTTATATGATTGGTTTCAAAGGTCAGTGTTTTTTTTTTTGCATTAAATGTCTTATTTTTTTAATCTTGTGATTTAGTTCTAATACTTCTGGCTGTCCCATAGAATCATTGATTTCTTTGTGGTCTATTCTCATTTTGAAGGAGTGTATTACTTCAGTAATGTTTTCTACTTTATTTTCTAAGCTACTTATTTATTTCCAATTTTTTCTTCCAAAGTTTTTATTTATTTTTTTCTCTTGCTTTGCTGTTAGGCCTTTATCTTGTGAAAAAGTCTTATCCCCCTTCCCACCCCACCCTCCCTTTTAAGTTTTTGTCTGCAGTTTTTAAAGAGTTGTTCCTTCTATGGGGGAAATCTATAAATTTGCAGTTATTTTTGATACTGGATGGTATTTTCTTTAATTTACTCATTGATGCAGCTATAAGTCCTAAAGTGGAGCTTTGCAACAGTCTCAGGATCTGCTCTCTGGTTGACCTTGCTTGGTTTGTTCTAGATTCCCTGGGTTCCTTCACTGACCTTCATGTTCTGGGGTCTCCTATGCTTTTGAAATTCAGAGATCTAAGTATTTAGAATCCCTTCTGATATCTCAGGACAGTAGTAGAGACCTCAGAGCTCGTAGACCCACTGGACTGTGCTGGTTTGAGTACTGAGGTGACATATTGGTTGCTGCTTACTTCCATTCCCTGGGTAATACAAGGTCCTATTCCTGAGGATTTATGATCATCCTGAGGCTTTCTCAGGGAAGCCATCTTTTCCTTATGAACTACATGCATATCTAATAATACTGGCACTGTTTTACTAGTGACTCCCTTTTTTATTGGTCTCATGGTTTTGGCTCATCTCTTATGTAGTTATGGAACAAAAGAAGCACTTTTTGGACATCCTCATTGGATTTTTTGGTCATATTTGGTCTGGTGTGAAGTTCAGGGTTTTTCTCGAGTTGGCCTCTGCAGGCTAGGTAGTCTGCCTTCATTTAGAAAGTCATCTTGGCCACAAGTCTCACCTTAGCTTTTTTTTTTCTTTTTCTTTTTGGGTGAGGCAATTGGGGTTAAGTGACTTGCCCAGGGTCACACAGCTAGTGAGTGTTATGTGTCTGAGGTCAGATTTCAACTCAGGACCTCCTGACTCCAGGGCTGGTGCTCTATCCACTGCACCACCTAGCTGCCCCCACCTGAGCTTTTCTTACTGACTTAAGCACATCACAACACTATTCTTTCAGTACCACACTAAATTTTTTATTCATATTTTGCCCCTTGGCCTTGTTTCCATCTTTTATAAATGTCTTTTTTAAAAATCAAAGTTGTTCCAGAAATTTCTTGCACATGGATAGTGGTCTTTTCAAAAAGTCCCTTTTCACTACTTATCATAAGTATTTCTCTCTTTTTTCAGAATTTTGCTCTTCAGATCTTCTTATTCCTCTCAGGCTGACTTCCACTATGACTGTTGCTCTATGGTATCCAGACTTTCCTTCTGAAACTTTTGAAATCTTTATTCTCAAAACCTTGATCTGTGTGTGTGTGTGTGTGTGTGTGTGTGTGTGTATGTGTGTGTGTGTGTGTGAAAGAATTGGAAAGAATTACTATAGTGACCAGCACATAATAGGTGCTATATAAATACTAGAAATATTTATTATTAATATTACTGTTACTATTTTTACTACTAACAGTAGGCATTATTATCTGCTTATATAATACAATACATTTTTAGGGCAATTAAAAAAGTTTCATAAGCATTTTTTAAAGAAAAAATGAACTTCCAAGTAGTGTTCCATGACCAATGAAAATAATTCCTATTTACTACACACTGAACAACTAAAGGGCTACACAAGAATGAGTGCTCATAATAGTGATTCCGTAGACTTGCATGCTCCAACGCAGATTCACTAATGTTCATAATTTCTGTTATATCCACAAAGGTAGTAGAGTGGTGTTTATTACTCATTTTTCAAATTAAAAAAAATGCTTTTGATTAGCTCTCATTTAACTAGAATAGTTCATTTGCCAAAATACATTATTTCCAGAGAATTCTAATCAATTCAATTTTTCCTCTATTTAATTATTTTAAATGTATTAAACAGTAATTCTAATACTCCTAGAACTGTCTTCAGTATATCCTTATGTCCTTATAAGTATAAGAATAATCAGGAGATGTGAAGAAACAATAGGTGCTCATTATTCTCTGAAGGAAAACTTTCTACTTTAGGCCTTCTAAAGGGGTCAGTATATAGTTTAGCCTTTCATCTTTCACCTCCTCAAGTTAAATCTCCTTATTCCCAAATGCCCTTAGTACAGAAAATATAAGAAATCTGTGGCTCCTGATTTCCTAAAGCAATGTATAGCTTTCCACTCATTTATTCCACTTTTCATTTCTCATTTCTCCACACTATATTTTACTCCCAAATTCTCATCAGATTTCATGATTGCATCATTTATTTTTAAGTATACCTTTCAAGCACCAAAAGGCCAATCCAGAGAGATGGTGATCTGCTGAAATTTGAGTTATATGTACACCTGGTTTTAGTAAGAGTTTATATGTGTGCTGGAGACTACCTATTTTTCCTGTTACAATTTATTAATTTATACATAATCATAATTTGAAGTTATAAATCACTTTGTAATTTCAAAGCATCTTATGTGCAGCATATTATTTAGCACTCATGACAATCTTTTGAAATAAAGAGAATAAGTATAAGTAGCATGAGTTTATAGAAGATGAAAATGAGGCACAAAGAAGTAAAGTGATTTCCCTAAGGTCACACAGGTGCCAAGAAGGACTCAAACACAGGCTTTTTGTCTACAATCCAATTCCTACTCTGAAATTCTTTGAGCCTTCCATGTTGGAGAAATTGCAGTGGGGATTGTTTGAGGTTGATCTAAAGAAGATCTGGGAGTTTTAGAAAACTGAAAGCTCAATTTAAATTGGCAGTGTAATTTGGCAATAAAAAAGCTAATGCAGTATTGGGCTACATTAAGAGATGTATAGCTTCCTCTGTACTGTATTCAGATATCATATGGAATAGTGTATTCTGTTCTCAGTACCACAGTTTAAGACAAGATTGTGGTTGTTTGTCTGTCTTTCTGGAAGAGGACTATGGTATCAGGAAGGTGATGCCAGCACGTTCCAAGGAATTGGATTTAAGGGAGGCAGGGCTGTATAAAGTCTCCAGTCTCTCTTTCTCCTCCAGAGTCACCTGGATTCAGTGGCAAGATGTAGATCAGGATGACTTGAGATGATTTTGGATGCAGTGGGAGACCTTTGCCTTTTTAAGCTAAGGTCTTTAACATGTCTCAGTTTGACCAGGCAATGCCCATTCAGTGATTAAGGCTAGGTAAGAAATGAAACATAGAATGATCTCTTTTACCTAGTAAAAAAAAAATCAATCTGAGAGGGGAAGACACTCAGGGTTTCTGGCCAAAACAGAAATAATTGTTATTTACATTCACTCTGAGCCAATTTGAGCCTAAACAAAGACCAAGTGGTGCTTGGCCTGGGCCCTATTGTTGGCCAATCAATGAGAGCCAGAGTGATTTGGGTTTACTAAGTGGTCCTTAAGAAAAAAAAAAAGGTTTCAGTGATCAAAATTTACATTCCTTTGGGCAAAGCATTCATAAGTAAGGGTATGATATCCTATGTGGACAGAGGGAAGAGGGAGAGAGAGAGAGAAAGAGAGAGAGAGAGAGAGAGAGAAAGAAAGAAAGAAAGAAAGAAAGAAAGAAAGAAAGAAAGAAAGAAAGAAAGAAAGAAAGAGCTGTGTTGCCCAACTGGTCAGTTCCCCAGTTGTGTCCCCAGCAGGGCAGTTCCTATTTCTACTCACAAATATTGTTTGTCTTTTGATCTTGAAGAGGACCATGATATTAGGGAGATGATGCCATAACACTAAAATGAATTGGATGAGGAAGGGCTGTGCAAAGTCACTAGCCTCACTTTCTCCTCTGGAGCCATCTGGGTCTAGTGTGGAGATAAAGATCAGAATGACTGGAGATGGCCCTGCATGCAGTGGGAGACTGATAGAGAGTATTCAAAGAAGAGTTAAGAAACTTGAAGTCATATCATAAGAGGATCAGTTGAAGGGGATGTTTAATCTGAGGAATTGAAGGCTGGATGGTAGTTCTGTTTAAATATTTGCATGGCTGTCATATACAGGAGAGATTATTAGGCTTGTTGTGGTTGGCCACAGACAGTAGGACTAGGAGTAAAGGGTGAAAAGTTTCAGGGAACTTTAGAATTGAGGTGAAGAAAAAAACTTTCTAACAATTAGATTTGTCTAAACATGGAATGGGTTGTCTCAAGAATTGTTGGGTACCTATTGTTCAGAGGTCTTCAAGCAGATGCTCGAAGACAACTGAGTGAATTATTTATGAATGGGGGTTCTATTCATGTGATGTTTGGCTTTATGTCGAGAAAGAGAGGGGGAGGGGAGGGGGAAAGGGAAAGGGAGAGGGAGAGGGAGAGGAGAGGAAGAGAGATGAATAGTCAATTGGTTTTATGAATCCTCTGTTGCCCTTCCTTTTGTTCTTGAATGGTATACTCTTTCAAAGCAAGCACTCTGTCAGAATGTAACACAAATGAGCTAATCATTATCTGAAAATAAAATACATTTTAAAAGTACTGATGTCAAATTAAAAAAAATGTTTAAAAAGAACAGGAAAATTCAGAGAGTTGGTGATGTTGGAGAGAAAGGAAGTAGAGAATGGACAAGTTTACCAGGTTACCCTGACTCCAAGGTAAATAGTAAGGAAAATACCAAAAATTATGTCTAGACAGATTACTCCTTAAATGAGTCAGTGAATTAGACAAGGATTCAACTAATTATGGATATATTCAAACTGGGGGTCACAGCATCCTTTACTTGCAATCATCTTGCTGCTAGTACTTGTCTGTATCTTTGGGGCCCCTTTTCTCTCCCAGAGGTCAAAAGGTTCTGGGCTCTCCCTATCATACACAGCTTCTACCTCCCAATATTCTTCAGAGAGGGAGGGCTAGGGATAAGCATTTATTGAGCTCCTACTATGTGGTAGGCACTATGCTAAGAATCTTACAAATATCTCATTTGAGCCTCACAACAACTTTGGGAGTTAGATGTTATTATCATCCCCATTTTGTAGTTTGGAAAATTGAGGCAGACAAAGGTTAAGTAATTTCCCCACAGTCACATAGCTAAGAAGTATCTGGGGCTGGCAGGCCTTCCTGACTCCAGGCTCAGGCACCTAGCTGCCATGATTCTTCAGTTCCTTTTTTTCCAGTTTGGGGCAAACATGAAAAATCTCAATTTCCTGTTAATCTCTTTACTGATAAAGGGCTACAAGTAAATGTTTCTGGCAAGATGACCAGTGAGTTCTCTCCATGTTCTCAGATTCTGTCATTCTCTGATTATCTGTAGATTCTATGATACTGATATTTACCCTCCATCACAATGTTCCCTTAATGTGTACCATTGATTTCTCTACTTCTATCAGTCAAACTTATGTTCATTGTTAATATTTATTTTTTTATAAATGAGCTCCATAGTTTTCTAGGTACTAACCTTCCATGACTGGGGAAAAGTGACTGTGTTTTAAATTTTGGCTCAAATCCTTAACTATAGCGGGGATGAACTGTGTTTTGTCCTAGGTCACTGAAATTCAGAAGGGTTGTGACAGCATAGAAACGATTAAACTTTGTGCCAGTCAATAGCAATTGGCTAAAATTTGAAGTTACTAGAGGGTGCCTTTTTTACTTCCCTGCCAATCCACACACTCTGGGTGAGTGAGTCACTCCTTGGCATGGTCCTACTCTATTATCTGTGCACCCCTCCTTCTCCCCTCCTCAACACACACCCAGTAGCACATTTCATATGACTTATTCCAGGTGCAAAAATTTCAATTTTTTTGGCTTTGATTAAGCATATGGTGCCCAGAATCCAGCAGAGAAATTTGTATATTGTAGGTGTTCAATAAATATTTACTGATTAATGGAGCAAGATGGAATCTGAAAGTGGCCAGCAGGATGCTATAAGTTCTAACACTAATTCTATCCTTGTTTCCTGAATCCTCTTGAGGTTTGATTTAGCCTTACCTACTCATTCTGAATGCAAGTCAGGTAGCTGGTTCAGATAACTGATAACCCAGATTAGTTCAATATGCAGCTACACTCTCATAAAACTCTGTGGTGTTGCACTTAAATATTTAACATATCCTTAGCCAGGCTATTTTGTTGCTTCCTTTAAAAAAAATTAAACATATACCAAAGACCACCTACTTTCCTAAAGAAGACAAAATTCCTAGCTACCTCTCTTGAAGGTAATATACTGGACCCTATATGCAGTTAACAAAGAGAAAATTCTTTTTCATTCATTTTTATGTCAATGATTAAAAAAAATAAACCAAACTTAAATTTTCTGATGAGTTTGAGATGAATTGGTTTAGGGCTCTATGTTTATGTTTTCCACATTCTATTTGTCTCTCTGCTGCTTTTCTGTTTCCTTTCCTTTAAGCAGAATGCTGAGATTAGCATCTTTTAATTGACAAAACCTTTGCCATTTTATCCAGACCTCTTGATCCAGCCATCAATCGTTAGTGCTCATTAAAACTGAACAAAATTATCCTAAATGAGCACATTCTAAAACAATGGGCTGAACATAGTTCTAGCTAGGGTGACATTGACTTGAGATCAAAATATAAGACCCCAGCCCCTTACAACATGGAGATCTGCAGTGGTAAGATTATAGAGAAAGAGGGAAAGAAGGAGAGAGAGGGGATGATATGGAGGAGGATTAGAGGGAGGGCAGAGAACAGGACCACTTCCAGTGCCAGGGAGTTTTACATATCACTGAATCAGCACTATCAGCAGTCAGGGAACATCATTGACATTTGACTTATTCTATCAGCCGTCCCACCAATCGGTGCTGTCACTTTGACGTGAAGAGCTTCTAATGCATTTGACAATGTTCAGACCAGCTAAAATATGGAGTGCTTCCAATGCTTAGATGGGAGGATATTTGCATTACTACTTTAGGAGCATATTTTTTCATCTTTCTGCATCACTGTAAACACTGCTCTACCAACCAGGGCAGAAATCACAAGGCATGAATTCCCAGTCTTTGTAATTGGCCTCTATTTTACACACGTCTCTCTCTCTCTCTCTCTCTCTCTCTCTCTCTCTCTCTCTCCCCCCCCGTGTATGCATGCATATCAAAAATGTATGCATGTAGCATTTAAGTTCTAGATTAATGCTACAATAATAACTAGCACATAGTGTTTTAGAATTCATAAAGTGCTTTAAGTACATAATTTTGCTTGATTCTTATAGCAACCTTATAAGGAATGTAATGCAGGTATTATTATCCCCATTTTATAGATGGGCAACCAGAAACTTTGAAAGGATTAGTTGCCTGCCCACAGTCATTCTGCTAGTAATTTTCAGGGATGGGATTTGAATCAGTCTTTCTGACTCCAAGCTGATGCTGGATCTAAGTCTTATCTCTGTGTTTATTACCTGTAAGACTCTGGGCAAGTCTGCCTGTCTGTCCATCTGTCTTAATTTGTTTCTGTCTGTTTCTATGTCTGACTCTCTGTCTTTATCTATCACTTTCTCTGTCTCTGACTCTGTCTCTTTATCTCTCTGCATCTGTCTCTCTCTGTCTCGCTGTCTTTCACTCTCATCTGTTAAACAAACAAACAATAACTAAGGGTTGGACTTGATCTGAGGTTCTTAACCATTTTTGCATCATGGGCCCATTTGGCAGTGTGGTGAAGCCTGTGACACTTTTTTTCTGAATAATGATTTTAAATAACTGGAAAAAACTGAATTTCAGTCAGAGGTTAGTGAAAATAAAGACATATTTTTTTTTTCAAATCCAAGTTTATGGATTTCTGGAATTTATCCTTAGACTCCTTGGTAGTCCAATGACCTCAAGTTAAGAATCCCTGGAATAGATGATTTCTGTGTTTCCTCCTAGTCCTAAAATCTGTGATCATGTTTTAGGATTCATATATTAGGAAGGGAAGGAAGGAAAGAAGAAGAGACAATGATGCAATATTAGCAATGTAGAAAGGTTGTCTGTGTTTTATCTTCATATTTTAGAGAAGCTTTTCCACATTCACTTAAAACTAGAAATTGCTCAGGCTATACTTATGTGGTGCTTTAGCATTATAAAGTACTTTTCCATTGAAAATCCCATTGCACCTTCACAAGAACTCTATGAACTATTATAATTATGATCATCCCTTTTCTACAGAGGGGAAACTAGAAACTGAGTCCCAGAGAGCTGGAGGGGCCAAAGCTAAGGAAATACAGTTGTGGCAGCCTGAGCACTTGAACCTAGATCTTTTGATTCCAAGTTTGACATTTTGCCTGGCAATTTTGAGTACTATGAGGGGGTGTATTTGCTGTTGAAGATGGCATCATTTGGAGATTGTTTCCAATCATTTCAATTACATTGAGCTTGTTAAAGTGCAGGAATCCTACCTGTCTCTTGTTTGTTTCTCTCACAGAGGAAATGAAAAGCCCTGGGTGGGACTGATCCATTGTCATTCCCGACCCTCCTCCCCACACACACACCCTCACCCCACCTTCTTCAAAAGCTGAGTAAGCTCTGAGCTACTTTCTTGCCTTGTGTATTATATAATTTTCATTTGAGAAAACCATGGGAAACTAGTTTGACCTAAAGTTTCAACTAAACCAGTATTAAGAGCTGGCTGATAAAAAATAACACCCAATGCTGTGTTCCAGAAAGTTGGTTGGGGAAGGATTGGAAGTTAGTGGGAAAGTAGAGAAATAGTCCTGCCTTCCCAGTGTCCAAGCCAGGTTGGTGGCCTTAAGTAAGGTGACCTGGTTCAAGTAAGTTTTAGCTATGACGATAACAATAGAGATGAAAAAAACAAAAACAATAGATTTGGAGACAGAGAACCTAAATTCCCATCTAGTCATTACTTTTGTGCCTTTGGGTAAATTATTTCCCTTCTATAAGCCTTGATTTTCTCATCCATGAAAAGAGGGTGATGGATTGGGATCTGAATTTTACACCTGGAAGTCTTCATAAAGAACCCCCTCATTTCACAGAGGAGAAATCTGAGACTCAGAGGTTGTGACTGGCTCAAAGTCCTCCTAATAGTAAGGGCCAAACTAGGACTCAAATTGGGGTCTTCTAAATCCACATTCAGCACTCTTTCTTCTATACATATCACCTCTCAATAGATCATTTTTAAGGTCTTCCTACCCTAATTCAAAATGAGCAGATGCTGGGTTGCCACTTACTATCAATCTATGGGCAAGTCATTTCCCCTCTTGGCCTTAACTGTCTTATTAGTAAAATGGAAATCTTAACTTTCACACTATCTGTTTAATAGGAATATTGTGAGGGAAGCTCTACTTAGAACATGAAGCATTATAAAATGGTGTTATTTCAAAATTATTAACAAACATGTTAGATAAAGATAGACAAAGAGAGAGTCCTAAAATTTAAAAGAGACTTGGAAAAGCCATTCCTTTTGTTTCCAAATCAGACACTCCTGATTATAGTATTATTAATAATAGGCATTTACATGATGCCTTGCTTACATCAATGCTTAATATAATGCTGGTTCTAAGCCAGAACATTTTACTGCAATTCATGCCAAGTTTGATCTGGGAAAGGAAATATCAGTTCTCGTAACAGCTTTCTCAATGATATAATGTTACTAACCAACACTAGAAGGAATCAACATTTGGCCTAATATTAAAAATGTACTAATGCAAAAAGAAAAGAAAAGATGAAAATCAATAGCTTTCTATGGGCAGATCACCCCCACCCATTGCCTGCAAGCATTTCTGAGGGAATTAGATGACAACAGTACGATTAGAGCAATTCTCATCTCTGCCCCAAAATGCATAGGGTGGCAACAAAACATTGAATAGACCATTATCAGAGTAGTAAAAACAGGACCATTTCTCCACAATGTGCATAGTATTTACCACTTGCAAAAGCAAAAAAAAAAGTATTATAAATAATTTAGTCCACCTTTAATCAAGTGGAAATTAAAGATGTGAACCTAATGTTAAGATTCTTTAAGGAATCATCCACTATCTTAGCAATACTGAAGAAAATTGCTATCAAAGCAAGTATCTTTTTAAAAACACACATTCCAAATACAATTAGGAATGCCAAAATGACCCTTTTTTTCTGGTTTAAGTAGGAGTAAAATTTAGATTTAGAGCTCCATTTGCATAACCTCAGTGTTTCCCAGTCTTGTGATAGCCAATTTCCTTGTGACATAAAGGGAACACGTGAGGACTGTCTTCAGCTGCCAGTGAAGATTACTCTCAGAATTTCATAATCATATTTATTTCTAGCAACTGTAGTAATTTCCCCCAGCTTTTTGAAATCAGCACACTTTTTCTTAGTTTGTCACCTTTTGGATACTATTCTTAGCTGAGATCCAGAAACACAATAAAAGGGTTTACAAGTAAAACCCTGATTCCCCCATCTTTTTTTTCCTCTTTAGCTCAGAGTGTGAAATCTGAAAAGGTTTCCTGGTGGTTATTGTCTGGGGATTTCTTTCTTCACCTCTTTGTTCTTATTGACTTGGGCAGCCACTTTGTCCCATAAATAACCACTAAGATCCCTTCACTTTCTCTCTATATTTAATTTTGAGTTGTGTTGTCTTTTATTTAACAGGCAACAAATGGAGTATGTCTCATTTTTTTAAAGAACAAACCCAAATTTATTAATTCAGTAATAATTTACTGAGTGACTGCCCCATGGTCCTGGGTGCTATGGGGAACACCAAGTAGAATAAAACATAGTTTCTGCTCTTAGGAAGTTTGTAATAGGGTAGAAAAGTCTAATGTAAACTGGAATGTAAAAGTACAATAAAAGGTGTATAAAGTGCAAAGGATGTTGAAAGGAAAGAGAAATTACTTTGGTATAATGGAAATAACAGGTGCTCTGGAATTATGAGGACTTGGTTTTAAATTGGGACTCTACTACCTGTGTCACATTGGGTAATTACCAATCTCCTGGAGCCTCAGTTTCCTCATTTGTAAAATGATGGGGTTATATTAGATGGGTTCTGAGCTCCCTTCTAGCTCTATATTTGTAATACTATGTTCTTAATTTTCCTTTATCTCAATTCATAGTGTTTTACTTTTTTTTTTTTTACCAAATACCTGTTATAGTTTGATTTTTTTTTTTTTTAGATTCAAATCTGGAAGGGGCCTTAGAGGTCGTTTGGTCCAGTCCTTTCATTTTATTTTTTAATCATTTATTTTTAGTTTTAAATATTCAATTTTATAAGCTTTTGAGTTCCAAATTTCCCCCCTCTCTTCTCCCTCCCTCCCCCAGACAACATGTAATCTGATATGGGCTATACATGTACAATCATATTAAACACATTTCCACCTTAGTCATTTTGTGAAAGAAGAATCAGAAGAAAAGGGGAAAACCACACAGAAATAAAAAAAAAATAAAAAGAGAAAATGCTATACTTCAATCTGCATTCAGACTCCATAGTTATTCTCTGGATGTGGATAGCATTTTCCATCATAAGTCTTTTGGAATTGTTTTAGATCATTGTATTTCTGAGGAGAGCTAAGTCTATCATATGGTCATTATACAATGTTGCTGTTACTGTGTACAGTGTTCTCCTGGCTCTGCTTACTTCACTTAGCATCTGATTTTTTTTAAAAAACTGTACTTCTACATTTATCTCCTCCTAATAGAATGTAAAATCCTCAAAGGCAGGGTGGCTTATTTATTTGTGTTGCAGTCCCTTGGCTATAGAGATTACAGAAGACTTTAAGAACAAGATGACAGTTGAGTTTGACCTTAAAAGATGGGTAGAAATTGGACCGGAAATGAAGAAAAGGGAATTCCAGGTAGAGAGGTGGGAAGGTGGGAAGAGGTGGGAAAGCATGAGGCATATTGAGGGAATAGAAAATAGTTCTGTCTGATATGGAAGTTGAATAATTTAATGCATCTGTGATCTGAAGGTTATGGGCATTCCCTCAAACAGTTCACATTGCAGGTCATCTATTCCATGTCAGCCTCTGTGATTCTAGTTAACATCCTTCCATACTTCTGAAAAGCATCTATGCAATTCACTGGAGGCATTTTTGCAGGTCTTTAAAAGAACAAGACATCTTGGATACTAATTTAACATTCACCAGGTCAACTTTTAGCACTCACTAAATGTCTTCCCTTCCTCTATTTCTGGTCATATACATTGTTGATGCCTTCTATGCCTCTTATTAAAATGTGTCATATATAAGTAAGAATAGGTTATAATCCACAGCATTGGACTTGTAGCCAAAAGACTTAGACTTCATCCCTGGCTCAGCTACTAACTATGGGTGTGACCTTGGGCAAGTAGCTTCAACTCTCTGGGTCACAATTTTCTAACGTATAAGATGTGATATCTGAACTAAAGGACCTCTGAGGACCCTTTAGCTTTAAATGTACAATCCTATGATTCTATAAATGTATCAACTAATGAAAACACACTTAATGAGTACTGGAGTAAGTATTGGGGCTACAAATACAAAAAAGTTACTTCCTTCTCTCAAAGAGCTTCTGTTCTAATTTTGTTGTTCAGTCATTTCAGCCATATCTGATTTTTTGTGACCCCATTTGGGGTTTTCTTGGCAAGGATACTAGAGTGGTTTGCCATTTCTTTCTCTAGCTCATTTTACAGATGAGAAAACTGAGGCAAACAGAGTTAAGTGACTGTCTAGGGTCACACAACTAGTAGGTGTCTGAGGTCAGATTTGAACTCAGGAAGATGAATTCCTGACTCTAGGCCCAGCACTCTACCCTCTGCACCATCTAGGTTCCCATTACATTCTAATAGCTGAAGACCACACTCAAGATGGATTGATGTTAGGAGGGGGAGGACATTTTGGTCAGAGGAATCAGTTATGGTGAGCGGAATCACAGGGCAATTAGTTGACATGTAGTTTCTAGAAACAGTAGTGTTGATTTGATTGCTATTTCTAGGGTATTAGATATAATAGTTGAGAGGTTTGCATAAGGATGCTTACATATAGTGAATTCTCAACAATTAAGAGAAGAGGACTCCAGGGCAATAACTGAAGTGCTGGGTCTAGATCTGAATAAGGGAAGGGTGGAGTGCAACAGCATGACGGGGGAATGGTCAGAATACTATGTCACCTATGACAAAAAGACTGTGCTTTGCTTTCCATTATAGTTTTGATTCTTTGGAGATTTTGATGTGCTAGAATTTCAGACAAAATACAAGATCATTAAATTAAAAAAAAAAGATAGATTTCATGACATGGAAGAGTTTGGGTTCCTTGAAACAACTATATACTTTTTCAAGTGAAATATGGTCTATTCCCTTCTTCCTTTCCTGATCTGGGCCTAGATCCTTGGAGCAGTGGTTACCTGATATGCTTATGTGCCTATTGATAGATATAGATATCTAGATAGAGAGACAGACATTATAATACACTGAAGGATTAGCTCAATGGATGATCCTTTCAAATATATGTCATTTGGAAATGTGGGCAAATGGCATTTTTCATCCATTTCATTTTTCATGTGTAGATTGTTCTGCTAATCTTTTTTGAGTGCCCTTGGATTTCATTGAGGAGGCTCAGAAGGACCCTGGGGCTCAATGTAATCTGAATAACATCATCTGCAAATGGGAGCACTTAAAGGATTTTAACATTGTTAGTGAGATTTCTTCCATTTAGATGTTGGTAAGGTGTACTTCATGCCATTGCTACATGTCTTCCCTGTTTTATACTTTGCTTCATATTGATAACCAGGGGATTATGAACAAAATGGGTTCTGGTTGCATCAAGAAGTCTTAAATGATCCAATTTATATGTGGGAAACACATTATTCAAGAAGGCCCTTAAAGGCTGTTTTTTTTTTTTCCTACCAAATCATATGACTTTTTTTTGTTTGGTGGAGGCATAATTAAAACAATCATTACTAGGGGATTTTATAGTTCTATGTCTTTTAGTCAGTTGCAAGATTATAAAAGGTGGTCTACAGTAGAGCGTAACTGGCAAAAGTTTGCTTTTTCCCCCCATAGTTTTCACGAAGAACACTTTTGGTAGGTATGCATTCTTTTATAAAGAGGTGAGAGAGTAGACATATGACTCTGTAGTTACCAATGCCCTTTTTATTATCTATTTTGCTAAAGACACTATACATTATCTTCTAGGGTTCATTTGTTATCTCCCCCCTTTTTTTTCTTTTCTGTCTTTTCACTTCTTTTGTATCTTTTTTTGTCTTTCAATTTTGGTTAATTATAGCTTGTTTGCTATTTTAATTTTTCTCAACAAAGGTTTAAAAGTTTGTAATATAAATTGGACTGTGTTGATTACAATTGAAAACATTTTTACCCAAATTAATTTACTTTCTGATGTTATTTTTAGGGACAAAAATTATAACTAATAAATTGGGTCACTTTGATTATTTATTGCTATTGCTAATAAAATATGGTAATTAAACCATTTACACAACCCATGATACTACATTAATTTTCACCATGGACTTAGTAGGGACAAGCTCCATAAAAATATGAGTCAAAAGCAAAGTATATTTAAGTTGCATGAAGAATGTGTATATTTACACCCAAATTACAATTATGTTTTCAAGGAATATTATAAGATCTACACATTTATCTATTAACATTAGGTCCATGACTTTATGGGACCTGCTACAAAGTCTGCACAATGAGAACCCTGGTCAATAGTAAAACAAAATGGATGAAAACCAAATATTGTCTGAATCATGACATGAAGTTAATGCAGCAGCACACTCAGGTCATCAATATATAAATCTTGGATAGCTATTGCATTTGGAAAATTATCTAAGATCAGCTTGGTATAAGAGACTGGATTGATTTTGGAAAATTGAACACTATTTTTAAAGGTTCCTGGGAAAATGTGCAGTGTTATGACAGACTTATGGAAGACTCACAACAGTGAAATTGTAGATTCCTCAAAAACACTAAAGAGCAATTTTTTACATTTAAGAGAAGAAGAACTGAACTTAGGAAGAGAGAAAAATGAAGATTTGAAATAATAACATTTCAATGATGTCACTATATACATATTAACTTTTGATACTATTATTCTGTGATGTTACTATTTTACTTGAGGTAATTACTTCACATTGCCAAGGTCACTATGTGATCATTCACTTGTGAAAGTGATACTTGAACTAGGATTGCTTTGGTCTTGTCCTTTGGATTAAATTCAGGTAGCTGGAAAATAACATGGTAAAAAAGAGACCTATTGATCCAGGAATGAACTTACTCTGATATCTGATAGAACACACAAGCTTGCATGTGCTCGCATGTGCACGTGCGTGCCCGCACACACGCACGCACACACACACACACATACCTCAAGAGGGAAATAGAAGTTCCAGTAAAAATGGAAATAGTAATTGTATGTTAAACACCCAGAAAGAAAGTGTGGAGCAGCAGAAAGAGGGCAGGCCTTAGAGTCAAGAAGACCTAGGTTTAAGTAGTCCTTCTGACAGATACTAGCCAGTGTGACTACAAAATACTTAATTTCTCACAAAACCAGATAATTCTCTAAGATTATAAATTGCAGATAAAATGCTAATATGCATCCTATGGAGGGAGTTTCTAGACATGGAAATTCCCTACACAAATGATGGCCTAGGTTTGTAGACCCTCCCCAAAAAAAGAAATGTGTGCCTCTAGGAGGAATTAACACAGTAGCTAGGGAGAATGAAAGCACAGCTCTCTTGTATCAGAGAAAGGATTGCTTGTGGATTTGTCTACAATCTGCAGCAAAATATATGATCAAGTTTGACCCAGGGGAACATTAGAGAAGGGGCTTGTGAGAAATTGGACAGGGTTCTTCCATTTTATGTTTTTATTTCTACTCTGAAAGAGGGTGGGGGAGTATCATAATGTAGCTAGATGTGACAGTGGATAGAGTGAGGTTTGGCATCAGGAAGACCTGAGTTCAAGGCCTTGTTCAGCCATTTATTATCTGTATTATTCTGGGCAAGTCATGAGTCAGTTTCTTCATCTATAAAATGATGATAATAATAGCACCATCATAGTGTTGTTATGAGGATCAAATGAGTTAATATACGTAAAGTGTTTTGTAAAATTTAAAGGACTACCCTACTCTCTCCTTGTCACAGAAACACAGAGTTTGGGAGTTGGAAGGAGTTTTAGCAGTCACCTAGTCTAATCCATACTTAAAATAAGATACCCATTATAACATACCAGACAAGTAGACCTCTAATCAACCCCCACATCATTGACAACAATATTAAATAGCACTGGGCCAAGCACCAATTCCTAGTGCTTCTTAAACTGTGGGTCATGACCCCATATAGGGCTGCAACTCACAGTTTAAGAAGTGCTGAAGGAGTTGTGAGTGGAAAAAGTTTAAGAAGCTCTGCCTAGAGTACTCCACTAGACACTCCCTGCCACACTAGTGTTGAACTACTAATGACACTTTTTCAGCCCAGCCATTCAACCAGTTATATTCCCAAATATGCCATTTCCCTCCATTTTCCCTAACAAAAAAAAAAGTATGGTAATCCAACCTTCACCCTGCGTCAACAATATTTCATGCACATACATAGATCTAATCATGTCAGTTTCTTATTAAAAAATCTTCAGCAGCTTTCTATTTCTTGACATGTTTAGTTCAAAGAATCCCAGAACTAAAAGGGAATTCAGAGGCCAGCTAATCTAAAGGATTTCTATGATAGGATCCTTTATACATTGTACCCAGCAAGTGGTTAGCTAGCCTTTGGTCAAAGACTTCCATAGAGGGAAAATCTCAGAATTCTAGCGTCTTTGATCCTACTAGATTGTAAGCTCCATGTTCAAAAGTATAGTATCATGTCTAACCTTTGTGTCTTCCCCAGTAACTACCATAGTGATTGGCATGCAGTAAAGCTTTTAATACATGTCTATTGAGTAAATGTGAATCCTGTAGGGAGTAGCAACATTGTACATTGTATTAAAGAAAGAGAAAGTGAAGATTCAAAGTGTAAATCATCTTCTTATTCCTGGTTTGTGCACATTTGAATACTCTACCAGCCAACAATATCTTTTTCCATTACAAATATCCACTATGCTGTTCTCAGAGCAAATTAAAGCCAATGATTTGAATGAAAGAAAAATAATAGCTAGCATTTATGAAGTGCTCCAATGTTTGGTGCTTTACATAAATTATCTCATTTGATTCTCACAATAAGCCTGTAAATCAGTGAGTCAATAAGTATTTATTAAGCACCTACTATATGCCAGGAACTATGCTAAGTACTGGCAATTAAATAAGGGCAAATGACAGTCTCTGACCTAGAGAAGCTCACAATTTAATGGAGGAGAAAACATGCAAACAACTGTACAAATAATATTTTATATTATGCATATAAAATACATATGTATACATATACACATATGTATATATACATATATATGCATATGTATATATATTTTACATGATAACTAGGATAGGATCCACTGAAGAGTGTACTAGAATTAAGATGGATTAAGAAAGACTTCTTGTAGAAAGCAGGATTTTAGCTAGGACTTGTTGGAAGCCAGGGAAGTCAGAAGGCAAAAATGAGAAGTGGTAACATTCCAGGCTTGGGGAACAGCCAGGGAAAATGCCCTGAGCAGAGAGATAGAATTTCATGTTTAAGGAACATCAAGGACACCAGTATCACTGAAGCTAAGAGTAGACGGGGAAGGTGCATAAAGTGTAAGAAGACTAGAAAGGTGGGAAAGTGGAGAAAGGTGGAAAAGCTTTGAACATCAAACTAAGGATTTTATATTTAATCTTGGAAGTAATAAGAAGCCACTAAAGTTTATTGAATAGGAGGTCATATGTTTGGACCTGTGTTTTAGGAAAATCATTTTTGCAGCTGAATGGAGGATGGACTAGAGTGGGGAGAGACTTGTGGCAGGTAGACTAACCAGCAGGCTACTGTAATAGGCCATCTATGAGGTGACGAGGGTTTACACCAGGATGGTGGCAATGTCAGAGGAGAGAAGGGGGTGAATTTGAGAGATTTTGCAAAGTTGAAATCCACAGGTCTTTGCAATAGCTCAGATATGGGATGTGAGAAAAAATGAGAAGTAGAGGATGACATTCAGTTTGCAAACCTGGGGGACTAGTAGGATGGTGATCTTCCCAATACTCCTCTTTCCAATACTCATCTTACTCGATAGGAAGTGGTAACTTTGGAAGGGGGGAAGTTTTTGTTTTTTGTTTTTTGTTTTTTTTGAGGAAAGATAATAATAAGCCCAGTTTTGGGCATGTTGAGTTTAAGATGTTTATAAGACACCTGGTTTAAAATATCTAATAGACAGAAGTAGATCCAAGACTGAAGGTAGGTAGAGAAGTCAGGACTGGATAAGTAGATTTAAGAATCATCAGCAAAGTGATGATAATTAAATCCATGGGAGCTGGTGAGATCACTGAGTGAAATACTATAGAGGGAGAAGAAAAGATGGACAGATGCTATTATTATTCTCATCTGTAAAATGAGGAAACAGACTGAGAGAGGTTAAATTGCTTTCCTAGGGTCACACAACTAGTAAATGACAGAGATGATACTGGAGCTTAGGTCTTCATGACTCAAGTCCCAGCATTCCATTCATTGTGGTACTTAGCTACCTACAAAAAAAAAAAAAAACAGACCTTATACCCTATTTCAGATTTTAGAACTTACCATTAGAAGCAGAGGAATTATGATTGGCCCTATAAATTGAGTTAAGCTTGGTGCCAACATCTTTTCTCTGTCTCTCCTTGGTCTTTACTTCATGTTACATTTGACATTGTTAACCGTTCTTTCCTCCTGGATACTCTTAGGTTTTCATGACACAGCTTTCTCTACTTTGTTGGCTCATCAGCCATATCATACTATTTATCTGTAGGTATTGCCCAAACCTCTGTCAAAGATGGTCTTCACTTCTCTCTGTGTACTTTCTGTCCTGATAACCTCCTCAGCTACAGTGGGTTTCATTATTATTGCTGTTATAGATGACTCACTAATCTATATAGACAGCACCAGTCACTTTCCTGAGCTTCAGTCTTAAATCACTAACAGTGTATTTTAAATTTGATGTGCCTGAGATATTTGAAATTCAACATGTTCAAAACAGAACTCATTACCTTTCCCCTGCCCCCATCTTTCCCCTTTTCTAAACTTTTCTATTTCTGTTGAAGGTTCTACCATTGTTCTAGTTTCTCAAGGTTATAATCTTGGTATTGTCCTCTACTCCGCTTTCTCCATGACTCCACATATTGAATCAGTTGCCAAATTTTGCTGTCCATCCCTTTATCCTATCTATAACATCTGACCCCTTCTCTCTGCTTAATCAGCCCCTAACATAGCTTAGGGTCTAAACCTTCTTTTACTTGGATTATTGAAATAATCTCCTGATTGATCTCTCTAACCCATATCATTCCCCACTTCACTCCTCAACACATCTGCCAATGGGATTTTTCTTAAGCTTATATTAGACTCTAGTCAAAAAACTCCAGTGGCTTCCTATTGCTTCTAGGATAAAAACATAAACCCTTTTATTTAGCTTTTATAATTACACTCTGGCCCTGACCAATCTTTTCAACATCGTTGCATATAACTCCTCTTTCATACTCTATCACCTAGCCAAATCGGCCATCTTTATTCCTCATTCAGCATTGTATCTTTCATTTCAACCACATCTCATATCCAAAATGCAATGCCTCCTCAACACCACCTCCTAGAATCCCTATGTTCTTTAAAGATGTAACTCAAAATCTATTTTCTAAATGAAGCCTTTTAAAAAACCTTATAGATGCTAGTGCCATCCTTCCCCAACTGTCTTGTATTTAATTACTATCTATCTATCTATCTATCTATCTATCTATCTATCTATCTATCTATCTATCTATCTATCTATCTCTCTCTCTCTCTCTCTCTCTCTCTCTCTCTCTCTCTCTCTCTCTATCTATCTATCTCTATCCATTCATTCAGTATGGCATATTGGAAAGAATTAACCTTGGATAGAGAAAGACCTAGGTTCACTGATGTTTACTGGCTGTCTGACCCTGAGTAATGAACCTAACTTCTAAATTCCCTAGGCAATTGTCTAAGGGTAAGGCATTGCAAAGAAAGTGCCTACTTGCATTGGTAAAAGGAGTTTCCTCACCTGGGAATTCCTCAAACCAATGAAATAATAAGCTCTGTCTCTACCCTATATTTATTTGTATTTATTCTATGTCTACTTATATTTATACTTGAATCTTTCATTAAAATATAAACTCCTTGAGAGCAGGGATTGTTTCATTCTTTGTATTCCTTTCCTCCTTGTGTTTATTTACTTTGTATTTATTTCTATTTACTCTATTTACTTTTATACTGTATATGTTTATATATGTGCTTATCTAATGCAAGCTACTTGAGTAGGTATTGTTTCATTCTTTCCATTTTTATCACCATCATCCACTTCTATGTAGCTGGCACTTAGTAAATGATTATGGATATTGATGGATTAATTGTGTGAGAAGTGGCTGGTAAATCAAAGGAGTCTGGGAACAGATCTATAGGCAAGTACCTTGCAAATATTATGGGCAAGGATGGAGAGACTGTCTTGCCCAGAATTATACAATCTGTAGGTGACTGGGTCAAGGTTCAAAAAACCTTGCTGATTGCTATCTAATACACAATACTTATGATTATATTAGCATTGTTTGTTAGCAAGCAAAGGGCAGCTTTGTGGAGCAGTGGACAGAGTGCCAGGCCTGGAGTCAGAAAGCCCTCAGTTCAAATTTGGCCACAGATACTTACTAGTTGTCTGACCATGGGCAAGTCACTTAACCCTATTTGCCTTGGTTTCCTCATCTGTGAAATGAGCTGGAGAAGGAAATAGCAACCCCCTGCCCCCAGTATCTTTGCCAACAAAACCACAAATAGGGTCACAAAGACTGAAATGATTCAACAACAGTAGCAACAAATTAGCAAGCATATGATATCTTTTCTCCAATAATTAGTAGGATATTACTCCTCTGAGTTGGTCTGATATAACTGAGTACTCAAACTGCTGGGGGATGGGCAGAGAGGCACAATCATAATATCATAGAATGTTGGACCTAGAAGGGTCTTTAGAAATGATCTAATCCAACCTCTACATTTGACAGTTGAATAAATGGAAGCCCATAGAGATGAAGTGACTTACATAAATTCACATAATTTTTGTGTATCACAGGCAGGGTTCAAACATGGATCTAGCCAGCACCTCCAGGTCTGGGGGGGGGCCAGAAATGGGGGGGTTCTTTCAATGTTCCCCCAACTCAGCCCTCTGCTGTTCTTTAGATAAAAGTTTGTGAGGTGAAAGTTCCTGATACCATGAATTAAAAATAAAATAAATAACAATTAAAAAATATAAGAAAGAGACAGAAGCATTGGTCAGACATGTAGGAGAGCTAGGAGAGAAGAGTGTCACAAAAATCTAGAGAGAAGAGAATATGGAGAAGAGAGTGATGAATAGTGTCAAAGGCTTCAGTGAGGTCTAGAAGTATAAATATTGAGAAAAAGCCATTAGATTTGGCAATAAAGAGATCATTGGAAAATTCCAAGAGAACAATTTCAGTGGAATAATGAAATCAAAAACCAGGTTGCAGAGATTTAAGAAGAATCAGGAAGGAAAGGAAGTGAAGGTACTAATTGTACGTGGCCAAATCTTCTTAAAACTAAAACTTCTTAAAAACTGTTATGTTTATCAGAAAACCAGTAATTACAAACATAAGCTTAAATAAGAACAGAGTGAAGTAAAATATGCACTTCAAAAATAGTTTACAAAAATTTCTTTACAACAAAAAAGAAATAAAAACTAATTAAAAATTAAGAACAAAAACAAAAACATGGGTCTATTAATTCCCAAAGTAGGATTCTTTCCACCACACTAAAACTTTGAATCACTGAGATAAGAGTAATACTTTAACTTAAGTCAATCCTAGCACCTCCTCCCAAAAGAGAATTCCATTTTGTTTTGGGGAGATGATGTCCAGCTTATAAAAAAGCCTTTGGATAACACATGGCAAATTAGTTACATGGATAAGAATCTCCTCATCTTAATTGAAAAGAATAGAGTCTAGCAACTCACATTTCTATAGTTTTTCATGGTCTACAAAGCAATTTCCTTATAACCCTGTCAAGCAGGTAGTACAGATATTATTAATCAAAATCAGATAATTGATAAACATGTGTTAAATACCTATCATGTGGAAGGCACTATACCAAGCGCTGGGGAAAGAAAGCTAAAGTGACTTGTCCAAAGTTACATAGTATCAGAGGTGAGATTTAAATCCAGGTCTTCTGATTCCAAATTAAATACTCTTTCCACCAATCCCTACTGAAGGAGGATAGCATATCTTCCAGATGAAGACAAAAGTGGCTTAATTGTGCCTGTGATACAATCTGGTCTTGGCCATCCAAGGCACATTTATTCTCTAATGCCACCCCTGAACAATGATGCTAAATGTCATTATTTCTAAATGTTCTCATTTTTATTATTTATATCAGTTATTTAAAATACTTAAGGGACAGGAAGGGGCAGCTAGATGGTGCAACAGATAGAGGGAAGGGACTGGATTCAGGAACATTCATTTTCCTGAGTTCAAATATGGTTTCAGACACTTACCAGCTGCATGACCCTGGGTAAGTCACTTAACTCTGCCTCAGTTTCCTTATCTCGAAAATGAACTGGAGAAGGAAATAGAAAACCATTCTAGTACCTTTGCCAAGAAAATCCCAAATGGAGTCATGAAGAGTCAGGCATGACTGAAAAATGACTAAGCAAAAAGGATAAAGATGGAAAACTTCCCAATTTCCTATGGTTCCAGAAATGGGAAGGGTTTGGGAGATAAAGTACAGTTAAATAAAGAGAGATGGGGACCACTGGAGAGGTAGGTGACTGATCAAGCTCAAACAATGAGTACTGGACACATATTATCCTGACTTAAGACAACTTATGCAGAGAAAGATCCACCAGACTTTCTTCTATCTTCAACCCCAGTCTTCCCTTGACCTTTTCCTCCTTGTCTCTGAATGTTCTCTGTCTAGAGACAGCTAGGAAGTACAATGGGTAGAATGCTGGACCTGAAGTCAGGAAAACCTGAGTTGAAACCTAACCTCAGACATTTACTAGCTTTGTAACCCTAGGCAAAGTCATTTACCCTCTGCCTGACTCAGTTTCCTCAATTATGAAATGATAATAATAATAATAATGATAACACCTAATTACTTGGGTGGTTATGGCTCAAATGGATAATATCTATAAAATGCTTAGCACAGTGCTTGGCAAATAGTAGGCACTTAAGAAATAAATGTTTGTTTCCTCTTCCTCCCCATATCTCTTATTTTCTGTCTGTCTGTCTCTCTCTCATCAATTAACTAGAGCAAGAATTTCAATCTGGGGTTAAATTTGTTTGTTTAAATGTATTTTAGCTGTATTTCACTATTAGTTTCCTTTATATTTCTGAGATTTTTTTTTGTTTTTGCATTTAAAAACATTATTTTGAGATGAGGCCTGTAAGCTTCACCAGACTGCCAAAAAAGGTTCATGATACAAAATAGTATAAAAACCGCTGGCCTAGAGGAAATTTATAAGGACCCCTTATTAATGGGACTGCCAAGGTGAAATCAGGTCTAAGGGGGAAGCAGAGTTGATTCAAATTAAATTAAATTACAGCCTGTACGTATTTTAGTGTTCCAGAGTCTGTTCCATATCCTTGCCACAGACTCTAATGCTTCCTGAGCAAATAGAATGGTCACGATGGGTAACCATGTGGGCATCAGGGACAAGGGTGCTTAGGAGGAAAGAGTAAACATAGGGAGGTTACATAAGCTGGAATTGTCAGAAAGGGCAAAATCTCAGTATCACATAGAATAACAGCATCAGATCTGGAAAGGACACATGAGGTCATCTAGTTCAAACTATATACCAAACAGGAATCTGCTCTCTAACATATCTGACAAGGGATGAACTAGCCTCCATGTGAAGCGACTGGGAAAGGGGATTCCCTATCATTTGAGGCACTTTTTTGGGGGAACAGAATGAGGAAGAGGATGGTGAGGTGCAGAGGAGAGTGTTCTTTAGGTTAACACATGTCAATGACAAGTATAGGAGGGTGATAATCACTTCAAAATAGGCAGTGTTGATGAGAGATAGATGCAGAATGATGGTCTAGAAAAGGAATTAAATATGGTAGTCCTTTTGCTTGCCCCTCCCAAGCTGAGGATCTGGAAAGGAGGGGGAGAATTTTGTCCATACAGCTCAATTTAACAAACATTTATGAAATACTTAATATATGCAAGGTACTTTTGATTCAATGGCACAATGGATTGATAGCTGGGCTTGGATTTAGGAAGATTGAAGGAGTTTAAATTCAATCTCAGATACTCGCTAGCTGTACAACCATAGACAAGGCACTTGACCTCTCTTTGCCTCAGTTTCTTCCTCTGTAAAATGAAGACAATAATAGCACCCACCTCCAGGTTATTGTGAGGCTCAAATAAGATAATTATTTTTAAGCACTTAGCACAGTGCCTAGCATGATATAAATGCTGGCTATCATCACTATTATTATTTCAAAAGTGAAAAGGTCCATGTCTTCACGAAGTTTACACTGGTTTGAGGAATACAACATGTAGATAAATAAGCGAGCAAACATGCAAAATAGATGCAAAATCATTTCTAGAGGGAAGGAGACCTAATAACTGGGGTAGGGGTCAAGGAGGAATAAGTAAAGAAGAGATGATGGTACTTGAGCTTTGCTTGGAATGAAACTAGAGATGCTAAGATATGTAGGTGAGAAGGGAGATAATTCCAAACATGAAGGACCACTGGAGGTAATGATCATGAGGAGAATTCCTGATCAAGAGCTTCAGTGAAGAGATTAGCCTTGATAAGGGCAAGCTCTCCATTGCAGTCTGAAGCAAAAGAGGAGGGAATGGATAGAGAGATGATGAAATGAGGTTTTCAGATATGAAGTGGGGGAGAAAAGTAAGCTTCAGTTGGATAGCTTCTATTTTCTCAGTTAAGTGAGAGCTGAGATCCTTTGTTGAGAGAGAATTAGAAGGCAGTCTGGGGAGAGAGAAGAATGTTGAAGAGTCGTAAGTGAAGTAGTGTTACAAAAGGGTCCTAAGATTTACGTTGTTATTTCTTCTCATAACATATATTGTACAATAAATACTCTATTCTCTACTCATAACAGCCAGCACCTTTTCAGATTGTCAGCACCCCAAAGCTAGATTACATCATCCTGCTAATTCGTGTCTACTCCTCAAGTCTCGCACCACTCCGATCCATCTTTACACAGCCACAAATGTGATTTTCCTGAAACGTAGATCTGGCCATGTCTTTTCCTCACTCAATAAACTATACTGGTTCCATATTGAGATTGTATATTAACTACTTGTTTTTTTTTTATTTTTGGTATTTAAAGCTCTGCATAACCTGGATGACTTTATCTTTCCAGTACGCTTTAATTTCTTCTGTGTATTCTACAATCCAATCACACAGGTCTACTTGGTGTTCTTTACACATGAGGTTCTGTGTCCTGGCTTAGTGCCTTTAATACTAGCTACCCCGAGGACTTGGAATGCTCTCTCTCCTAACCTCTGGCTTCCAGAATCTCTGAATTCCTTCAAGACGCTCAAATGCCACTTTCTGCAGGAGGCCTTTCCAGATCCCTCTAACTTTTGGTGCCTTCCCTTCTTGAAATCACTTTTTTAAAAAATCGTCTGTTTATATACTGGGGATACAAAGAAAAGTGGGAAAAAAAGTCCCTGTTCTCAAGAAACTCACACTTTTATGAGGGAAGTAACATTCAAACAACTGTGCACAAACAAGATATATACAGGATAACGTGGAGGTCTTCTCAGAGGGAGGGCACTAAGATTAAAGGAGGAAAGGAAAAGGCTTCTTGTAGAAGGTAAAATTTTAGCTAACATTTGAAGGAAGCCAGGGAAGATAGGAAGCAGAGAGGAATAGAGAAAGAGTTCCAGGCATAGGGGACAGTCAGGGAAAATGCTTGGAGGAGAGAGTTAGAAGATAGTGTGTGAGGAACAGAGTGCCTAGAGGGGAGTGAATTTTAAGAATGGAATTAGAATATAAACTCTTTGAGGGTGAAGTATTGTTGTTATTGTTCTTCTTGCTTGTTTTTGTTGTTGTTATTATATCTCCCATGTTTAGCACAGTGCTTGGGCACATTAAAGGCTTGTTTATTCATAGATTGAAGTATTTGAAATGAGAGTTTACAATAGAACAGTAAGTTTAAAAGGCACAGGGTAAGGGGTCAGTAGAGAGGTAGAAGTGGAGATAGTGGGGAAAGCTTAAGGCAGTACTATAAAGGAACAAGAAAAAAAATCATTGAAATGGAAGGAAGAGGATTTGTGTCTTGAGTAGGTGATTAGGGATAGGAGGAAAAAAGGAAGTAGAATATAGGGAGGTCAAGTTGAGGAACAAGTTAATGACAAGTGTGTCCTGGTAGAGGCACATAGTGAACAGTAGACTGATTTATGAAATAAAGAGAAACACCCATAACAGATTTAAACTACATTGAACAAACATTTCCACACAAAGAAGATAGGTCCTAGCAACTTTTCACTTTTGCTGCAGATAAATTTAAAGCATTGTAATTTTGGTATATTCATTCAGAAAGACATTAAGATTCATCTGACAATATTTACTCCCTAATTACTATGAATATATGAAGATTGATAACTCTTTGACTTTATAGCATGAACTCATTCCATTCAATCAATCAATCAACCAATACACAAATTATATGAAATACTTGCCATGCACAAGACATGGTGTTAAGTTCTGAGAAGGAAGCAAAGATAAATAAGAACTTACCTTTACACTCAAATAGCTCCTAGCCTAGAAGAGACAGAAAACATGTAAGTATTTTTAAATATATATATATATATATAATTTCATTGATGGGGGTAATTCCTTTACTAATTCATATCAGTGACCAATGCAAATGTTTTCATGAATTGGTGGAGCTAAAACTTTCATCATCTGTTTACCACCCTCTACACTTAATTAGGTCTATCTATGGATGAAAATCTATCTCCAGGCCCATACTGCAAATCTTCCCAGTTTGTTTGGGAAAGACAAAGCTTGTAGCTATAGGGTTACAGAATCTCAGGGTGTTATTGAAGTCATCATGATGTGCAAAGGAGAACTTCCTTGGAGAAAGATACACACAAGTAACAATGATAGAATAGAAGTGTATAAGAGGGGTACAAACTAGCTAGGTAACAACATCACTAAATATCTGGCAGAAAAGGTTAATGAATGATGGTGGAATATTGAAATTGACGGACATAAGATAATTTTATGTTCTAGGAAAATGACACTCCTGTCAAAAAGTTTGAATAATTTTTCTGAAGACTGAGATCTACTTGCCTTCAACACAACACAATATGCTCTGAATGGGTATGGGTTTTCTGTCTGCAGTTCCCCAATTTACATAAAATATACTTGTAGCAGCCCAGAAAGCAGCTAAGGTTCAGTGAATCAATGAATAGAATGCTGGGCCTGGAGTCAGGAAGACCTAAGATCAAATGCAGCCTCAGACATTTACGAGCTATGTGACCCTAGGGAAGTCATTTAACCCTGATTGCCTCAGTTTCCTCATATATAAAATGAGCTGGGGAAGGAAATGGCAAACCACTCCAGTATCTTTGCCAAGAAAACCTCAAGTGGGCTCATGAAGAAATGGACATTATTGAAACAACTGAGGAACAACAACAGGGTGTGTAATAGGCAATAATTATGTTCTCTCGCTTAGACATACATACAGGAGCTCATATTAGAGCACACATTATTGTGCAGGCATGGAGCTAAGTTTAGGGGCATTGCCACTTCCAGTGGGTCAGACCTGCTCTGTATCTATCCTGAAGGCTTTGGTATTTTGGTTTGGGTACAATGATCCCTTGGTCCCTGTAACAGCAGCAGGAGGAGAGGGGATACATCATGGGAGCTCAGCTCACCTCTATAAACTCTCTAATGTAGTGTGGGCTAGACCACATGAGGGAGGGTTGGATTGTCCCATAATGTGCTCTGGTTAGAAGAAGAAACAGGGGGAGAGGGGGAGGTCTTAATTGCCCCTCCCCATTACACATCTATTATCTCATTTGATCCTCACCATGAGGTAGTTTTATTTTGGAGTAGCTTGGTGGCACAGTGGATAGAGTGCTGGACCTAGAGTCAGGAGGATCTTCCTAAGTTCAAATCTGTCTTAGACACTTACTAGCTGTGTAACCCTGGGCAAGTTACTTAACTCTGTTTACCTCTGGGCAAGTCACTTAACCCTGATTGCTTCAGTTCCCTCATCCACAAAATGAGCTGGAGAAGGAAATGGTAAACCACTTGAGTACCTTTTTTCCAAGAAAACCCCAAATGGGCTCACAAAGAGTCTGACATGACTGAAACAACTGAATAATGACAGCAACTTTCAGCTTTCATATGTGGTGGGAGTAAGAAATAGGGTGGAGAGAAACTGCCAACTACAGCAGAGCTGGCCATTCACGGAGACAGAGTTATGCACAGAGGGCATTGGAATGAATGAGTGACATGCAATGCCCTCGGAATGCTATATTTCATGTGGGATAAGCTCTACTTCCTTTCCTCTGCAGGAAACTTCACTCACATCTGTAAAGTTCGCTTATGGCAGTTTGAACAGTTGGTTTGGGTTTGTTATTATTGAGGTGGATATCCATGGATTACTGGTGAAAGCCTAAGTTGAACCTGATATTTTTCTCTTGGAAATTAATCACAAATTTAGATATCATTGAAAGCAATTTTTGAAAAATTGTTAAGTGGGGAAAGCAGCATGATCTAGTAGAAAAACTATTGGAGTAGGAACCAGAAAGTTTGGTTCTAGTTCAAGTGTTCTTACTAACTTACAGTGTTTCCTTCAGTACATCACTGAGGATGTTAGGACCTCAGTATCTTGTAAAATGGAGGGGAGGCAGTAGGACCAAATTATCCTAAAGTTCCATCAAGTTCTGCTATTATATACTGCTATGAAAAAAGTGTCCAGGGGCAGCTAGGTGGTGCAGTAGATAGAGCACCAGCCCTGAAGTCAGGAGGACCTGAGTTCAAATCCGGCCGCAGACTAAACACTTGACACTTACTAGTTGTGTGACCCAGGGCAAGCCACTTAACCCCAATTGTCTAAAAAAAAAAAAGGGTCAAAAGTGTTTTTTTTTAATTTTCATTTTCTTAGGACACTATAATTGACACTACAAATAGTAATAGTAGAATTATAGCATTAAGGATCCATGGTAAGGGGGAAAAGGTACTAAAGAAACGAGAATACATTAAGGATTTCATTTAATGGCAATCTAGTCATTAGGTTATATTACATATAAAACTACCATAACAAGATCTTATGTGCAATGGATAGAGAACTGGATTTGGAGTCAGAAAATTCTGCCTCAGGCTTTAACAGGCTGGGTGACCTTGGGAAAGTCACTAAACCTCTCTATGAATCATAGTTTCTTTATCTGAAAAATGGGAATAATAATACCTACCTCACCAAGTCAGGATTAAATAGATACTATATACAAAGTCCTTTGAAAACTTTAATGCCTGTGTAAATGTAATCTTTCATCACTATAGTCATTAAAGGATCAATCTGTACTATACCATAGTCCCCAGAGGATTAAAAAGCCAAAGAAGTAAGACTCTTGCTCCTACTCTATTAGGTTTATACATCATGGAACAATAATAGGAGACATCAGAGAGAAGGTTCAACTACTGAGGTCTTATTTTGCTTCTATTCTCTAATCCAAAAGATAGCGTTGCATGGTGGAGAAAGGGCTGCTGTCAAAGCTAGGAAAACCTGAGTTCAAATCTCACCTCTGACACACACTGGCTGTGTGACCCTGGGCAAGTTGCATAACATCTCAGTGCTCTCTAGGACACTCTCTAAGACTTTAAGTTGCAGAGGTACTAACCTGCATTGGTAGAGGGTGTTTGCTCACCTAGGAATTATCCTTAACAATGAAATCACAGTTACCACCCATATACCTTCTGCAACAAGATAATAATCTTATGATGGCAGAGGATGGAAGAAACATATTCAGAAGAGAATTAAAACTCAAAATGAATGAGATGATAATAACATTGTACCTAGATGGCCTCAGTGGATTCAGGTTTCTGAGGCTAAAGTCCTATTTGGATATTAAAATAACTAGTATGTGTGATTGCCAAGACATCATCAGTATTAATACCTTGGATATCTCTTGGAGAATGAAAGAGGACAAGAAAGGCACACATACCAAAATTTACAAAAAAATAAGGAGAATATTATCTGCAAAACTATACAACATAGAGTCCAAATTAAATTACTGATATGACTCTAGAATGTAAGATGTTTTTCAAGTATTAAGAAAGGGAAAAAGAAATGATTAATACCCAGGATGACTTTCTCAAGAACTGGTAATTCTAGGTTAACCCCATTTTCTTTTTTTCTTTGCTTTGCTTTTCTTTCTTTTTTTTTTAAAGGGGGTAAACTAGTTAGCTCAGGCAGAGGAAGATTTTTTTTTCTAGACACCAGTAAATCAATCATATAACAAAATCCTGTTATTCTAAGGGACTAGATAGAATTATATGGGACAGACGATAATACACTTAAGCATATTAGGAAATGGTTGAATGACCAGACATAAAGAAGAGTAATTAAAGTCTCAATTTCAACTTGGAAGGAGGTCTCTGGTGAAGTGTTCCAAAGATCTGTCCATGACCCTGTGCTGCTTCATACTTTTATCAGTGACATGGATAAAGGCAATGATAGTATGATTATCAAATTTGCAGATGGTCCAAATGGCAGTCAGGATCCAATATAATACTAACAGTTTAGAATGAAGGGCCAAATTAAAAAGAAGAATGTTAGTAGAGACAACAGTAAAGTGTTATAAATAATCAAAAATAACTCAATAAACAAAAGATGAGAGAGGAATTGGACAGACAACAGTTTATGTAAAAAAGAAGTATGGGTTTTAGATATTTAGCTCAATAAGAGTCAATAATCCTTTCTTAAAGAAGGCAAAGAAGACCAGCTAATTTCATCTTAGGCTGCATCAAAAAGTGTTTTAGTGTCTCAAATGAGATAAGGGATGGCTATTCCAATGAGCTGTACTCCGACCCATTCATATAAGATCTTAAGCACTGTATTCAGTTTTGAGCACCACATTTTAGGAAGGACATGGATGAACTGGAAAATACCCAGAGAAGAATATAAAGAATTATGACAGGACGGAAGAATTTGTTATGGGAAGATAACTGAAGGAATTGAGGACGTTAAGCTTGGGAAAGAGGAGGTTTAAGGGCAGACAAGATAATAGTCTCCAAGTATATGAAAGAGTTTTATGTCAAAGAGAAATTAAAGTTGTTCTACTTAGCCTTAGAAGTCAGAAATAGGAGTAATGGGTGGAATTTACACAGAGGCAGGTTTTTGGGTTGGTATAAGGAAAATCTTCTTAACAATGAAAGCTGTCCAAAGTCAGATGAGCTAAGTCAATTGATGGTGGGCTCTCCTACTCTAAAGTTTTGAAACAGAGATTGGAAGACTGTTTGGGATGCTGCAGAGTGACACAAATTAGACTGGATGACTTCTAAAGTCCCTTCCATCTCTCAGATTCTGTGAAGCATAGGCATGAGAAGGTCGTGCTGAATCCCCACCCATCTTTTTAAGTCTGCCTCAAATGTACCTTCCTCCAGGAAACATTCCTTGATTCCCCTGTTTGATACTTACTTTCCTCCTTGGGTCTCATAAACTTGTTCTAAAGCCCTTGTCATGTAATACTATGTTTTCTTTTTATTTCTGCCTCTGGGTTATGTCCCACTAACTAAAAAAAATGATGAGAATAGGAAATTTATTCATACCTAAACTGTGTATACTGTTGTAAACTGCATATGCACTTAAATCTTTTTTTTTTGAGGCAATAATAGAATGTCTTTCATTTGTTTGATAAATTTTTATTATACATCTATTTTATGCAGAGCACTATGGACATACAAAGTTTATTCAGGGAGGACACAAAATTTAGATAACACAACATTCCTGTCTTCATGGAGATAACAATCTTAGGAAAAGAGGATGTAGAATCAGAAAATACTTTAAAAATCATTTATTCTACTTGTTGAATTTTATGGATAAATCACTTAAGATCCAGAGAAGTGAAATTATCTATACTCTCTGGTATTTCCTCCTTTAAGACTCCTTATTATTCATCAAGGTTCAATTCAGGTTTCATATTTTTTCCCTCTTAACTTTTTCAGCTCTACTGAAATATTCCTAGAGTATTTTATCTGATTTAACTCCTCTAGGACAGGGGTTTCATTTCTGCCTTTGTATTCTCAGCAAGTCCAAGGCTCTGTGGTCTAGGCCATGCCTTCCCTAAAAGCTTCTTATTTTAATTCTGTCCAAGGTCACATAGGTAGTAAGTAGCAGAACCCCATGCGTCATGAGTGAACTGAGCATTAGAGATGGGGAAAATGAGAGGAAGGCTGAAAGAATCCTAGTGTTGGTAGGAAGGGGATATCAATACTAGATTTGTGCTGCTTCAGAAATTTTCCTAACACTAACCCTGGAAAGATTATTACAATGTAGTATCATGTAATTCAATCTTCCAATGAATTGTTAATCTCACCAATACATGTACTGCTTTCAATATTGAAGATCAAAACTTATCTCTGCCTTCTGATACCATTCCATATCTTCTCATTAAATTCTACAGGGAGTCCATCCAATGTGTTTAGGGTATTGTGGGTCTCTTAACATTACATGGGCACCAATGCAACATGCTTATCATTCATCTACTGTCTTTTACTCTTGTTACATAACTGACCTATATTTTTGAGTTATTCCTATCTTCAACGATATGTTTGTGCTATTTTTTTTGCACAAAATGTATCCTTGTTAATGTGTTGTAATCTATTTACACCCACTTCCCATCTTTCTATCATCCTTTGGTGACCTAGATATTGGAGTGATCCATAATTTGCATCCATATAGCACCAGAAAAAATAGTAATGCCATTTTTCTTTTCTTTTCTTTTTTTTTTGCTTCCTGGAATAATCTTCGAGTTCAAACACTGCGCAAAATCATAAATGCAATCCAGACTCCTCTCTTTCTCTTATTCCATCTTAGGTCTAGTTCATGGACTATCTATAATGTCTATTCAAAACATATCTCCTTATAGAACAGTTCTATGGGATAATCATTCACCTGAATACCATACCCTGGAAAATAAGCATTCCTTATCCACTTATTTTTACTTTTCTATTTAGATTATTGGGTTTAACTCTTTTGAGTTATTCTTATTTAAGACATCTGTAAAGCTCTAGTTTTGGCAATTAGGTGGTACAGTGGGTAAAGAGCAGGGTCTGGAGTCAGGAAGACCTGAGTTCAAATCCAGCCTCAGACACTCACTATCTGTGTGACCCTGGACAAGTCACTTAACTATATTTACCTCAGTTTCCTCATCTGTAAAATGAGCTAGAGAAGGAAGTGGTAAACCATTCTAGTATCTTTGCCAAGAAAATCCCAAGTAAGGTCACAAAGAGTCAGACATGACTCAAACAAGTGAACGATAACAAATATCCCATGAAAGTATGTTTCTTATTTCCTCTCAAAAGATGAGAAAAGCAATGCTGCTCACTTCTTTGTTTACTCTTTCAAGAAAGAAAACGAAAACTGAGTCATTAATCCATTTAGCTGTCAATTCCTTAAAATCTTCTTTTTTAATTTATAGCAAGACCATCAGTATTGATAGCAATTTAGTTCTTCTGGTACTATGTTGATTTATTGATCAATAAGTCCACCATAATTTCTAGAAAAATGATTTGGATAACAAATAAATAAAAATTATTTGGATTAAAAATGAAGAGCATCATCTGTTTTATGAAGGACAACACATCCAACCTGAGGAAAATCAGGTGCTATAGCTAAGAGGAAGGTCATTAAAAAAGGGTAATTTAATTTAAAAAAGGGTAATTTAATTTATACTAAGCAATCTATAATGACCTGTTTATTGAATCCCTTTTATGTCAATGAATAAATCAATAACCATTTATCAAGTGCCTACAGGCACTGTGCTAACACCTTGGGATATAAAAAGAGGTAAAAGAAAGTCCCTGCCCTCAAGAAGCTCACAATCTAATGGGGGAAACACAAATAAACAAATATATACAAACAAACTATATACAGGATAAGTAGAAAATAATAGAAAGAAGACACTAGAATTAAGAAGGGTTGAGAAGTCTTACTGTAGAAGATAAGATTTCAGTTAGGACCTAAAGGAAGCCAGGAAAGCCAGCAGATAAAGACGAGGTGGGAAAGCATTCCACTGATAGGAGACAGCCAGAGAAAATGTCCAGACCAGAGAGATAAAGTGTTTTGTTCGTGGAAGAGCAAGAGAGTCAGTGTCACTGAATCAAAGAGTACATGATGGGGAGCAAAGTAGGAGGGAGCTAGATTATGAAGAACTTTGAATGCTGGACAAAAGATTTTGTATTGGATCCTGGAGGTGATAGGGAGCCACTACAGTTTATTGAGTAGGCAGGAGCCATGATTGGACCTCTGCTTCAGGAAACACTTCAGTATCTGAATGGAGGATGGATTGGAGTGAGAAGGGACTTGAGACAGGCAGACCCCTAGAAGGCTATTGCATTCATTCAGGTATGAGGCGATAAGGGCCTACACAACTGTGTCAGATGAGAGAAGGGGGAGTATTTGAGAGATTTTGCAAAGGTGAAATTGATGGGCCTTGGTAAACAACTAGATATGGGTGGTGAGAGATAGTGAGGAGTTTAGAGTGACTCCTAGGTTTTGAGACTGAGGATGGTTTTGACCCCTTTAGTAACAAGGAATGCAGGAGATGAGGAAAGTTTATGGGGGAAAATAACAAATTCCATTTTGGACATTTTGAGTTTAAGATATTTATGAGGCATCTAGTTTGAGATGTCTGAAAGGTAGTTGGAGATGTGAGACTGGAGATAAGCAGAGAAGTTGGGATAGAGCAGCTAACTTTATATGAAGAGCTAAAAGGCAGATCTTATTCAATTGCTGAACCCAAAAACTATGTTATGCACAATGAGGGACACAAAATAGTCTACAACATGATCTCTGCCCTTAAGGTGTGTATGATCTTGGGAAGACAAGACTTATATATAGGGGTGGGGTGGGGCACAGAAAAAAATGAAGACAGCTTATGAGTCATCAAGAGATAAATTGTGTGGCTCAGAAAATTGGTGCTTTGGAATTAAAAGCCCTTCTCCCAATCACAAGGGACAGAAAAGAGGCTAACAAATCTACTGAGCTGCTACGTTCCCCTGGGAGGGAGGCTGCCTGTCATTCTGAACCAGTGGCAAAAGAGGAAGCAGTTGATTAGAAAGAAAGTTTACAGAATATTGCCACAGAATCCCCAAAGACCAGAAACAGCTCTTTAGAAATCTCATTCCTAGAACTTACTCCCTCAGATTTCAGGACGCAATTAGGAACTAGAAGGCTGTAGAATGGCGGTTCATAACTATTCGAGGATAAACCCCTTACCCCAGCTAGTATCTGGAAGGAGGCTCTATGCCTCACATCTGTGCAATTATCAAAGATAAATATTGAGGAAGATAGAGTACTCTAGGCTAAGGGAAAAGAGTATTCTGGTTTGGGATTCAGAGGACCTGGGTCCAAGTCTCTCTGCTCTATTATTTATTAGAGTTCTTGGCCTAAAGTCAGGAAGATTAATCTTCCTGAGTTCAAATCTGGCCTCAGAAACTTACTAGCTGTGTGACCCTGGACAAGTCAGTTAACCCTGTTTCCTCAGTTTCCTCATCTGTAAAATGAGCTGGAGATGGAAATGGCAAATCACTCCAGTGTCTCTGCCAAGAAAACCCCAAATGGAGTCACAGAGTCAGACACAACTGAAACAATTGAACAGCAACCTTGAGCAGATTGCTTGACCTTTCAGGTAAGGACCTCTGCTTCCTCGTTTCTAAAATAACAATGATAGTATTGGAATAAAATGATCTCTAAGCTCTCGTTCAGCTTTGAAAATCTATTTCCTAACAATTTTTTTGATGCCCTAATGTACTGTCTTTTCAGATCACTTTCAACTCTAACATTTTATGCTCTAAGGTCCCTTCCCTCTCTGACATCTTATATTCTAATATTTTTTTTCTTTTGACATTATAACGTTCTGTGTTCCAAGACTGTTTCTAGTTCTGACATTCTATAGTATAACATTTCTTCTTTTGATGTTCTAACATACTGCATTCTAAGGTCTCTTTCAGCAGTGACATCCTACATTTTAACAAATTTTCTTTTTATGTTCTAACACTCCGTGGTCTAAGGTTCCTCTTTGCTCTAACATTTTGTAATGCACAGTCAGGCAATGACCCTCAGTGAAAGGATGACCCCTTTTCCCATCCTGACCTGTACCACACAGAAGGTTAGGTACTATCTCCTCTGCACTCCCTATCCACCCTGAGTACTTAATCTAGGCCTGCTCCTGTATGTCCCCGTGCTTCTAGGACACAATAACTCACAGTCTGGCGGCCAGAAAATTCGAGAGTACCCCAGGTTCTGAGCCTCTATCCTCGTGACATACCAACCAGTACCAGTGCTGCTGTTTACCTTTGGAACCCTTGGTCTGTGTCCCTGTGGAGGCCCAAGTTCTTCCTTCACAAAGTTAACTGCTGCCCACTAGACAAGGTATTTAGTCAGCAGCCACTGACTCTGTTTTGCTTCCCTCCAAAGCCAGAAATTTTAAAGGTTCCCTTCACCCCTCCACACATCCACTGAAGCAAATTGCCTCACTTCTTAAAGAGCCAATGGCCCTGGTCTGATACATTTTGAGAAATAGCTAGTTATCCTGAGGATCAATTTCTAATTGAGAAAAGGAAGACCCTGAGAATGGAAATAACTTGACCAGGGTCATGTACCTAGGAAATAACAATGTGCTTCTTTTAAGACAAAAATTACATTAGCTTTTTTGGATGTCATAGCATATTGACACATTTGCAGTTCAGTAAAGTCCCCATATGTGTATGTGTACACACACACACACACACACACACACACACACACACAGAGACACACAATTTTCTACATGAATTGCTGTCTCTACAATTCCTTCATTCTGTACCTGTGTGATTGATTTTTAACTCAAGAGTAGATTTTTAAGTTCATGTCCACTAAATTTCATCTGGGTCCTTCAGGATGGGTAACATTTGACTAGGTGTAAAGAAAGAGGTTGTGATTGTAGGTAGAGAGAATAATATGAACAGTCACCCTGATTTGGGAATATGCAGACTGGAGGACAGTGAGTACATTGACCTGGGTAAATGGAGAGGGATTAGAAGGAAGTTGGAGAACAGTGTCAATTACACATTAAAAGAGACAAAAACAAATTTTAGAAGGAAGGGAGATAGGAAAATTTCATTCTTTAATACCCAGATCTTCTCAGTGAAAAAAGAAAAGTTTTGAGGCAAAAGTGGGGGTTCAAAGGACTCCTGAAATAGGAATTAAAGTGTGATGGAAAAAAAAATCACTGAATTCGGAGTCAGGGGACATAGGCTCAAATGACTACTCTGCTACTAATTATTTATTTCCTGACACTTATTACCTTACCTTGGACAAGTCATGTCCTCTTTCTGAGTTTCATCATCTATATAATAACAGCTTTGACTTGTTAAAGGTCAAATGATTTCTAAAGACTCTGTCCTTCTCACTGTCCTATATTCTTCTAATCAGTGGAAATTATTTGTTTTCCTGGAAGACTGCTTTCTAATAGATCAAAGCCCATTTAAAGAATACAAACTGGAATTGTGAACACTTTATTCTGAAGAATTTCAAGTCATTTCATGGTAAAATCAGTAAGCTTTAAATCACTGACTAAATTCAATTCTATTCAATTTAAAAAGCATTTATTAGTGCTTACCATGTAAAAAAGGACTATGCTAAGCTCTAGGGAGACACAGACAAAAATAAAAGACCTTACCTTTATATTCTTCTATTGAGAGATATGTACATACATATGTATAATGCAAGGGGTAAATTGAGGAGGGAGAACCAATACTAATATTAAGTAAGGCCTCACAAAAGAAATGATGCCTCAGCTGACCCATGAAAGATGATTAGGATTCTTTGAGGAAGAGATGAGGAGAGAGTCCATTTTCAGCATGGAACAAGCTTCCTAAAATTGAGCCAGAGGTATAAGATGGTATGCCAACTTGTAGTGAGAATCAATTTTATCAGCATAGCTAAACATTTTATTTGAAGCCTCCATTTTGTGATTGAGTTGTTTTGATAGTTGTTTTTCAATAATGAGATAAGAACTTATATGGTATGATATAGTAAACAAGATATATGTGTGTGTATATTTTTAAGTAACTGAGGAGCATATGTGGATTCTCTGATAGGAGGACAAACCATCAATAGAAAATTATAAATAATTTTATCAGTAGTTTAAATAACGAACTACCCTTCAAATTATATGGTAAAAATATTAAGCTTTTCCATAGCTAAAAAATATAAGAAAGGCACTGGAGGCTCTAGCCTTCGACTTGCTCCTGGGTTGCATTTTTCCTACTTCACCCATTTGAAACTGGAGCATCCTCAAGCTAACTTAAACAAGTGTTGATTGGCCAACACTTGCCAAATGATCACTTCAGAGACATATGACATAGAGGGAACCTTGTTGTGAACATTGGTGTAAAAAAAGCTTACCCAGACTTCAAAGACTGAGGTTGATTATTCTTAGAAGGAAGGTGTTTGTAATGTTTGCACCTTTTGATTAATGAAGTTTGATTGCATTCAGTCAAAAGTATAAGTGTTATTTCTTTTTCACTCAAATTGTGCACCATGTGCTACACAACATCAGGTAACAGCCAATAGGTAAATTTGATTGGAATATAGATCTTTTGAAGGAGAGTAATGTAAAAAGAAAGTTAGAAAGGTAGATTGAAGCCAAATTTTAGAGGGCATAATTTGTACTTCATGCTAAAGGTAATTGAGAGCCACTCAACATTTTTGCTTGGAAAAATAATATGGTCAGGCAGTTGAATAATCAAGTAATATGTAACATTTATACTCAGATGGGAGCCAGAAGGAAAAATGACCCCAATAGAATATACAGCTTGTTCCCTCACAGGTTATTTGTTAAATATCACTAGATAAATGTACCTAGAATAGAAAGGTAGTGATTAGTATTTTCAAAGTCAGAGGTTCAGTGTCTGCTGTGGCTAGCTCCTGGTGGCTCTTAGATCTGAATTATTTTCATGTCAAAAATCATTCCATGATTTCCTCTGATTTCTTACTCCATTTATTCAGCTGAACATATAATTTAGATGAGTTTGAACAATAACAACTACCTTACATTTGTACAGGACTTTGAACATTTTCAAAGGGATAGAATCATAGATTCAGAGCTGAATTGAACTTTGGTTATCTAGTCCAAAATCCATGACTCTGAACATGAGGCCCAGGAAGACAAAGTTACTGGTCCAGATTCACACTATACTAATGTTCAATCACACATTAGAAGTTGGGTCTTCTGAGTCCGGCATTCTTTTCACTTCAACATGCTATGTCTCTTTAAAGTGATTATCTCAGATCATGCTAATAGCATTTTCTTTGCTGGGTGCACAGTCAATCATACCAGCTCTCTAGATCAGTATTTTTAACTACTCACTGGCCTGTATTGGTACAAGAAAATTCAAATTAAAAAAAGGATAAGAATATGGTCATTTACCTCTTTAAGAATCTGAGTATTTGAATTAAACATCCTAATCTAATATGGCAATTATGTAGAATTCAGATGTTTTATAACACTGAAACTGGTATCAACTTTTCTCTTTTGTAGTCAAATTGGTTGACTAATAGAAAAAAATTCATCGGAACAAAGTAAGAAAGATTTGATTATGATTTTGGAATTAATTTTTGAAATACAAAAAAGTGTTCTCAAGTAAAAAATACTATTTAAAAATGCAATTTGCTAAGAAGATAATTTAACACTAGAGTTTTAAAAAAAATTTAGCCTACAGGAAAAAGATTCAAAGTTGACTAAGGATGCTCTGGTATCAGCATACTCCTAACCAGCTTTCAAAATAATTTAGCACAATCACGGGAAGATTTTAGAGGAACCCAGATTCAGAACAAACACCTGGAAAAACTCTAAAAATGTATCAGAAGGAATAATGATGTTAAGCTCCATCAAGGAAAATGATAAGGAGACAGCATACTAAAACTTTTGGATGCAGCCAAAACAGTCCTAGAGGACTTAAATGGTTTTAGTCTTTAAATATCTTTAAATGCTTTCATTAACAAAAGAAAGAACAACTCAACAAATTGGGCATGCAAAAAAAAGATCCCACAATAACTAAGAAGAGTAACAAATAAAAAGAGAGAGGGAAGCACCAGGTCAGGCATTCTGAAAATCAGAGAAGTACAAAAAAAGATAAGAGTAGGAGTTATTTTTAAGAAAAAAAAATTAAAAGTCAGCTAATTAATTATTTTTTCCTTTTTAATTTTTTTAAAAAAAATATTTGTTTCAATTGGACAAAATCTGCTTTTTCACCCCTCTCCCCAAATGGAAAACACTAGAAAAACAAATCCATCGAAACAAATGTCTACATTGGACATGTCAAAAAAATTGTCTCATTTTGCATTCTGAGTCCTTTCCCTTTTCATCATGAGGTAAGTAACATGTTTCATCATCAGTCTTCTATAATTTTGGTTGGTCATTACACTGATCAAAGATCAGTACAACAATATTCTATCACACTTATTCATCAAAACTTGTTCTTTCTTTCCCAATTTATAGACACTCCTTCAGATGCCTATCCTTTGCTACTTCAAAGAGCTTTCAATATTTTTTGTGCATCCTTAGAGTGTGTTTTACTTAGGACTAATTCTTCCCTTAATCAATTATCCTTTAAGTTCCCCTTCCCCCTTCTCACTATCCCTTCTATTTTCCTATTGAATGAAATGTATTTCTGTACCAAACTCTCTCTCTCTCTCTCTCTCTTATTTCCCCCTTTGACCAGTTTAGATAAAGATGAGTTTCAAGTGCAAGCTACTCCCCCCGACTCCCTCCCTGTGCAGCCTGATTATATGAGGTAACTTCTCCTAGCATTCCTTTCCTTCTCTCCATCTATGCCCTATGTAATACCCTTCCATTCTCTTTCCATATTCTTTTCTTAAGATAATTAAGACAAAACAGAACCACTCTTAGGTCTTCTCTAACTGGACTTCCTCTATGACCTCTTGATGATGATAAGGTTCAGAAGGTACACATGTATCATTTCCACACATATGAGCATAAGAAGTTTATCCTTCTTTTGTTCCTTTTCATTATTCATTCATGTTTGCCTTTTTACATTTCTCTTCAATCCTCCAGTGTTATACTTAAAAGTTCATGCATAGCTCTGATCTTTCTGTCAAGAATGCTTGGAATTCCTCTATTTTATTAAAGATCCATTTTTTCTTCCTGTAGCATGACATTCAATTTTGCTGGTGAGGTTATTTTTAGCTGTAAGCCCATACTCTTTTCCTTTTAGAATATTTTATTCCAAGTTCCATGTGGTCCTGACTGTGACTCTTCAGTATTTGAATTCTTTCTTTCTTGCCACTTGCATTACTTTTTCTTTGACCTAGAAACCCTGGATCTTGGCTATGATGTTCCTAGGAGTTTTCATTTTGGGAGGTGACCACTGAAATCTATTTCTACTTCCTTCTCTGGTTCTAAGAGTTATTGGAAGTTTTCTTTTAAGATTTCCTGAAATAGGATGACTAGGTTCTTTTTTGGTCATGGCATTCAGATATTCTGAAAATTTCAATTTTCTTCCTTCTTCATCTGTTTTACAGGTCAGCAATTTTTGTTGTGAGATACCTTACATTTTCTTTTATGTTTTCAGTCTTTTGACTTTAAATCTTATTGTTGCCTCATGGATTCATTGGCTTCTATTTAGTCCCTCTAATTTTCAGAAAGTTTGTTGCTTGGGAAAGGTATTGTACCACTTGTATATCAAGTTATTAATTCTCTTTCCAATTCTTTCTTACAAATTCTCATTTCTTTTCCGATCTTTTCCCTCAATATTTCTTACTCTATTTATTAAATAAAACCCTTTAAAAACACTCTTACTTCACATTTCTCAGGAATTCTATCTGAATTTTTTCCCAGACTATGTTTTCCTTGTAAATGTTTTAAAATCATTCTCTTTGTGGGGCTTTGTGTCTTGAACTTCTTTATCATCATAATAGCTCTTTATGGTGGAATTCTCTTGTTGTTGTTGTCCATTCTTTCAGCCTTCTTCCTGATTTTAGACTTAATGTTAGGGTTGGGTTCTGCAGTACTCATACAGGGAAGGCTTGGGCTTATCCTGATGCCTCTATACTGGAGTACTAAGTGTTGTGTTATTCCAGGATCTCAGGGTTGGGCTGGGGATCTGAAAACTTCTAATATTCCCAGAGTTTTTTTGAATTTTTTGAAACTCTGATTGCTCCCTTTCCCGTCCCTACTCTGAAATCTGATCTACCTCAGGTCATCCTGTTGTTCTTGTACTAAGAGTATCAAAGCTACAGATGGTAGGAAGGAGGAGAGGTTCCCCTCTCCCTACCCTGCGCCACTTGCAGAAGGGCTTTGAGGGAGCCTAGGCTGGATATATGTGTGCTAATTTGATTTTAAAAGAACTTGGGTGAATTATTAATACTCACAATACTCACAAATTAATGCTTACAAAAATACAATTGAATTAACAGAAATGGTAAATGTGTCTAGAGAGTAAACACTAATTATATGTATGACAGTCTTATAGGAAAGAGTGGAAAACTACTTTCTTTTGGGCTTTGAAGAGGGGCCAAAGTCACCAAAGACTCTGGGAGTTGTGGTTTTCCCAGCATGGAAAAACAACAAATTAACATAAGATAAATATTAAAGAACAAGCCTTTTCTTCTAAATACTGAGTGACAGAAGAGAACAAAAGAAGAGAGAAGAGGACCTAGGAAGAGGAAGGAGGTGATAATGTCTTCCCTCTGCATATGTGACATCAATGTAATCATGCAGGCTAGTGGTAGTAATATTTATACTTTCTTTCCTCAAACTCAAGGTTCTAAGGGAAATTAGGTGAAAGTGAGAGGTGAAAGTTAACATGACACACAGAAAGGTTTTTATATTATGTATATACATATACATACATATATATATATTTGCATGTGGCAAAATGGGGAGAATGTTGGCTTCTGAGTCAAGACACACAGACACACACAAACACACAGACATAGACACACACACACACACACACATATATGTATATGTATATTTAAATTGTGGCCACTTATTCAGGTGACTAATGAATTGAAATTAAAAAAAAAACAGGCACAAAGGAAATGGTGGCTCTAACCCCCACTCCTTGTCTTATTCAGTTTGTACTCATTTCTAATTATACACATTTATTCTGCACAGACAGCATATGACTGATCTACTCTTATTTCTCATAAACATATGTGACTGACTCTGTCCTTGCATTTCCCTGTGTCCCTTTGTTTGCTGCATTTGGGTATGTAGTGGCTTTAGGATTCGAATAGGAGAGAGTGACTTTTTCTAGAATGAGGTTGCGATCCAACCCAAATAGGCAATTTTTAGAAAGTTGTCACTCTCTAACTGGTGGCATAATCATGAGTCATTATTATATTTCATAACTAAACTTCCAAGGACAGAATTACTATGCAGTCGGGGCTTTTAAAATTTGCCTCATAAGACATACATCTAACTTGTGACTATTAGTGGTTGTATACAGTGGAAAGAGTTAGAAGTCATACTTATAAAATCAGAGACAGAGTAAAGATGTCCAATAACACCACTACTCTTCAACAGTGTTAGAAATCCTAATGAGGCCAATAATGTAACAAAAACAAATCAACATAATATATACAAGCAACTAGGAAACAAAACTATTCCTTTTTTTATAAATAATATAACAATCTAGAGAATCTTAAACAGACAACTAAAAATGATGAAAACAATTAAGTAAAATTCAGCAAAATTGTAGGATATAAAAAAAATCCATATAAATCTTCAGTATTCCTATGTATTACCAACAAAACCCAGTAGGAAGAGATAGAAAGAGAAATTCCATTGAAATAACAATAGAATATAAAAAATGATTGGCAGTTTATCTACCAAGATATACCCAGGAAGTTTGTGAATAAAACTATAAAAGATTTCTTATAGAAATTAATAAAGACATACCTAATAATTGGAGAAATAATGATTGCTCATGGGTAGGTTATGTCAATGTAATAAAACTATAATCCAACTCAAATTAATTTACTTATTTGGTGTCATACCAATTAAATTGCCAAAGGATTATTTTGTAGATACAGAAAATAATAGTAAAATTCATTTAGAGGAATCAAAGGTCAAGAATCTCAAGAGAAATAACGAGAGGAAAAGCAGTGAAGGAGAAGGATTGGCAGTACAAGACTTTGATTAAACTACAAAGCAATAATCATCTACACTGTCTGACATTGTTTAAAAAATAGAGAAGTCAATCAGTAGATCAGATCTGGTATACAACATACACTCAGATTAACAGGGCAGTTAGGTGGGGCAGTGGATAAAGTGCTGGGACTTGGAGTCAAGATTTGAATTCAAATTTGGCCTTAGACACTTCCTAGCTATGCGCCCTTGAGTACATAGTCACTTAAGCTCTCTTGGCCTCAGTTTTCTTATCTATAAAATGGGGATTAAAAATAGAATCTTCCTTCCAAGGTTATTGTGAGGAACAAATTAGTTAATATTTGTAAAGCACTTAGCACAGTGCCTAGCACATAGTAGGTACTATATAAATGGAAGAAGAAGAAGAAGAAGAAGAAGAAGAAGACAAAGAAGGAAAGAGGAGGAGGAGATCATGATGACAAACATGAAGATAATATGCAAAAACATAATGTTGTGGAAACTGGAAAATAGTCTGGTAGAAACTAGGCATAGACAACTCATACCAAAATAAACTCCATATATAAATGGGAAGACATCAAATAAAAATAGAAGAGCAATGAAGTTACCTTTTGTATCTATGGATGAAATGATAATTCATGACCAAATGAAGGATAGGGAGGATTTCAGAAGATAATTATATATAATATAAAATTAAAATATTAAAATTATATATATAATTAAATATATATATAACATTTAAAAGTTTTTGCACAAACAAAATCAATCCAGTTAATATTAGTAGGGAAATAGACAAGTGAGGGGAAAAAGCTTTATAGAAATTTTTATATTATATCTATCATATTCAATATTATATAAAAAATTAATCAAATAGAGCCATTTCCCAGTACATAAATGGTCCAAGGGTATGAATAGACAGTTCTCAAGGGATGAAATTCAGTCTATTCATAGCCATAGGAAAAAATTCTCCAAATTACTAATAATTAGAGAAATGCAAAATTAAGCAACCCTGAGGTTCCACCTCATACACACAAGATTGGCAAATATAAAAAGGGACAATGATAACTATTGTGAGGGCCTTGGGAAAATGGACACATTAGTACATTACTGGTGGGACTATTTAGCTATTCTGGAAAATAATTTACAATTATTTTCCAAAGTAATTAAACTGTATAAATAATCCCAAACTGAATGTTTTCAAAGCAAACTAGGAACTGATGAACTCATGTAAAATGAAATATGCAGAATCAGAGCAATTTATTCAATAACAATATTACAAAGAAAACAATTTTGAAAAGATTTGAGATTGCTGATAAGTGCAATGATGAAAGATTTTAGAAGATTGAAGATATGCCATATTACCCCTTTTGACAGAGATGTGATGGATTCTATATACAGAATGAGGTATGAATATTTGGATATGCCCAATGTAGGAATTTAGTTCGCTTGACTTGAATATTTATCACAAAGTATCCCCGCTTTGATTTGGGGGAGAAGGAGTGGGAGTTAAGGAAAATACATGATTGTTAAGTTAAAAAATTGAAAAAAAGAATTTAACATTAAATCTGCCCAATTCTCAATGATTTTTTGAACCATTTGCTAATACGTTTCATTCTCCTTAAGACCTTCTCCTGTCCTTGCTCTGCAGTCCTTTGAAAAACACTTTCTACTGTTGAGATGGTAGATGTAAAATAACATTTATAGGGGGAAGGGAATAAACATTTATTAAATTACTACCATGTGTCAGACACTGTGCTAAATACTTTAAAAATAGTATCTCAACTGATAAAATATTTTATTAATCCAGGATAGTCTTTATATTTCCATTAATATTACAAAGAAATAAAAGTTTAAATTATTTAAATTATTTTTACCAAACATTTATAAGAGACAAATGTTATTTTTTTCTGAAAGCAAATATACATGATCTACTAGAGAATTCACATGACTCATAAAACCTAATGACTGGGGCAGCTAGGTGGCGCGGAGGTTAGAGCACCAGCCCTGGATTCAGGAGGACCTGAGGTCAAATCCAGCCTCAGATACATAACACTTACTACCTGTGTGACCCTGGGCAAGTCACTTAACCCCATTGCCTAACCAAATTAAAAAAAAAAGAACCTAATGGCTGTTTATGTTGTTCAGTTATGTCAGTCATGTCCGACTCTTTTTAACCCCATTTGGGGTTTTCTTGGTAAAGATACTGGAGTTGGTTTGACATTTCCTTCTGTAGCCCATTTTACAGATGAGGTGACTGAGGCAAACAGGGTTGAGTGATTTTTCCAGAGGCCACATTTGAACTCAAGTCTTCCTGACTGTAGGCCCAGAACTGTATTCACTGCTCCACCTAGCTACCCATATTGACTACTGTTCAGATTTCATTATTAACAAAAAAAACTTACAATATTTCCAGAAGTTATTTTGAATGTATTGAAAGGGTTTTGAAGTTCTGGGTAGGAAATTGAAGACCTTATGAGCACAGGTGGCATTTTCAACATTGCTGATGATGGAAAGCAAGGCCTTCAAAAGACATGTGGATTTAAAAAAAACAGTTGATGAAAAGGGATGGAATTTGGATTTCTAGATGGCAGTTTAAAATGTAAGAATAATTGGCTCTTGACCAGTTATAGGATATAGACTATTTTTTAATGACAAATATTTATTTTCTTTCCCTCTCTTACTGCTTCCCCACTCCAAGAATGAAAAACAAAACAAAACAAAACAAAAACCCTACAATAAATGTTCATAGTCGTGCAAACAAATATGGGTTTACCATGTTCAAAAATGACACTATTTTTTTCAGTCTTCACCTTGGCACTATAAAGGTTATTTTAAAATATATTGGTAGTTATGTAAGTCTTTTCAAATGAGCTTCAAATTGAAAAGGGAAAGGGAGATGTATTTTTTTAAAAGTCAGGAAATCCAGTCATTAGAATTGTTGGGATAAGAACATTTGGGCAAACATCAACAGACAGAAAGACAGGGAACATCAGTATAGAATTACAATTTAGATTGCTTGAACAGAAAGGGGCAATAGATGAAGGTGTCAAAAAACAGAACCCATGTCTAGCACTGAAGTCTGATAAAGTAGTGATAGGAGACTTCAGTTATCTAGAAGGCTGCTGGAGCTCTCTCTCTGCCAAAACCAGAGAAACTAAGAGCCCCTGCACATTTTTTATACCATTGCTTTTTTTTCTTGCCATGTTAGACCAAGCAAATCTCCTTTAGTTGTGATTTGAGAATGCCTCATTTCCCTTCAGAATTGAGCTTGAGCTAAGAGGGTGCTGGCATTAGAGGGAGACTTCTGACATAGCTCAAAACTATGTTGAGACGTTAAGAATGCTCTAAAATGGTTTGGCTTGTGAAGTGGAAGTGGTGATCACAAAGAACCAGCATGATTTCATCAAGAATAGGTCATGTGCAATTAACTTCCTCTCCTTTTTTTGACATGCTTATTTGAAGTAGGTAGATCAGAGGAATTCTATATAAATAGTTAATCTAGATTTCAGAAAGCATTTAATAAAATCTCTCATACAATAACTGTGAACAAGGTGGAGTTGCAGGCTAGACAATGGTATAGTTGAGTTGGACTCAAAACTGGTAAAATAACCAGACCTAAAGAGTCGTCAGTAATAGTTCAGTGTCGACTGGGAAGGATGTCTCTAGTGGAGTGCTTCAGAGATCTATTCCCGACCCTGTGCTGCTTGAATTTTTATCGGTGGCTTGAATAAAGGCATGAATGTTGTGCTTATTAAATTTACAGATGATAAGAAAAGCTAAGTAACTCACTCCACATATCCAATCTGTTGTCTTGTTCCTATCTTCACAGTATCTCTCTTCTGTGTCCTCTTTTTCCTCCTCCCCACTTAGCTCCTACCCTGGTTCAGACTCTTATCACCTCAAACTTATACTGAGCTAATAACCTTTTGGTTGATGTTCCTTCTTCACATCTTTCCCCAATCCAATCTGTCTTTCCACTCAAATGTCAAAGTAATTTTCCTCAAATAAAGCTCTATGTCACTCCTCTCTACACCCTTGATGATTCCTTATTACCTCCAGAATCAAATAAACCTATTTCACATTTAAAGCCCATCATAACCTGCCCCCTCCCTAACTTTCCAGTCTTGTTAAATTTTACCCTCCTCCATATATTTTATGATTCAGTTACACTGACCTACTTGCTATTCTTCTTACAAGATGCTTCATCTCCTAATTCTTTGCCTATCCACTAGCTATCTTCTATGCTTTGAATGCTTGCCCTCCTCTCCACTGTCTTGATTTCTTGAGTTTCCTTCAAGACTCAGCTCAAATCCTTTTGACAGAGCACTTTTTCAGTCTCCCAGCCTACCTCCTCACTTCTCATGCCATGCCTCTGAAATTGCCTTACATTTACAATGTATGTATTTTGTTTGTGCATACTTATTTATGTATTGTCTCCCTTTTTAGAAGGGGAGTTCCTTGAGGGCAGGCATCATTTTTTTTTTGTTTGTTTGTTTTGTTTTTTGCATTTCTTTGTATCCCTAGTACTGAGCACAAGGCCTCTGGATCACAACACAAAGATTGTATGAAGGAGTTGGGGATGCTTTGCCTAGAGAAAAGGAAACTTGGGCATGGGGTGCATCACATCTGTCCATAAGTATTTGAATACTTATCTTGTGGGAGAGACAATAGACTTGTTCTGCGTGGAACCAGCAAGAGGTAGAACCTGGAATGGAGGATGGATGTTTTTGATAGGTATAAGAGTTAGATTCAATGTATGCAAAAAATTTCCTAACAATTTTAGCTTCCTTGACATGGTATAGGGTACCTCAATAGGTTGTGGATTTTGCTTTACCAATTGAGAAAGCTGGATTACCCCTCATCAGGAAAATTTCAGACTGCAGAGATGATTCTTTCTCAGACATGGGTTAGACCGGATGAATTCTGAGGTTTCTTCCAATTCAGAAGGTATATTTCTCTTTCATTCTGAGAACTTATCAAGGCATGCTTTGTGTTTGAGTCCAAGTTCCATCACTTACTATCCATGTAACTTTAGGTAAATCAGTTAACTTCCCTGGGCTTCAGATTTGTCACCTGTGTAATGAAGCATTTGGAATAGAAAGCCTCAAAGGTCCTTTCCAATTCTTAACATTTTCTGCTTTTGTGCATTTGTCTACTAATAAGAAAATTTGCTACACTCTTTGCTTTTGCCAAGTAAATTTACCTCAGGTGGAGAAAATCATGTGACCATTCTGACTGGGCCCACTTCAAATTTGTGTTACACAACCTCACCTGGGCCCCCACTGCTATTAAGTTATCCTACTATCCTTTCATTATCATCACGTTCTTCTACTCTCTAAAATAGTTCTTCCAAACTTTTTCACCCCTCTCCATGTCTCCCATGACTCCCACTCTCAGTTGAAAACCTTTGCCTCATATTTCACCAGAGAGAGAGAGAGAGAGAGAGAGAGAGAGAGAGAGAGAGAGAGAGGCCATTCACTGAGCACCCTCTTTTCCGCTCTTCTGCATCTATCACTTAGATGTCTTCTGCCATTATCTCCTCCTTCATCCCTGTCTCACATGATGAAGTAGCCTTACTCCTTATCAAGCTAACCCCTCTACTTGGTCAAGTGATTCCATTCCATCCCATCTCTCCAACAGATTGCCCTGTATGTCATCCCTACTCTCACTTATTTTCAATCTTTCTCTATATACAGGATTATTCCCTACCCTCTACAAACATGTCCATTCTCCCTCATCCCAAAAAAGCCCTCATTTGATCCTTCTCCATCCTCTCCATCAGCCTAAGTCTCTTCTGTCCTTTATAGCTAAACTCCTCAAAGAAGACATCTACAATAGGTGCTTTCACTTTCTTTCATCCCACTCTCTTCTTAGTCCCTTACAATTCATCTTTTGACCTTATCTTTCCACTGAAACTGCTGTCCAGTTACTATTGGTCGCTTAGTTGCCAAATCAAATGACCTTTTGCCTAGCCTCATTCTCCTTAACCTCTCTGCAGCCTTTGACACTGTTGATCACTTTCTTCTCCTTGATTCTTTCTAGTTTTTTCAGACATCACTCTCTCCTGGTTCTCACCCTACCTATCTTATTGCTCCTCCTCTGTCTCCTTTGCTGAATCCTCTTCCAGATCAACTGCTCTAACCGTAGGTGTCCCTCAGGGTTCTGTCCTAGGCCCTTTTCTTTTCTCCCTCTATATTACTTCATTTGATGATCTAACCAGCTCCTATGGATTTAATTACCACTACTATGCTGATTCTCAGATCTACCTATCTTGTCCCAAACTCTCTCCTGACCTCTAATCTCACATTGCCAACTGCTTTTCAGACATCTCAAATTAGATGTCTGGTATATACCTTAAACTCAATATGTACAAAATGGAACTCATTATCTTTCCCTTGAGGCACCCCCAGCCCTGCCCCTTTCCTGGAACTGCAGAGGATGACCCAATCCTCCTATCCCTCAGGGTCAAAACCTCAGAGTCATCCTGCATTCCTTACTATCTCTCACCTCCCGTATCCAATCTGTTGCGAAAGCCTGTCAGTTATTCCTTTGCAGCATCTCTGGATTACACCCCTTTCTCTCCTTTGACACTGCCACCACTGTAGTGTAGACCCTCATCACCTTGCGCCTGGACTCCTACAATAGCCTGCTGATAGTTCTGCCTGCCTCAAGTCTCTCCCCACTCCAATTCATCCTCCATTCAACAACTAAAGTGATTTTCCTGAAATACAGTTTCAATCATTTCACACAGCTCCCCTCTCCCCCTGCCCACATTCAATAAACTCAATGGCTTCTTATTGCCACCAGGAGCAAACATAAAATGTTTTATTTGTTATTCAAAGTCCTTTGTAACCTAGTCCCTTCCTACCTTTACAGTCTTCTTACACCTTTCCCCCTACTATCTACTCTTCAATCCAGTGACACTGACCTCCTAGATGTTTCAGGAGCAAGGCAATCCATCTCTCAGATCTGGGCATTTTTTCTGGCTGCCTCCCATACCTAGAACACTCTCTCTCCTCTGCTCAGACTGCAGACCTCCTCTGGCTTCCTTTAGTCTCAACTAAAACTGGTCTTTGACTGAAAATTCCCTCTTAATGTCTCCCCTGTGCTAATTGTTTCCTATTTATCCTGTATATAGCTTGCTTTCTATATATTTGTTTGAATATTATCTCACCCATTAGATTGGAAGCTTCTTTGAGAGCATGGACTATCTTTTGCCTCTTTTTGTAACCCTACTGCTTATCACAGTGCCTGGCACATAGTAGGTGCTTAATAAATATTGATTGATTGAGATAGAGTTTAATAGCTACATAGCATCCATTCACTATACTTGAAGGCAACGATCATCAGAAACTTTCTTTGGATGGTAATACCAATTTTTAGAATTTAAGGTAATATACCAAACCAGACAGAGTTCTGATGCCCAAAGGAACAGCATGAATACTGTTTTATCTCTTAGTTGTGTTCTCTCAGGACCTGGGACCTCCACAGTACTCGATGCCATATATGCTCAGACAAGTGGACCATGAGGGACTCAAAGTCATTGCAAATTCTGTTAAGTTGTATTGACCCTGTTCAGTTTTCTTCCTGCTCTGTACTGCTATGCATCAGCAGAATTTTCTAGGGCCAATTTCGCATGCACTGGCAAAGGTTACCTTATCTTTCTTGTTAAAGTTTAGTGGAGTAAAAATATTCTGTCAACATAGAAGACCCAACACTGCAGCATACTATCTGTGTAACATTAGATAATTCACTTAGTCTGCCAGGGCCTCAGTGTTTCCATCTGCAAAATGATGACATTGAACTGGTTAACTTAAAAAGGTCCATTCAAACTCTGGTGTTCTGTGAAAGTGGGAACTACACTCACTAGCTGCATGCAGCCTACAAGGGCAGAAATGTCAGAGAGCCAGGATCACTCAGTTTAGTCATATATTCTTCTTTAGCTATTTGTCTTCATCTTGAGCTCCTGGAAGTCAAAGAATGTTCTACATACTTCTTCTGTATTCTCTTGGCATCATAGTTTCAGGTGCATAGTATATGAAAGAAAGAAAAAAAGAAGGAAGAAAGGAAGAAAAAAGAAATAAGGAAGGAAAGAAAAAAGAAAGAAAGGAAGGAAGGAAGAAAGAAAGAAAAGAAGGGAAGAAAGGAAGTAGGGAGAGAAAATGAAAAAAAAAATGAAACTCAGGCCTTTTATAGTTAAGACAATTCATGGGATCAGAATTTAAGGCTAGAAGAGACCATAGAGATTATCAAAATCAAAACTCTCATATTACAAGTGAGGAATCTGAGACCTAGAAAGGATAAGTGACTTAACCTTTGGCTAAGTAGTAGGGTAGGAAGTAGTCAAGATAGCATTGTAATTGAGATATTCTGATTCTGAAGTCTGGTACTTTTTTTCTTTTTCACCACACCATGCTCTTTTTTAGTGTAGAGTAGATCAAAACTTCTTAACAAAGAAAAGAACAAGACATGTTCTGCTTGGCCCCAGAAGGCCTAAGTATGATCAATGGATAGAAATTAAAGAGAAGCAGATTTTGACTTAACTCATACTCAAGTAGACCAGTGTTCTCATTGTTATGGGTCTTCACTCCATTGTTGTAGGCAGCATCAATATATGACTGTCCTCCCTATGGCATTCTGGTCTATGTCTTCCTACAAGTTCACTGTGGGGAATTCATGCAATGCAATAAGGACTTTCCTTACTTTTTCTTGATACCAAGAACATACCAACCAAACACATGGGCTATCCATCAAATATCCCTCACTCTTGCCAAGGAAAACCAGTCCATTTTTTTCATACATTTCTTTGATGAGTTCTTTTATTCTGGTTCACTTATAATTTTCCTTTTTTATGTATTGCATGTTGCTCACATTATATATACATTTCCATTGCCCTCCAAGTGATGCTCATTTTTAATTACTTTAATATTGTAGTGTTTTAGTGACTTGTTTCCATATAACACAAGGAAAAAAGAACACATTCTATCAAATAGAGCTCTTCTAAAATGGCGTGTGCTGTCCTAAGGTTGAGGTGTGAGGTAGAGTAATGGGTTTTCTATTACAGGACATCTTTAAGAAGAGGCAAGATAACCATTGGTCAGGGATGTTGTAGATGGAATTTCCAAGTCAAAGTCTATAAATATTCATAGTATCATAGATTTAGAGCAGTAAGGTACCTCCAGGGTTATCTAGTCCAGCCCCTTTCATTTTACAGACAAAGTCTTAGAAAAGTCATAGATAAGTCATAGTCTTAAGTCTTAGATAAGTCATAGAAATGTTAAGTGACTTGATCAAGATCACACAGATATTAAATGGCAGAGGGAGCCAATGTCCTTTAATTCTAAATTTCCACTGCCTCAAACAATTGAAACTCTTTCCTAAATGAAAACTCTAGGGTCCCAGGGAAACAATGGGGATCTGGGAAAAGCTACAGCTCATGAGATCACTGAAGGATATCCTGAGTCCTGCTTCCCACAGATGTGTCAAGGATCAAGAGCAGCTCTCAATGGGAAGTGTTCTTATCCTTAGTTCTCAGGGGCCAGGATGCTTTCCAGTCAAACAATAGCAGTCTCATTTTTTTCTCTTATTGCAGCATATATGAACATTATTGCCCAGTCACTTGGCCTACATCTCCAGCCAGTGATAGCAGTTTGATGCTTAGATACTGTTTTTGGGGAGGCAACACTGGAGTTGCAGCTTAAGGACCATTTCCATAACTTTTGAGGCAACTGGCAGGTTGGAAATGAGTCAATAGTTCAGATAGATTGTCAGGTAATAAGGAAAGTCGTTAGAACAGGGGAATGACTGCAGCTGCTTTAAATTGAGCAGGAACTCAGCCAGATGTCAAGGTGGAAACTACACTGTTAGCCGTAATAGCCAGGGCTTCCGTACATTCCTGCAAAAGCCACGTGGGCCAAGAGTTCAAACAATAGGTTGACAGCTGCAGCTCCCAAATTGCCTTCATCTCTTCTGTGAGGGTAGCCACAAAGAAGTCAAGAAAGACAGATTGATCTCATGTTCAAAGCGTCAAAGTGCTGGAAAAAAAATAGGGGAAGCCGGGACTCAATAGCTTTAATTACTTGTATGAAATGAACTGGAAAACTTTGGCAAATCAAGAAATTAAGGGACACAAAGGCTGGTTCAACATTTACTCTGCTATTAAGAGATCACAAAGAATACACTTATTCTTGTCAGGATTGGGAACAGTTGAATAGCGCCATCCTCAGCTTTCAGAGTTTTGCTGTTGGGGACAACAGAGGTTCAAAAGCCCAGTGAACTCAAAAGGGCAGGAGTTTTTAATCGTTGGTCTAAGTTCTAATCTTCTCCAAATATCCTGCCACTCTGATCTTTGCACTCTATGGACAGGGCTAACTTTCTTCCCAAAGGATGCATCTGAATTAATTCCATTCAGGCATAATGGATGTGATTCAGATCCATATTACATATGCAAAGAGTACTACCTATAAATGCTGATCATCTTCATGAGAGGTCAGAAGACTCAAACAAAACAAAACTGTATTCATCATCCAAAGCTTCAAAATATGTGTATGCTGAAAAAAAATTCTGTAGATCACTATTGATTAGAGAAATGTAAATCAAAACAACTCTGTGATGCCACCTTCCACCTATTAGATTGGCCAATATGACAGAAATGAAAAATAACAATGTTAGAGGGAATGTAGGAAAATTGGGATGCTAATGCACTGTTGGTGAAGTTGTGAACTGATCCAACCATTCTAGAGAGCAATTTGGAACAATGCCCAAAGGGCTATAAAATTGTGCATACACTTTGACCCAGCCCATTACTAAGTCTATATCTCAAGGAGATAAAAAAGGGGATGATGACCTAATGTATGAAATATTTATAGCAACTCTTTTTGTGGTGGCAAACAATTGGAAATCGAGGGGATGTCCATCAATTGGAGAATAATTGAATGAGTTATGGTATATGATTGTGATGGAATACTATTGTGCTATATCAAATGATGCTTACATGAACTGATACACATTAAAAAGCGAGCAGAACCAGGAGAACACTGAACATAGTAACAGCAATATTTTAACAATGATCAACTGAATGACTTAGGTTTTCTCAGTAATAAAATGATCTAAGACAATTCCAAAGGACTTATGATGAAAAAATGCTATCTACCTCCAGAGAAAGAACTGATGAAGTCTGAATGCAGATGGAAGCATACTTTTTTTTTTTTACTTTATTATTCTTGTGGGGTTTTTTTGTTTGTATTTTCTTTCACAACATGACTAAGATGGAAATACGCTATGCATGGTTGCACAGGCATAAACTATATCAAATTGCAATGAGGGAGGGAGAGAGAGGATTTGGAACTCAAAATTTTAAAAGTGAATGTAAAAAATGGTTTTATATGTAATTGGAAAAATATTAAACAAAATATGTTTGTGTTTCAGCTCTTTATTACCTTTTCTTCCACTCTGATTTCTTATTTTGCTTTCAAAGAAACTCCAAGACTTTCTTTTAGTCAACCCATCAAGCAAAAGATTAAAGGTATCAGTCTCTCTGTAGTAATCCTACTATAGCAACTGGTGCATTCCCTAATTATGTGACAGTCTTTGAAACTTCATTCTGATAGTCGAACAAATCAACCATCTGAAGCAATATATTGCCTTATAAATACCTGCAAGCTGATGTGAAAAATAAACAAGCAAACAAAAATTAAAAAGAAGAGAAAAAGAAACCTATGAGTATATAGAGAATATTCACATAATCGTGGGAAATTAGTGCTGGAAGAAGCCTTAGATATCAATTAATCTACCCCCTTCATTTTAAGAAGAAAACTAAGGTATGGGGTAGAAGGAGGATAGGGTAAGAAAAGAGGTTATGGATATTAGGAAAGGCAGTGTGGACATGTTTTGAAAAGAACACTGGATTGGAGTCATAAAACAGGCTTAAATCTTTGAATTGTCAATGATTTTCTGTATGACCTTGGGTAGGCTGGTTTGTCTATCTGAGCTTCAGGTTCCCTATCGGTAAAATAAGAGGGCTGGACTAGATAATCTCTATGATCTCTTCCAATTCTTAATCTATGTTCTTATGATCCTAAAGAACTTGCCCAAAGGTACTTAGGGAGTTAGAGGAAGAATTAGGGTTCAGACAAATATATCTTTACCACCAGTTTGGGTCTCTTTTCTATCATGCTGTAATTCCTATCAGGCTTAGTATTTTCCTAATACATTGTTTTCAGCACTCTTCTCATAAAAAAGATGTTGGCACAGGGAAGAGACAAGACAGAAGACAGAGTCTGAAATCTGATCAGAGGTGAGGAGAAAAAGAGAAATAAAGAGTCAAATAATTAGGTTGAGGCAGCCCCTTATAGTAGAAAGAGCTCTGGATTCAGGGTGTGCTAGAACCTGCCAGTTTGCTAGAGTAATTGTTAAATTTTCAGTGTGAGTATTTAGACCTTAGAAGTCACAAAAACTACAAGTCAGGGCTTGATTTATTGTTTTGTCAATTGTTAGGCTTAAGAAAGTATTACTAGTACAAATTAAACTTAAAAGTGTGGGTACATATATTTCCCCTGATGGAAAGCCCAGGTGTTAAACATTTATAGCACACCCCTGTATTGCGCTATAAACATTGCTTGAATGCATCAAGAATGTAATAGAAGACTCAGGGAATGAAGTCATACACTATCCTGGATGTCTGATGACAGTAGGCTGATGATGATGATGATGATGATGATGATGGTGATGATGATGATGGCATTTATTTATATAATGACTTAAGGTTTGCAAAGAGCTTTACATTCATTATTTCACTTGAGTATCATGACATCCTGCCTGTATTTCAAGTCAGATAAATTGAATTCCTTTACCATATCCACTATTTTTTTTTTCCAAAATTGTAAGACCTTTGACAAATCCCTCTCCTCTGGACCTCATCCATAATGTTAGAATGTTAGACTAGATAATTTCTATCATCACTTCAAGATCTAAATCCCTTGACCATTTAAATTTTAGAAGTTGGATATCTTCAGGACCTATTTGGTGGATAATACCTGAAGGCTGTTAACTTCATTAGGGAAATGTATATATCAAAAATATCAAAAGAAAATATGAGAGGGATCCAAAAAATGTCAGGGAAAACAAATAATAGTAGAACTTAATGGTACCTAGAAATTAAATAGTTCAACCCCCTCATTTTCTAGTTGGTTAACTGAGGCAAAGTCTCCAAGGTCATATAGCTAGATACATAATGGTAAAGTCACAGTCACATAGTAGCAAGGTCAGGAATTGGACTCAAGGAGTCTTTTGACTAAAAGACTAGTGATCTTTCTGCTGTACTACACTGAACTCACTAATGTTTAAAGAAAAAATCTTACCCATAAATCTCTCTTCTTCCTTTCTCCTTCCCCCTTTCTGTACCTTAGTTTCCTTCTCTTTAAAATGAAGGGAGTGGATTCATTGATATATAAGGCTCTCTCTAGCTCTAACTCATTCTATGACTATTACTTGAATACTTATAGGTTTATTTTTCCTTTAACATTTTGTTTGCTTGTCTGTTTTTTCAATCAGTTTGTAGGTGCCTTTATAGGACAATATATTATTTCAGATAGCTGATCAGTTCCCTCAACAGAATGGAGTTTCAAAGTGAACAGTGAACAGATGCAATCATTTATTTGATGGCAAGAACCATAGGGACCTAAGGATCTCAGCTGCAGCAATTATGGAGGTCAAAGAGAATGTTCCAGTGACCTTAAGAATTGTATTATATTTTTTTTCCAGTGCCAAGTAATAATATACATGCAAAATTTATGTTTATCTCCATACTATAAAAGAAAACAAAGTATCTGAAAACATGCTTCCCTTCTCACCTGCTTATCAGGAAGAATGAAGTGTTCCTTGAAATAACAGAAGTGCTTGAAGAGAAAAGAAAGAACAGAATCCAAAGAGGCAGAGTGGAATCCATATCTGTTTCAATAAGCTAGAGGATAGGCAAAATGTGACATGTAGAAAGAAAAGAACCACTTAATCATTGGAGCTACATAACAGGTTCAATACTCTTCCTATAGAGGATAGAGTTGGGTCCCTTGAGGTTGCTGCTTCTCATGTTCCAAGCAATGGATGATGAGAAATCAATAAATTAATCAATCAACAACAATTTGTTAAAATGCTTTCTATATATTGGACATTTATATTAAGTGATGGAGATGTAAAAACAAAAGTAAAACTTTCTCTCCCCTAAGGAGCTTACATTCTAATGGACAACATTTATACTTACATAGATCACCTGGTCAGAAGGAGGAAATAAATGGCAACTTTCAAAAGTACACCTCAAACATGATGTAGATAGAGTAGTGATGAGGGGTTACAAGTGCCTGGATTTGATATAGATTTCTCTCTACTAATAGCTGAGCAGCAGATAAACAAAAGTTAAATAAAGGAAAACTGGAAATCAAATTGGGGGCGGGGGTGGAAGGGGAAGAGAAGTACCAGTATAAGGTAATGGTGATAAAAAAATGTCAGGAGAGTCAGGAGAAGCAGAACTGCATCCTGGAGAGGAATGAAGATATGGGTGACCTTGTCATTTTCCTTAAAACGGAAACAGGCTCTAGCAAGACCCATCCAATTAAAGCAAGGAGCACCTAGGGTAGAGTGTACTTCAAGTGTGAGAAGTCTACGAGTAAAGTAAATTTCCAGGATTGAGAGCTTTCTAGAGAGTCCAGAATGTAGCCCAGAGAGGAATAAACATCTCTTTGAGTAACGACTACAGATATTTTTCTTTTAGAGATACCCAGTCTCACCAGCTCCATGATCAGTGGTTTTCCATTCTACTATACTACCATTGTTATATGGGAAAGTTAGATAATGAAGACCTTTGTTTTAGTCCTGCTTAGGTCACTTGCTAGCTGTGTAACTCAGGGCAAATAACTTAACTGCTCTGATCCTCAGTTTTCTCATTTGTGAAATGGGATAATAGTACCTACCCTCACCATTTCATAAGGTTATTCTAAGCATCAAATGAAAAGAAAAAAAAAATATAATGCCATGCAGTTTATTATTACTGTGGTAGTGATTTCTTTATCAAATACTTTCATCATATATACCTTGATGAAGTCATAAAATCAAGAACTGTTGGAACTGGAGGAGAGTTTAGAGATTACCTAATCATACAATCATCAAGCTTAACCATACAAAGGAAAATGAGACCAATTGGGTTAAGAGGAGATTTGCTCAAGTTGATATAGGAGGATAGTAGCCAATCTAGGTTAGAATCTCAATCTTCTGATTTTAAATTAAGTCCTATTTCCATGATACTACATTTCTTTTTTCAATTCTTTTGACTTATAGATTAAGGAATCAAGGATTGGAGACAGAAAATTATTTGCCTGAGACTACCATGTGGGAAAATGTGGGTGCTGGTACTCAAACCTATGCGTCTTGACTCTAAGCTTAGCATTCTTTCCCCTAAACAACACTATCTCCCTTAGGACACTGAGAAAATGGAAGTTTTGGTAGTGAAAAGAGAGAGGATCATTTTAGAGCCTAGCGCACTACTCAAAAATGGAGGTTCTATAGTGGGGAACCTCAGAGTATCCAAGGTTACGGGATCTCAAATAGGAGAGATGGTCATAGAAAAAGATGTAAAGGCCACCAAAGAAAATTTTGTCAACTTTGTAATTATGCCTCAGATTTGCTCTACTCTTTCAAGTCATAAGTTATCAACATTAATAGGCTCCTTTCAATAACTTCCTTATGCATTCTCTTTCATATGCCAGCCTCATCTCCCTCTTGCCCATAAGATTTTTCTATAAGTTGCCTGATTTCCACACACATTCCTTAGACTCCCTTTGTATTTTAAATGAAAAAGTCTCTTTTATTCCTTCAACACTACTTAAACAGTAAGAATAAAAGAACAAATTAATAAATAGGCAAATAAGCAAACGAATGAATGAATAAAAGTTAAAAATGAATAAATGAATAAATAAGTGATAGCTTCAGAAATAGAGGCTTAAATTATTAGATGAAATGTAAAGGTCAATGAGAAAGAGTCCGGAGAGGAAGAAAAGATATGAACAAAAAAAAAACATGATTCACCAGGGAGTTGTGCTAAATGGTTGGAGTGATATGTGCTTTCCATAGAAACATTCACATCCACACCTTAACATATGCCACTGTTAGACCTTTGTGAACTTGGAGTTTTGGGTTAATAATTAGTACTAATTTATTGATTTTAGGCAAAGTTGTTGCATAGCTCTCACTTATTTCAATGTTAAATTATGTTTATTATCTATAATAATAGATCAGATATATGTCATGAAATCTCAGAATAGGAAGGAACCTCCATTTAGTTCAACCCATATCCCTCCAATAAATCCTCTTCACATCATACTTTACAAGTGGTTATTCAGTTCTGCTTTGAAGACCCACTGAGGCAGGCCATTTCACTTCTGGATAGCTCTCAAGTATTAGGAAGTTTTTTTTTTTTTCTGTCACTAAGCTTGAATTTGCCTTTTTACTATTTCTATTCATTGATTGTAGTTCTACCCCCTGGTCCTAGACAGAACATGTCTAATACCTCTTTCAATACAATAACTCTTCAAGTATTTGAAGATAGCTGTCATGCCACTTCTCAGTTTTCTCTTCCCAGAGTTAACTGTTTCCAGATCCTTCAACTGATTCTTACTGGAATGAACTAGAGGCCCTTCACCATTCTAATTTCTTTCCTCTGGACATGAACCAGTTTATTATCATCCTTCATTAACTTTCGTGTTTAGAATTTAACACATTTCTCTTGATGTAATCTGACCATAATTACACCAGTTGCTTTCCAAAGAGGTTTACCAAATGCTTTCTTCACAGCAACCTTATAATATAGGTAGTGTAAACGCTATTATTCCCATTATACAGATAAGGGAACTGTCTCAAGGAAGTTAAGGTGAGTTGGTGAAGGCCACACAGCTACTAAGTGTGTTAGAATTGTCATCAAGACAGTTTTTTTTTAATCTAGATGTCTCTCTAGTCTAGATGTCTGTCTCTCTAGTCTAGATGTCTCTCTAATATGCCATACTTATTCTCATATTCTAATGAGAATGATATGGCTAACGCATATCCTTTGACATTAACCCCTGAAGCTATGGTCATTAGAGGACATATCTTTCCTTTGGTTCATTAATACAACCAAATCATTATATCTGTATGCCTATCTAGATTTTCCCTTGAAATAGAATATGCGTGGATAAGAATAGAGTTAGGTAGAAGAAACTCAGGCTTAAAAGAAAAGAGAAGTTGATCTTCTTAGTGCCTGTCCATGAGTAGTTCTATCATATGAGTTCTCCTTAGAATATCCACCAAATATGGTGGATGCTGATAGGCTGTATAGTACATAAAGTACTGACCCGAAAGATAGAAAGATGTGTTCAGACTCTTAGTAGCTGTGTGACCCTGGGCAAGTCACTTAACCTTGTTTACTTCAGTTTCCTCATCTGTAAAATGACCTGGAGAAGGAAATGGCAAACCGTTCCAGTATGTTTGAAAAAAAATCCCAAATGGGGTCACAATCAGAATTGACTGAAAAACAACAACAAGGTCTTCATACTCAGTTTCCTCTCTCTTTCCATAAATAATTTTCCTGGCCACCAGAAATCCTGGCCATTAATCCTCATCTGGCCCATGTTAGTGAACATTGTGACTTGTGAGACTTGAACTCATGTTGCTCTTCTGTCAATGCCTGTTATGTTCTCCACTTCTTTCCTTAGAACCAGATCTTGCTTGTTGACTTGCCTTCTTTTCTACCTATAGACCCAGCTTTCTGCTTGTTTAAAACACGCTACTCCAGCTAGGCAAATATTCATCTAGCCCTCTCTCTTTCTTCCTTAAAAACCCATCAGCCCTCTAATACATTCAGATTAAAACTTCCTACATCCACCCACCCTGTGCTAGTCTGGCCCCATGTCACTCATGCTTTTAAAAAGCCAGCCTCCTCCTGGGGGCCTGTATTGTGCTCTTTGTGCAGCACAATTTAATCTTTTGTCCTATACCATGTACATTTGCCAAGCAACGTAAAACATAAATACTAATAGTCAATATCCTCCGGGTAGAGCACAAGCCGGCTGCTTGCCTCCACCAGCCTGTCAGCAGCAGGCTCTCTTTGACGATAGCATGTCACTTTAACATCAAGGGTAATATTACCCCTCACCCCATTTAATCCACCAGTGTTTTTCATTATATGATGCCTTTTAGAGAGGTGGGCTTAAAAAAAAAAGTGTTTTTCAACTAAAATGAGACAACTGAATATTTATCCTTTTAAGCATCTTTTAAAAATCAAAATTACTCTTTAATCCCAATTATGGTTATTAACCAATTAGTTCCTCCACATCTCATTTAAATTATTCATTGCACAACACACTCAAGGACAATTCTAGACCCCAAGTACTGCTTCAGGTTCACATAATTACCACAGTATTAAAACAACATATATTCCAAGAACAAGGAGCTATTAGAGAGCTCGTCTCAGTACCACACAGCTTGTTAGGTTGCATACGTTGCCTGAGCCACAATTCAGAGACTGTTTATACCCAGAAATCATTGCAGCCAGCTGTAAGAATCTAGTTTGCACTGTGGACAGTGCTGATGTGAATTTCTTTGAAAATATCTTATGACTACATGTATATGGGCAAAAAGGGAAGGGAACCAATGTGGTATAGTGGAAAGAACATAGTGTTTGTAGTCTAAGGGCTGGCATTCAAATGCTATACAATTTGCTATCCTTATGACATTGGGCAAATTCGTTCTTTGGTGTCCTCATCATTAAAATGAGGATGATATGCTAGATGACCACTAAAGTGCTTTCCAACTCTAAGTCAATAGTTCTAGATTGCTAGGAATGAGCCAGGGAAGGGGATACTACAAGGGGAGAAGCTTAGTACCCATTTGGCAATGTGGTACGGTATGAAGCTAATTGGACTAGGAATAAAATCCTTAAATAAATCAAGAATTTATTAAATACCTAGTATGTGACAGGCACAATACAGTTTTAAATTCTGTCTACTCACAATGTGATTTTGGGCAATTTCTTTATTTCTAGGTTGCTCATTTGCAAAATGAAGAGGTCTTTAAGGTCCCTTTCATTTTTAAATCTTATCACTGAATTCTCTCAATTAACCTGTAAACTATTTGAGATCAGAAAATGAATATTATCTGCACACTGTATCTCTTCTAGCTTAATAAATATTTGTTGTCCATTTAAAGCATCAAAGACAAATGTAATGAAGAGGAAAGCAGCAGATTGCATTTATTAAATCCATTACCTCTATACATGATCAAAGCATAAGAATTAACACTGTCAATCAATCAATTAACATGCATTTATCAACTACTATGTTCTAGGCATTGTGCTAGGTGCTTGAGATTCAGGGACCAAAAAAAAAAAAGTCATCACCTTCATGCAGCTTACATTCCATCATGGAAGAAAACATGTACACATATTACACACTAAATCCATACATGCATGTAATATAGTTCTTATATATTATATGTAATGCATAATATAACCCACACATTTATGTAATCCACACACATCTATACATGTGTAATATACATGTTACATATAAAATGTTCACAAAATACATATCAAAATATATTTCTATAAATAGTCATAAAAGTAAAAATATTAAAATAAATAGAAGGTAATTTAAGTAAACTAATAATTGAGGAGCTACAGTTGAGTTTAAACTTTAAAGAAAAAGAAATGTGTAGAGTATTCAAGAAAAAAGGTCCCCAGATTTTGTGTGAAAAGGAGATCCTCTTAATTTCTCAGATTTGATCACAAAGGCAATGGGAAATGTGGGATGTCGGATGCACATGAGGATTTCAGTTCTGTTTCTGTTATTTTGTAAAACTAACCCAAAACGTGCCTGTGAGGATCAAATGAGATGTATGCCCAACGCTTTGAAGATCTTAAATGTTCTACATACACATTCACTATTCTAATTATCTGTGTGACTTTAGATGTGGTCACTTCATTTCCTTCAACTTCAGTTTCCTTCTTTGTAAAAGGAGGGGAATCCCACCTCCCTAGGTTGTGGAGAAAGCTCTACATGAAAGTGTAGTAGAAGTGTGAATTATTTAAATTATAGGTTGGAGGCAGGGATTGTCTAAAAGGAAATCTGAGATAGAGAGGGGGCAGTGACTATGACAGGACAAAGAAGAAATAGAACTAAAATGTTCTAAGAAAATCTGAGGAGGGAAAGAACAATTTCAACTGTTCTGGCAAGGTTTCATGGGGGAGTTAGTGCCTGAGATGAACTTTGAAAAACAGAAGAAGGAATTCAAGGAAGCAATGAATTCTAGTCATGAGTTTGTACTGGGTGATCCTGTGCATAGAGGTGGGAGTCTGCAAGCCAAGACTGGGTGGCATCTAGTAGTCCATTATGGCCAGAATATAGAATGTGTAAATAAGAATAATGTGAATTAAAGCTAATAAAGTATATATCTATATCTATCTATCTATATCTATCTATCTATCTATCTATCTATCTATCTATCTATCTATCTATCTATAATTTTGAGCAAGGCAATACTCTGGCCATACTTATGCAATGTGGAGATTGATACTGCAGCTATATGAATTACAGATTAGAGAGGGGAAAGGTTAGTAGCCTTTAGTATAACCCCTTTACAGTATACTGGTTTCTAGGACACCGCAGTTTCAATAGCTCAGATGCTTTCAAATGTTGTTCTTGCCTTTCCTCTTGAATTGGGAAAATAGATATAGTGGCAGAGTATAACTAAGTTCTGGGACTGTTGTTTATCTAAATGATAGCACAGGGTAGGCACACAAGCACTTCAGTCCAAGGAATAAAGTTCAGACAATACTTTCATTTTAAAACACCTTTATCATGGCATAAAGAATAACTTAAACAGATAGTCTTTCAAAATGAAGCATAACAAAAAATGCATGAATTTTACTACTAGTTATTAATTAAACTGGCTAATTTTTATTCATGTGAAAAATGAATATGTAGATTTTGGTATCCTGAATTCTGATAATAAAATGTAGGAAAACAGATTGTTAAAAACTGGGGTGGGGTTGGAGTTCAGATTGAGCCCCTTATGAAAGAGCCAATGAGTTATTACATAAGTGTAGAGACTTTCACAGACATCTTCACTAACATTTTGCCAAAATCACAAGCTTTTCTAGTCTCTATGGAAAGATTGGCCAAAGAAATGAGCTATAAAAGGTTCCTATTCTCTGCCTTCCCTTTTAAAATCACTTCTTCATAGTGAAAGTAGAGGGGGAGAAACAAAACTACCCCCACAATAAAATGGGATTAAAGACTGCAGGTGAACATGAGGTGACAGAGAATAATGGAAAATGGATGAGAAAGATGAGTATATATTATGTGAACGTGGAACCTTTCTATTAGTAACCTTTTAATGTGTATGATCAATTAGCAAGGTAATAAGATTTTATAGGTAAAATGGCAAGGCATTCTCTCCACAAAAATAAATGGAATGTGAATTGCATTTTGTCATTTTTTGGATATTTACTCTTGATATCCATACATACAGTTATTTGCCAACAAGTTGGAAAATATTTATTTTGCTTCCCATAAATGGGTAAATATGTTATCATCATCATTATTAAAAGTACTTTTAAAAAATTTGTGAAAGGATCAAATAATAATTCATATGCTCTTGGCCAGCATCTCTCTCTCTCTCTCTCTCTCTCTCTCTCTCTCTCTCTCTCTCTCTCTCTCTCTCTTTCTGCAACATCTGTGCTGAGATAAAAGGAGTATTAGATATGGGGTCAGACAATTTTTGTTCAAATCTGGCTCAGTTTTTATTATTATTATTATTAACTGTGTGATCTATGAGTCATGCTGCTTAATCTGCATGGACCTCAGTTTCCTCACTTGTAAAATAAAAAAGGTTGAATGAGGTGCTGTTTAAGGGTGCTTCCATCTTTAAGTCCTATGAACTCCCATTTACAGTTAAATGTTACTTTCCCACATCAAAATATTATAGCTAAATAAAATACAAGGCTTTAAAATATCTGTGCAATCCCAAATATGTGACCCAGAATGACTATATTTGACTGGCAACATGCATTGTCAATATGCTATTAATTGCTGTCATGTAATCATATCCCTTTCTGAGAGGATTAGCATGATGAGTCTGATTTCATTTTATTCATACTTCTGTACTGAAATTGAGTTAAGGAAAGAAAGAAATTGAAATGGTTCTCCTTAATCTCATTCTACCTAGACTTGCTTATCAACTCTCTTACCCTTTTCATGCATCTATATTTTTGTGTATAGGGTAGGATAAAAGGAAGGAAGAAAAAGCAGAGGGGCAGAGAACAGAACAGATAGTGGAAGGTCAGGTGAACTGCCAAATCTTTTGTATGTGTTTATAAGAGAGGAAATGGAATGGAAGTCCTCCTAGTCCAATTCAATTGGGCTAATCTCTATTGAATACTTAGTATTTGTATTGAGGATGGAAGGATAAAGAAGACTTTCTCCTGTCCCTTGAATGTTCTTTCTCCCAATCTCCACCTTTTGGAATCACTAGCACCCTTGAAAACAGTCCAAATGGCACTTCCTACATGAGATTTCCTCACTAGCTCTCTTTCCCCCTTTACCCTTGGCTAGAATATATCCCTCAGAGTATGCTTAGAGCTAGTTTCCTCTCTGTGCAGGGTTAGGCCCCTTCTGGTACTCTAGTTGCCCTGGTCCATTTCAGTGAGCCATGTGCATTGTCTCAGAAGTGAAAGACTTGGTGATTTGAGATGAAACCTGGCCTTCCCAGTCCCCATGATAATAGTAAAAAGAGCAGTCTATATCAAAAGGACTGTCCATCCATTCATTAGATCTTAAAAGGAATAACTGTCCTCTGGCTTTCTCTCCCTTTCCTTTCTTTCTCTCTTCAGAATGTTTGCCACATAACTCTCTCTTTCTGAAACCTCCTGTGGAGGAGAGATACCCTCTTACAACCCTGGCCATTATGGCATATTCAGAGATATGAACTATCTAGTTGAACCAATTATTGCCTCCTCTGCTTTGTGATTCCATCCCTGAGCATAAGTGCCTGAATTGCAATCCTGAAATATGGACTTTAGGGGAATAGTTACTTTGAAGTCATGTCAATGAGCATTTATTAAATAGCTACTCTGTGCCAAGCACTGTGCTAAGCTCTGGGGCACTGTATCCTTCAATCAGTGCCAGTTACACTTTAAAAGTACCTTTTGAACTGCAGCAATTCTTGGTAAAAATGATTACTGGTAAGAGAAGGAACAACCCTTGAACTGATTTGCCAGAACAAATTTACCTCGGGAAGACTAATTGGGTAGTACAATGCCAAGGTGAAGTCAAATGCAAATTCAGCAGTGTCAGAAAATGTTTACAGGGAGTGCCTTTTAGGGAGACTGTAGGTATAAGCCAGATATATGTTTTCAGTGATTCTCCCTGGGACTCTAGGGTGTGAGTGTAAAAAGCCAGAGTCTGAAAAAATGAACTTTATCTGTTTTCATAGGGGCCAGACTCCTCCAGGACTGAACCTAGTCTTACCGCGCATGGGTCAATAGGTAGGATACCTTTAACATTTTAGCAACCTTGCCCTGCCGGACCCAGTAATAGGAGTCTATGTTGTTACATGCGTATTTTACATTTATCTGTGTGTGCCTCGTTTACCCCCTCCTCTCCTAGTCAATTAAATGTAACCTGCTTGAGGACAAGAACTCTTTTTGGTTGCCTTTGTATCACCAGTGCCTAGCACAATTTGTTGTATGCAGTATGTGCTTAATTAATACTTATTGGGTTGAATTGAATAAAACATGGTTCCTGCTCACATGGCACTTAAAATTTATCAAGAAGACTTCTCCCGCTCTTTCCTTCTCTACATCATATGTTAATAAAAATATATATGAAGTTACAAATGGAAAAAAATAGTGATTTGTAAAAATTAGTTTTGTTTTGTTTTTCAAGTAAAGGTAAGCAAGGCATGGTGACAGACTTGCAGTCTCTGTCGATAGAAAAACTGAGACTGTGTGCGGATCATCTGTGTTAGAGTTTTGAATTGCAATACTACTAAAGTTGATCTGATGATTACACTAAAGTCTGGGACCAATATGGTGAGTGTCCTGAAGTGAGAGAACTATGTTGTCTAGAGAGGCAAACCAAACCAAGTTGGAAAATGAGTCAAGCAGATTAGAAGTGGGGTTGGGTATGTGAGTGACAATGGCAGTTCTAGCTTGGGCAAGATGGAAAGTCTCCAAAAAGCAAAGCAAACAGACAGACAAATGACAACAACAATAAGCAAAAAACCAAAATAAAAGTACAATTTAGTCAAAAGGAGGAAATATAAAAATTCATGATGGTCAAATACCAACATTTCTTCACATCTGTGTGAGGTTCTGGGTGCTATAGAATGGTGTCCACATCTTCATTTTGTTGTCCAGTATACCTGGACTAATATTCTACCACATGAATAAATTTGTTTCTTTGGGGACAGCCTCAAGTCCAAAGGCTCAGTTTCCAGCATTGTTATAAGAGTGCAGAGAGGGAGCCTAAGGGTCGTTTCATTCCTATCTCCAAGTATGCTATTTATTCTGTGATATTAGATAAGCTGATTACCCCCTTCAAGTCTCAGTTTCCTTATTTATAAAAGGAGGACCAAAATGCTTTCATACCTTTCTCACAGGCTTGTTCTGAAACAATTGCTTTATAAACTTTAAAGTACTATGGAAATGGGAGTGATTATAAGCAATTATTTGATATTCTTTCAGCTTAAAGTGAAACCACCATTTTTGAAAGAAAAAGGAAAATCATAAGTACTTTAAATTATACAGTAGATAAACTAGGGGGTGATTATTAACATTATCACTTAACAAAGGGCTTATATTAATGCTCTTTTTTTCCTTTTTAACTCATGAGTTTCTCCAATGCATTTAAAAATTTGTTTACACTCCATAAGTTTCTTGACAATGGAGAAGAGGGGGAAAGTAAGATTCGAGAGAGCTGAGACTGAATGATCAATTATAAACAGAGAACAGAGATAAACTATCTTGAAATTACATTGTAAGTCAAAGAGGAAAATATGATTTGGTTTATAAAAATTTGATTTAAACATAGTTTCCCAGAAATATGTATTTTTCATAGATATCAGTAATAATAGCTTATATTTGTATAGTGTTTTCAAAAACATTAGCTCATTTGATCCTTATTGCAACCTTTGTGAAAGGCAGAACAAAAATTATTATTGCCATCTTAGAGATGGAGAATTCAAGCCTTGGAGACATAAAGTGACTTACTTAAATAAGATCATACATTTAGAGCTGAAAGAAACCATGTAGTCTAACTTCCTCATTTCATAAATTTTATAAATGACTTGCTTAAGGTCACACATTTAGTAAGCATAATTGTTGTGTGTGGTGCTACTGCTATGAAGCCTAAGAGGCTTTAATGGATTCACTTACATGGTATTCCATCCCTTTAACTTTACTGGTATTTTTTGTATAAGTTGTACCTTATAAGTTCCATGGGATTTATTATAGTAAAGAAATTTAGTGATTATCTTATTCAACACCCTCATTTTGTAGACGAAATTGAGGCCCAGATCAGGGAAATTTAATTCTATTCACCTCAACAGACATATATTAAGGATCTCCTATGTAGGGCAGTGATAGGAAAACCAAAATAAGACCATGCCTGGCCTTGAACAGCTTACAATCTGTTTGCTCAAGGCCATATGGATTCAGATCCAGACCCTCTGACTCAAAAGTCAGTTTTTGTTCTCTCTATATGCCATCATTCATTCATTCATCCATCCATTTCTTCACTTCATGAATAGTTTTGTGCACTTATTTTGTGAAATACAATGTTTTAGATGCTGGAGGAAAAAAAAAAAAGAAAAGAAAAGAAGACATGATCTTTGTCATTAAGGAATATATATCCCAGTAGAGGGAGACAGGGCATGCAGAGATCATAGATGTAGAACTTAAAGGGAATTTAGTAAATACCTGGCTCAAACCCCTCATGAGTTATACTCAAGATGAGGAAGTTGTCACCCTAGACAAGAGAACTAATCTGTCAATGGTCACCCAAGTAGTAAACAGCAGAAACAGGTTTTGAATCCAGGCTTTCTGACTCCTAATCCAGGGCTCTTCATTTATATAGAACCTTATTCTTTCATTTTCCATTCCACTGAATTTATTGCTTTATTTTTTAGGTTCTGATTTTGTTATTATTTAATGTACATTTGACTTATCTCTGTCAACTCATAACTGGTACTGTAACCATGCCTTTATTTCTTTTTTATCCATAGAATCAGGCAAAATGCTGCATATATGGCAGGTATTTGATAAAGACTTGGTTATTGATTTGTATCCTCAGAGGAACTGCACTAATAATAAAAAAATGACATTTATATATCATTTTATGGTTTATAAAGCATTTTACATTATTTCATTTTGTCCTCACTGAAGGCCTGTGATGTTAAGTGCTGTAGGTGTTAATATCTTATAAATTAATAAGCACTGATCACAATAATTAAAGGATAAAGTCAGACCTTAGTTTCTTCCTCTGTCAAGTGAGGGGATTGGACTTTATAATCTCTAAGGTCCCTTAAAGCTATAAATCACATAATTCCTAATTTGCAGATTAGGAAACCGAGATTAGAAGAGGTTAAGTTACACATCGAGAGTCAAATAGTAAGTGCCTGAGATAGCATTTGGTCGTAGGTATTGCTGATTCCGTGTATGCCACATTACTCTTCTCTGCTTTCTATACCATCATAGCATTGACTTTCAATGAATATGTATTCCTTTGGTTAGGGCCAACAGCAAAAGCCATCATTTCTAATTCCTTCCCAGGATTTGGAAAACTCCCATTTTCAATTATTTCAGTAGAACATTTGTTTGTCCATCTTCTCCAGAAATAGTCACTGGCCATGCCTTACAATGCCTCTTGCTACTTTCTGGATACTTGACCTTCAATAATTTCCCCTTCTTTGTGGCACCTCTATAAACTTTCCACCATATGATATAAACCAAGTCATTTGGACAGTTTGAATCAGGTGCTACAATCCTGATGTTTTATCTACCCAATTTCCTTTATAATTTCCTGAGGTTAAAAAAATAATATTTTCCTTACATTAGTTCCCCCTCTCAGTTATTCTGTCTTATTATTACTCTTATGAAGTAACTAAAAATTGAAGGAAATATCAGTTTGGTCCATGTTTGGTGAAGAGAATATCTTGATTTTTGGTTCAGCATTTAGGACAATATGGACACTCATTTGTGATTCAGACTAACTCACTACAGGGTTGTTGTGTCCTATGACTTAGTTCTGTTACTGGCTTTGTGAAAATATATTATTTTTATTTGCTTTACATGGTTTGTAAATTTTATCTTTACATAGTTTGTTTCAGTTCTTAGTTACAATACTAGTGGTCCATGTTTTTTTTTTCATATCTGACCCTATTCCATACTCTCATGGAGTCCCACTTATCCATGATTCAAAGGTTCTAATGCTCATTAGAGGTCCTGGTTTTGTTGTTGTTTCTTTTGCCTATATTTTGAGACAACAGCAATTTATGTTTCTATGGGGGTTTAAGGTTTATTGAATTTCTCTTTTAATCATGTGTTTAAAGAATATATAACTACCTCCATTTTATAGATGGACAAACTGAAGTTCATAGAAGTTAAATGACTTGTCCAATGTCACAGAGTAAGAACTGGACCCTAGATTTAAAACCTTTTCACCCTGACTCCACAGCTAGCTTTCCTTACATGAAACATCATGGCACTCGCCTTTATGACATTTTGAGCTTCTCAGAGTACATGCTTCATAACAAATTTATGGGACTGTTTCATTTTGTCTTTGTATCCCCAGTGCCTATCATCATTCCTGGCATATAGAAGAAACCTAATAAATGCTTATTGATTGAATGATTAATACCATTCCCATTTCTCATATGGCTTTGAGGCTCAGAGAGATTAGGTGACATTTCCATGGTCACCAAATCAATCTATCAGCTAGAATTCAACCAGGTCAACATGATTCTAAATTTAGGATTCTTTCCATTAAATCATAAATTTATATAGTGATTCTACAAATATATGGAGATGTAATATAATTAATTATACTGAATAAAAGCATTATATTAACAATACAACATAGACAATGTAATAATGACTGACATTTATATAATGCTTCAAAATTTATAAAGCATTTAACATGTCACTTGACACAAATGACAACCCCGTGAGGTAGGCATTGTGGTTGTTCCATCATTTTTCAGTGGTGTCCAATTCTTTATGACCCTATTTAGGGTTTTCTTGGCAAAGGTACTAGAATGGCTTGCCATTTCCTTCCCCAGTTCATTTTATGGATGAGGAAAATGAAACAAACGGGTTTAAGTGCCCAGGGTCACACAGCTAGTATGTATCTGAGGCCTGATTTAAACTGCGGAAAATGAGTCTTGCTGACTCCAGGCATTCTATCCGCTGCACCACCAAGCTGCCCTCCTGAGGTAAATGCTACTGTGACCCAATTTTACAGATAGAAACTCTAAGATAATTGACTTGTTCAGGGTCAGTCATATACCAAGTATGGGTCTGAGGCAGGATTTGAATTCAAATCTCTGTGATTTTTGGCTATAACCCTCTATCCATTATGCCATTCAGCATCATTATTAGAATCTATTCATTTTTTCTTTTTATCTTTTATTTTTCAAATATCAGATGTTACTTTTCTCTCATTATATCCTATCCCATTCCATGCTCTGATATAGTACACTTTTTCTTGATTTAAATCCCTACACCTAATTCAAGAGTTCAGTAACACATATGTATATTTGTGTGTGCATGCAAACATGTACGTGGTAATAGGCATAGAATTTTGAGGGATAAGAAGAAGACTAAAACATGGTTCATAATTTCACAGATCTGATTATGAGAAAAAATGTCACATGCATACACAACTATAATACAAACCAACATATGATAAGTTCCAAAAGAAAGGTACAGAGTACTGGGCAAACTCAGAGAAGGGAATGATGACTTCTGCTGAACTGGAGAAGGACTGGAGAAGAATTAGAGAAGGATTCAGGGAGGAGATGGAATTTAATTGAGCTCTGAGGCATAGGTCTAAATTGTCATGCGAAGCCTGGGGGAAGGGCCAATCCCATAGAATAACTTGAACAAAGGCATGGAATTTTGTTCAGAAAATTGGACAACTATACTATTTTGACTATAGCGTAGGATCCATGAAAAGGATAAATGGAGGATCACCTTGTCCAGCCCCCTCAGTTTACAGATGAGGAAAATGAGGCATGTAAAGGGAAACTGACAATGTTAGCAAGCCTAATCTCAAAACCAATCCAGTCCAACAAATATTAAGTGCCTACTATGTGCAAGACATTGATGAATGCTGGAAAATACAAAAATGAAACAGCACCTGATTTGAGGGGAAAATAAGACAGACGGAGAGAAACAAGAACAACTAGGGAAAAATGGAAGCTTTTCCATAGGAGGCAAGAGAGTTTGAAGTGAATAGAGAATAGAAGGGAGAGAATTTCAAGCATAATGAAAAGCTTTTGCAAAGGTACTGGAGATAGAATTTTGTCTTGGGGGAATGGTATATAGTTTATTTTGGCTAGAAAATAATGTATGAAGGGGAGTATTAGAAGAGGGCATGAATATGTTTATTTAAGCCTCCAAGATCAGGCCAGAAATTAGGGCACAAAGGAAAACTTCAATTCAGGGATTTAGACTTCTAGAGAAAGGAGGGAGAATGATCTAGGGTGGCAGGTAACTTGCAAAGAAGGTCTGGATAGAGTGATATTGATGGATGTAATGAACCTTTAAAGAGAAAAGGTTGCAGTTTTGGCATCAGAGGGAGGATATTGATGGATGGAATGAACTTTTAAAGATAGAAGTTTGCATTTATGGCATCAGAGAAAGGGGATCTGGAAGTGGTACTGAGAAGCAAGAAGTATACCCAGTCTTCCTTCTGGTTTAGTGTATTGTGGGTCATAACAGATGGTGCGCCCACTTCTGAATGAGATTGCCAGTGATGGGATACAGTGTCATCTTAGCACTACCAGTATTCCACATGTGAAAAAGATGGTATAGGAATTAAAGTCTAAGTGGGAAAATATGTTAAATAGGGCACAATGAAGAGACAGGAAGAGCAGAATAGAGATGTAAGGTGGATGGGTCAGAGGTGGCTGGAGATGAAATAGCAGGAAATGGTACCAAAGGAAGGAGGATTTTTTAAAACCTAGGTGACTGTAGACTCTGTATCATAGAAACAGAAGAAGAAATAGAAGTTGACTGGCCACAGTCAACTATGGCCATAGAAGCCATAGGACAGGATTGTAAAACTCTTCAACATGCGCTCCCATCTTACAGGGTAACACAATGGTAGAAAGCACCATTAAGGCCCCTTAAGACTGTAAATCTAAGACCCTACAACAAAATTCTCTGCATATATAAGCAAGCTTTAGGATTGGCGTGAGAGGCCCTCTTCTTGGCCTTCTGGAAAGAACCATGGTTCTGGAGATGAGAGGATTGGTGTTTGAGGTTCTGGTCCTGATGTAGGGCAACAGCTGCAGTTTTGCTCTATTTCCAGTGATAATGGAAATCTGTAGTGTTGTTGCATGGAGACAAGGCAGAGTAGCAATAGATTCTAAGGTAGAGGAAGTCAGAAAAAGAAACCTCCAAATTCAGGCTCCAAGCAGTGCAGAGGCTAGCAGTTGGGGAACATGTGGCCAACCTTGAGGCCACATGTGGCCTTCAAGGTCTTTGGGTGTGACCTTTTGACTGAGTCCAATTTTTACAGAACAAGTCCTTTTATTAAGGGGATTTGTTCTGTGAAGTTTGGATTTAGTCAAAGGGCTTCACTTGAGGACCTTGAGGACCTAGAAGGCCATAGGCTGCAGGTTCCCCACTCCTGCTAGAACAATCCCTTCTATTATTAATAATATCTGTTCTCCCGTGTGTGCCTCTCCTGAAGCCAGGCCGTCACTCTTCTGCCTCCAGGAGGTGGTGGTGTTTATTCTCTGGGAACCAAGAAAGTAATTTTCCTGCCCCTCTGGTGTTATGGTAGTGTTTAGTCTCTAGCATCCAGAGTGCATGGAAGGATGGTGATGTCATTAAAAGAGATAGGAAGTCAGGAGGAGTTTTGAGGGTAAGATAAACTAATGGATTCATAAAATGTTAGGGCTGGAAAAGATCTTATAGGTTCCATAGTTCAACTCCCTGACTTTACAAATAAAGAAACTAAGGCACAGTGAAGGAGATAATTTGCCCAAGGTCATCTAGGTAGTTGGTGAAAGAGGTCTGTGCCATTTTAAGTGATCCTGACTTTAGCAAAGTCTTTTTAGCACTCTTACAGGAGTATGACAAAAATCTGATGGAGATATTCATGAGAAGTTAAAACTGAAGGGCTGGCATTCAGAAGAACAGTCCAATTTTCAGATGGAAAGATTTGGAAGTTGACTGCATATAGGCTGTGGGGGTATGAAATCATAACACCCTGGTAATTAACCCCTGAGATCATCAAAGGGAGAGATTACGGAAAGAGAAAAAAAAGGGAGCCAGGAACAGAATCCTGGGAAAAGTCCACATTTGGGAGGGGGGCTGGAGGGAGAGAAAACAACAACAACAACAACAACAACAACAACAACAACAAACAGACGAAGAACTGCCAGAGAGTTAGGAGAAGAATCATAGGCATGTATCATTACTGAATCCAAGAGAATCAAATGAACAAGCATTAGTTGCAAGGCATTGTGCTGAAGGTTATACAAAGAAAGGTAAAAGATAGTCCCTGCTCTTGAGGAGGTCCTAGATAAAGAAAGAGACAGAAAGATACTGAAAGAACAGCTAGGTGGTGGAGTAGATAGAGCACTTGGCCGGGAGCCATGAAGACCTGAGTTCAAATCCAGCCTCAGACACTCACTAATTGTGTTACCTTGGGCAAGTCACTTAACCTCAGTTTCCTCATACATAAAATATGGATAATTATATCACTTACCTCCAGGGTTATTGTGAGGATCAAACAAGAAAATATTTGTAAAGTGTTCAGCATAGTGCATGGTATAGTAGGTGCTATATTTGTTATTGAGTCGTTTCGGTAGTGTCTTACTCTTCATGACCCCATTTGGGGTTTTCTAGGAAAAGATGCTGGAGTGGTTTGCCATTTTCTTCTCCAGCTCATTTTACAAATGAGGAAATGTCCTATTCACCTAGCTGCCCTAGGTACTATATAAATGTTAACTACTGATGATGAATAGGGCAGCTGGGTGAATAGGGCAGCTAGGTGGCATAGTAGATAGAATACTGGACTTGAAATTAGGAAGATTCATCTTCATGAGTTCAAACTAGGCCTCAGACACTTACTAGCTGTATGACCCTAGGGAAGTCACTTAACCTTGTCTGCCTCAGTTTCCTCATCTATAAAATGAGCTGGAGAAGGAAATGGCAAACAACTCCAGTATCTTTGTCAAGAAAACCCCAAAATGGTTCATAAAAACTCTGACACAACTAACGAAAACACTGATGATAGTGAAAAAGATAGAGGGACAGACAATAAACTAAAGGGGAAGATCCCTAGAATGCAAATACAGACGGGAGTAGGATTTAGCATGCCATATTTCCAGTGTGTTAGAAAAATTCAACTTTATTTCTAATGAGGAGTTCCAGCTGGTGTAAGTTTGTTTTGTATCCTTTAGTTTTGCAGGTATTGTTTAAAAAAAAAAAACATTAAATACTTTTAAGGAACCCAGTTCATGCTGCTAATATCTTAATGGGCTTAACTTCTCTTTGTTTCTTTAAAAAAAAAAATCTTATCCCTACTACTATGAAGAGATTAAGGGTTAGCATTGAAACCTCCCACTCAGGATTATGAACAAAACAAACTAAACTTTCTCCTTATCATAGATCAAAATGAACCTTTTCTTTAAAAAAAAAAAGAGCCTGCTAAGTGAGAACAAGAGTAGCTCGCTTTGCGTTCTAAGACTGCCCTCACTTGTACTCCTTCTCAGCTGAATTTAATCTCTAATAGGTGGTAGAGAGTGCTTCCAATAACAGTGCCAGCAAGAGAGCTTCAAATAACCATTAAGCAGCCACACTGTATTCTACTCCCCTTCACTGGTCTTTGTTCTCCCAAATGCCTAGTGTTGAAGAGACGGAGAGAATTTACCTAGGAAAGGGAAGCAATCTTCCTGAACATAAATGACTGAAACAGAAATGACTGAAACAGTGCAGAAAGCTAAAAATACACTTAGATACAGTCTTATTTACCTCCCCGTGCTTGCATTTTTATGCATATATATGTCTGCTTGACTATCTTGTTAAAAATTAGTCTATGTAGTTTTCTTCACATTGTTTATGAAATAATTTGATCCTTAACAAAAGGTTAAGGGTTGGGAAAGGTCGATACTGTCTCTATCCTATCTGCCTCACTATAATACTATAAGGATTAAATTTCCATTTGTTCAGAATATAAATAACCATGAAGCTTAAATAACTTGATTTTTTGCAGTTATATTAAATGAGAACTATTGTTTGCAATTATTGCAATTGAAGCCCTATTCTGATGCTTCCAAGATCATCTTAGGATCACAGATTTTGAGCTAGAATAGATCTTATGGGTCCCTTACTCCAAACCCTTCATATAAGCCTTGTGAAGGCAGGAACCATTTTTTTTGGAGGTGTGGTGGCTTTGTAGCCTCAGTGCTTGAGAAATAGTGTCATGTAGTGGAGAAAAAGGTGACCAGCAAGACTGTTATTTGGGGCAGCTAGGTGGTGCAGTGGGTAGAGCACCAGCCCTGGAGTCAGGAGGACCTGGGTTCAAGTCTGGCCTCAGACACATGACATTCACTAGCTGTGTGACTCTGGGCAAGTCGATTAACCCCAATTGCCTCACACAGAAAAAAAAGACTGCTGTTTAACCATAATTACATATCCTATTTCTGATACATACTGGCCTCATAACCCTGGGCAAACCACATAAGTCCTTACTGTTCTAGTTAACTTTCTAAAGATAACAAGCTGTAGAGAAGGTGCTCATTTACATTTGAGAGGGATTTTTTTCACCCAGGAGGTCGTTATATTGATGGATTCACAATGCTAGTCTCTATTCTCCAGAATTTAGAGTAGGCATTTATCATATGCTCGTTAGACTCTACTGGATTTTAACCAAAATCATACTGCTTTACACATATCATCTCATTTAGTCCTCACAACTCTGTGTGGTAAGCATTATTATTATTCTCATTTTATAGGTGAAGAAACAAAGGCTGAGAGAGATTAATTGACTTGGTCAGGGTCATATAGCTAACAAATATTTGGACCAAACTGAGATTATTTTGAATTGAAGTCTCGTGCTCTATCCAAATGCCATGCTACCTTTCATTGAGAACCTGAATTCCAGATAGGTTAAGGGATTTGCTCAAAGGGGTCACACAGGGTATTAGCGGCAAAATCAATGTATGAGCTCAGGTTTTCTGACTCAAAATAAAAGGTGCTTTCTGTTGCATAGAGCTACATCCTCTTGAAATGCCTTCAGGGCAATAAAAAGAAAATTATAGTCATTGCTTCCATATCTTAGGTACTAAGGGCGTGGTGCCCCTGAGATCTAGAAAATTTGTGTGAAAATATTTTTGCCCACCCTTTTAGCAGAAAAGAAGTCTGAATTATTGTTATTAAAAGATAAAATACTTTGGTATTATACAACACTATACATATATTTTATGTATTTCTGAATTTGTAAACTTTTTCTGTGTTGTCCGCTGGTCCCCATACGGGGACTGGGACTGGGACCGAGCTTTTCTCTCACCACGATCACAGACATTTCCTACTGACCTTCTAAGTTGTCTTTGGTGGTTGTGGGTTGAGAAGTCTGGAAACTGCCACAGCTGTGCATGATTCGGTCCTCTGAGGCCTGCTCCAGCTTTGCTGAGGCCTGTTTTGCCTGCGCGCTCAAGCTGAACTGCATTCCTCTCCCTGCTTGGTGCAATAGACCTTTCCAATCAACCATCCAAGTTGTCTTGGGCTGGAAATTTGTTTCACTCTGTCTTTTTGTGGGTTCTGCTGCTTTAGAATTTGTTTAGAGACATTTTTTTACAGGTATTTGGAGGGGTTTGGGGGAGAGCTCAACCAAGTCACTGCTTTTACTCTACCATCTTGGCTATGCCCCAGTTTTGTTTTAATGTGGAATATATTTTGTGGCATATTTGTGGTATAAAAACATTATCTAATCCAAGGCTGGACTTTTAAATACACAGCTGCCTTCATCACTTGATTTCCAGGGTTTTGGGAAAGCTCTACATCTAAGATTCTTCATCTCATCCATGGATAGATGTCAGGGGTTCATGACTTTGGATGGGAAAAAATATATCTTTACTTTTACTATCTTTTAATTGAAATTTAGCATTTTCTTCAATTATTTAAAACCATTATTTTGAGAAGGGCTCTATAGCGTTTACCAGACTTCCAAAGGAGTCTATCTCACACACACACACAAACACACACACACACACACACACACACACACATTTAAGAACCTCTCATTTAGGTGCATAAAAATCTCCTTCACTGTGGCTGAAATTCCATTTTTTTTGGTTTCTTTCATTTGTTATTTATTTTATTTCATTTTTTTACAAGGTCATATAGCTATTAAGAAGCTATGTTTTGAATCTAGGTCCTTTGACTCCAAGTCCAATTTCTTTCTAGTACTTTCACCTGAAGTAATAGAGGAAGATTGTCTTGATAGGAAGAAAAAGGTACAGATTGAGGAAAGCAAAGGATCTCCCCACAGTGGCTTCTTCTGTATGCTCAGTCAGAATTCCAAACAAGCACAAGGATTTTCCAACTCTCTTTTAATTGCCTGCTGAGGCAGAACTCTGTGAATATGCTCTATCCTCTTCTTTCTGGCATCAACACTGATGAGAGAGATTTGGAACTGCTTCTGAGAGGGTAGGGGAAGGAGAATGGTGGAAGTCTTATCCCCCACCTATACTCATACAACCATAAAGCACGTATCCCATCTATGCAATTCTCTGTCTGGGATGAGTCTGCCTCCCTTCTGTGTCTTCTTTCTTTTGCAGAGAGTCTTATGAGATCTCAAAAGACACCTAACATCTCCATGTCCCTCCTTCCCTAGCCAAAAAAAAAAAAAAAAGCAGTATATATCAGTGGGAGAGGAGTAGCACCAGAGGAGCAGCTAGGGGACCAGTTGTGGCCTTAGGAATGGTAGAAACCAAAGAGCATCAAGGAAAACATGGCCAACAGAGAGAACACCAAGAGGTCACATTTACTGCTCCATCAGATGAGGACAGGGCAGAAGTGAAATAAAAAATACAGAAATTATGTTATGGCAGGGCTTACTTTTTTGGCTCCCAACTGATTGTATAAGGAATGATAAGTTATTGGATTTTATTCTAATTATTCTGTAATTATTTATTGTTTACAGAAAGAGAAGGAAGAGAGAGGAAGGAAGAGAGGGAGAAAGATAAGAAGATTGATAGAAAGAGGAAGAGAAGAAAAGAGAAAGGGAAAAAGAGGAGAAAGTGAGTGAGACAGAGGGAGAGAGACAGAGACAGAGAGAAAATATTGGAAAGTAAAGGGCACACTTGCTGCTACTGTACTTAGTAGGGGTGAAATGCAAAATAGCTAATAAGTAACCTTGTTAACAAGTGTCTCAAAGGGGCATGTTAATTAGCTTCTCAACTGTAACCATTATATCATTCTTTATTGTTCATCATTCCTTTTCTGTGTAGGAACAAAACCACCTGTTCTATACCTAATTCATATTTTTACTTTGGGGGCTGTTTTGTTTCTTTCATTTTTGCTGGGATGAACCTCTTCAACTAGAACCAAATAGACTTATTAAGAATTTAAGGTAGCAAAACCTGGAAAAATCATGAAGATATATATAAAGGACAAGGATTGGCAAAGATTTCCAGGCCCTGTCAGTCAATAAAAATTTATTAAGCAACTATTAGGTGCCAGGCAATGTGCTAAGCCCTGGGAGGTACTTCTACCACTGGTACCACTATCACTATCACTCCCACCACCACCACCATTACTAATAGTAGAACTACTACTACTACTACGACGACGACGGCGACGATGATGACTACTACGACTACTATTACTACTACTACTACTACTACTGCTACTACTACTACTACTTAGCTAGCTAGCATTTATATAGTATCTACTCTGTGTCATGTGGGAGCCATCCTCTGGATGAGATTTATCCTGCTCATCAAGATAATAGAGAGAAAACCATCAGACTTAACCATTAACAAAAAAAAAAGTTCATAGGGAAAAAATTCTGTGGGGTTTTTCATGTAAATTGAGGGGATATATAAACAAGAAACAAAAATCCTCTCCACCTCAGGGAAATTCTTTTGAACAAAATGATTACCACTGCCAGCTCTTTGTTTAATTTATTTTTATCTATATATTTTTTTAAGGCAATTGGGGTTAAGTGACTTGCCCAGGGTCACACAGCTAGTAAGTGTCAAGTGTTTGGTCTGAGGCCAGATTTGAACTCAGGTCCTCCTGACTTTAGGGCCAGTGTTCTATCCACTGCACCACCTAGCTGCCCCTGCCAACTCTTTTTAAAGCAAAAACTGTTTCCAAACTATTGAGTATCAAAACTATAACCAGGAGGACCTTGATTTTTCAGATATGTTTTGCAGGTGCTATGACCTTATCATTGCTGTTTCTTCTCCTGACTTTTTGGGGGGGATGACTTCTAGGGCTTGATTTCTTGGGTTCTTTGTCCACCATCCCTTTTCCTGTTTTGCTGTTTTGTTTTTCTGCTTGTCAGTATTGTCATGTGATCCAGAGAACTGAAGCAGTTATAGACCATATGTGTCCATTGTTGAGATTTTTTTGTGTGTGTACTAAGCACTTTGGAAATATTATCTCATTTGATCCTCACAACAACCCTGAGCGGTGTCCCTGCCCTTGAGGAGCTCACAATGTAATGGGAGAGACAACATAAAAACAGCTACATACAAACAAGCTATATACAGGGTAAATTAGTCTATAGTCTCAGACTGACAGTCCTTTCCTATTTATTATTTTATTACAGTTAATCAATGTTAAAATTTTTCTTCCAAGAGCACCTTGGGTGTTACAGTTGATAGGGTCTTTTAAAATCACCCCCAGGTAAGATACTATACTGGGCAACCATGCCAACAGGGTCAAATATGATTACTTCTGCACAAGTAGCAGCAAAGAGATTTTTTAAAATGAAAAAATAGAGTTATAGAGCACAGCATGAACATGCCACACTGGAATCTGTGTATTGAGATTAGGGCAGGTGCAACTCATAAAAGACAGGCAATGGAGAAGAAGTAACAGAGTCTTCAAACAGAAGTTAGAAGCCTCATAGCAAGAGGAAAAGTTAACAGCTAAGGAGTAAAAGGATTCTAGAGTTTACTAAGTAGTTCAAAAGAGATGGAGATGAGATTCAATAAGTAGCAGAAGGAAAATGGCTGAAATATTAAAAAAAATATTGATGGGAGAAAATATGTCTTGAACCAGGAGTTCATAACTTTTTTTAATGTCATGGGCCACTTTGGTAGCTTGATGAATCCTATGGACCCTTTTTCAGAATTACATTTTTAAATAAATAAAAGAGAGAATTACAAAGGAAATCAGTTGTATTGAAATACTATTACCAAAATATGAAAATGAAAGTTCACAGACCAGATTAATAACCTTCATCTTAACACTAATTATGCATCACAGGATTTAGAGCTTGAAGGGCATTTGATTTTATTTGCTGCAAAATGACATTTGATGAGAAGTTATATCAAGGATAAAAGTACAAACATTTCTCCCAACAACAAGGGCCCATTCCCCTCTTTGCTACCTTTATTATTGGGGAGAGTGAGCTCAAACTTAATACAGTTTCTATGAAACATATGCCCCACCAAAATCTCTTCCAAAAGTGACAGATGATAAATGAGTCGTGGTTTCTCCCTCTTGGCTGCCTTTGATCCATTTCTAGGCTATATCAAGAAGTTCCAGGACTTTAATCCTCGTTGGGTTCAGCTGTTTGCAAAATCATCATGGATTCCAGCTCCCAGAGCTCTAAAGGCTTGTTCTCAGACCTTTCAAAGCTCACAAGATCTTTTTTTTTAAATTAAAATTTATTATGTATTTTTAACATTCTTTTCCTTTTAAATTTTGAGTTCCGAATTTTCTCCCTCCTTCCCACACCCCTTCCATGTCCACTGAGAAGGCAAGCCATATATCAATTATACATATGAAAACATGCAAAGCATTTAATATTAGCCAAATTTTAAAAAAAGCAAAAAAAATATAGGAAGTGAGATAACCAGACTTCATTTTGCGCTCAGAGTTTATCAGTTCTCTATTCTTTAATTTATGAGTCCTTTGGAATTTTCTTGGATCATTACATTGATCAAAATAGCTAGGTCTTTCCCAGTTGATTATCACTGCAACATTGCTGTTACTGTCCATAATGATCTCCAGGTTCTTCTCACTTCACTTTCATCAGTTCATATAGTTCTTGCCATGTTTTTCTGAAACCATCCCCCTTGTAATTTCTTATGGCACAAAAGTATTCCATTGCATTCATATATCACAACTTGTTCAGCCATTCCCAGGGTCCTTTTCCCTTTTCTATGATCTCTTTGGGATATAGACCTAGTAGTGGTGTTGGTGGGTCAAAGGGTATACACAGTTTTATAGCCCTTTGGGCATAGCTCCAAACTGTTCTCCAGAATGCTTGGATTCCACCAGCAGTTCATTAGTATATCTATTTTTCCCTAGGGACGAGGGAAAATCTCCTCCAGCATTTGTCATTTCTGATAGGTGAGAGGTGGTACCTCAGAGTTGTTTTACTCTGCCTTTCTCTAATCAATAAGAATTTAGACCATTTTTTCATATGACTATAGATAGCTTTGATTTCTTCTTCTGAAAACTGCCTTTGATCCATTTTTTGACCATTTATCAATTGGAGAAGGGCCTTTATTTTTATAAATTTGAATCAGTTCTATAATTAGTATATATTTGAGAATGAGACCTTCATTGGAGAAAAAAAGCTCATAAGATCTTAACCAATACTCCTTCCCCTACAGCAACAGAGAATTGATACAACAGAGACAGTCAGTGCAGAGGTTAGAACAGGAAATTTAGAATCAGGACATTTTGAGTTCAGATCCTGCCACAGAGACTATTAACTGGATGACCCTGGGCAAGTCACTTAACTTCTGTCTGCCTTAGTTTCCCCATCTGTAAAATAGAGATAATGGTGGTACCTATCTCCCAGGGTTGTGAAAATTATGAGAGAATATTTTGAAAATGCTTTGCCAAACTTAAAGCACTATATGCATAAATGCTACAGACACACCAGCAGGGCCATGGACTACTGCCCTGAGAGGACATCCATATGCAAGGCCTCTCTCTCTACCTGGACGCTTATACTGCTCCTTAAGTGAATACAACATGACAGGGAAGAGTAGAAGGTGCTGTGAGATTACCACAACCTTTTAGCTTTACAGAAAACAGGAAGAATTGTTGATGTCGGTCAGTGGTGTTGAATTCTTCATTACCCTGTGGACTACACTGTTCATGAGGTTTTCTTGGCAAAGATGCTGGAGTGGGAAGTGATTTGCCATTTCCTTCTCCAGCTCATTTTACAGATGGGAAAACTGAGGCAAACAGAGTAACTTGCTCAGGGTCACACAGCTAGTAAGGGTCTGAGGCTGGATTTAAACTCAGGTCTTCCTGACCCTAGGCCCAGCACTCAAACCACTGAGCCACCTAACTGCCGAGGTCTTCTGACATCAAATCCATACTATTTTTTTCTTTTTCTTTACTATACCTCACATTTTCCTTTGCCAAAATAATAATAATAATAATAATAAATCAGCAAAAATGATTTTTAAAATCAATTTTCATAGTTCTCCTGCCAGCTAGAGAAGTGATAGTCACCACTTCCACATATTCATGCTCCCACCCTCTACCCCCTTTAGGGGAGAAGATACCTAGGCTCTTGTCATTTTCCCTGAATACCCTATTCTTTCTCCATACTTATGTGGAAAGATAAAGCAGGTTATACACAAGTAGAGAGAAATAGGGGCCTTCCCCCAAGCTAGGAGGCTTTCTGGCTGAGTACTACTTCATTTGATGCTTGACAATAAGAGAGAGATTAAAAACACAGTGAAAGCCTTTCTCCACTCTCCTTCCTGTGACTAGCTGAATGCAACTGTATAGACATTCCAGGAAACCACTACCAGGAATGATTCTTAAAAGCTTCTCTACCATGCCCAACTTCATTAAACTGCTTCTTCTGTATTATTCTTTTTGTTTCTCTTTAATGGAGGTTATAGGGAATGGGGAGGAGGTAGGAAGGGAGGGTAGGTTGGGTTTTGTGTGGAATCACCATGGAAACAGCAGCCGTCACCAATCAGTGACTAGGCATCTAAGTGCCCACCCCTGGAATTTCATCTCCAAAGCTGTGCATGGTTCAGGTGTCAAATCTCTTATTAGACCACAGAACCATATTTATCTTTGGTAAACAGTGCTACAGGTCATTTAGGTGACCAATGGCTCATCGAATTCAGAGACATGTCTTCTTCCTGCTTTGGCCATCTCAGCTCAGGTTCCATGAGGACTTTGCTTCCTCAAGATATAACTAAGTCTAGGATCCTTTTATGTGAACAGACAGTTCACTATACTGGTTCTTTTATCACATCAAAGTAAACATATTTGGCAGAAAGGGAATAGGGAAGAAGAATTAGGAGAGATCAGAGCGTCACTCCCTCAAACCATGTTGCCATCTTGAACATTTTCACTTTGCTCTGGCAGGAGTGGGGTGGTGCAAAAGGATATTGAGGATCATAATGAGAATTATATGAGTGGAGGCATGCTGACTATCTCTTACTAAAAGACTTCCTTTTCTAATCCCACCAATCTCATTTGTGTCAGAAATACCCTCTATTAAAGACCCAGCCTCATGTAACGAAAAGCTAAGTTGTCCAACATCATATTATGGAGTATAACAATGGTAATTTATCTTAAAAACAAGATAATCTTACACCACTTACCTTAACACATCCTATTGTTCAAATGGACTAGCAGCTGTTTCTCAATTTCGTCCTGTAATCTATTGCCTCTGTGGTTTTAGACACTCCATTTTCCAGGCCTTTGAGATCATAACACATCCACTTCCCACCTCTACCTATTGAAATCCCTTTCTTGCTCCAAGCCTAGGGGCAGGTAAGCGATGTACTTAGTCAAACATATGTCATAATTGTTTGTATAGGTATACTTTATCCCTCATCAGATGGGAAGCTTTTGGAGAATATGTTAAATTAGGGACTGTCTCTAATATTGTAATATCCTATTCCTTAGTCTATGGTAGGCATGTAAAAAGTATATGTATAATTAAAAAAATCAAAGAACTGCTTTTCAGATCATTGCTATATACATGATTACCCTTTCCTGATTGGTCTAGTAAAACTCATTGGCCGTGTACATATTTTCATTCATTCATTCAAATACTTCACTAATTCGATAGACCTATGTTATCACTGAAACAGGCACTCTCTCCAATGGTGAAGATCACAATTTATCATGTCTCCTCATCCCGTGCAATTCTTGTCTGTTTCCTCCATAAATCCTTCACGAAGGATTTATTCATTGCACTAGAGGCCTTCCTCTAGGTCTTTTAACATTTTGTGGGCATGAGTGCAATGCTTGAGCTGTCCTTGTCTTACCCTTCACTTTTGATACATGGCCAGCCCACCTTCTTTTCTAACCATACGTTTCCTAGAGAATATCCCTTATGCTAGTTATTATTTATTAGTCACTGTAGCAACATGCTTCATAATAAAAAAAATCTGAGATAAATAAAACTTACCTGAATCCCCTCAATAGATTAACCCCAAAAAAATCTGATGTGGAAGAAGCATCTTCTCTAACAAAGCAATCACTTCTATCTATGTCTGTGTATTTATGTATTTATATATCTATGTATCTATCTTCCTCTCTATCATCTAGCTATACATATAGAAGTACATATATATACATGTATAAACACATATTTATATGAAGCATAGTAAACATATAAATATACATATATATATATAAACATACAGTGCAATATGCAAATATATGCTAGATCATATACAATTCCTCTGTAGATGCAACTTCAGAAGTAACTTTTCTCTGACGGTCAACATTAAATAAGATATAAGGCAGATGGACATATACTTGACAAAGGTACTTGCACCCATCGTGAAGGATTTCTACATAGAAGCAGACTTCATATGGATGATGAAGCCCTCCAGATACTTACCCTTAAGAATGATGTTGTGCTGAATGCAACAAGCTCCAGATGCATATGGAGGAAGATAAGAGTTTGCTCAGGGAAATCTATGACCACTAAAAAAAGATTTACTCCTAATAATCTAAATAGTATTGATGAAAAAACACATATTTTTGTCCAGCTAAATAAACAATGCATTGAATTAGTCTATTAATTCTTTTGTTCAGCAGATATTTAGTTAAAGTTATGATTACATATACAGCACTTTGGAAAATTTATGCCTATATAAGTATGTGTGCATATTATATGGATGTATATGTACACACGTGTATTATATGTGTGTGTATTTTCCTTGTCTTCAAGAAGTTTATAGACGTTTTAGAGAAGAAAAATCATATAGGCTTAAAAGATTAATTAAAAGAAATGAATGTCTGGATACCTTGCTTTGTTGTGTTAGATCTTTTACTGCTATCACCCTCCTCTAATACCTAACTCAATGTGGCATGGTAGGTGACCCCGGGCTTTCTGTTAAAAGCTATTCCAGTTGACTTTGAGCTCTGGTTGAATCTACCAAGCTGGAAAGTCTTCAAAAATTGACCCAATTGACAATATGTCTATTGTCCAAGTAATAATTAAGCCTGGAGAACATCACCACCAGGAGCCAGAATGGGGTCATAGAAGTGCTTCATTTTGTTTGCATCAAGCATGTTGGGAGGGGCAGGCAGGGTGGGAGAAGGAGAAGGGAAGAGCTTATACTCTGATATAAGGAATGATCAGGATAATTATTTATGAGTGGTTTGGCCGCCAGAGGATAAAAACTTTTGGACACAATAACTTATTGTGAAGTAGTTCACAACCTTGGAGACTTACCTCTTCATTTTTCCTCACCCCTCCTCATTTCCAATCAGCTGTCAAGTCTTCTCAATTCAAACTCCATAACATCTCTATATACCCTCCCTCCTCTCTATATCAATTAATCAATAAGTACCTACTAAATGCTATGTACTGTGTTCAGCACTTGAGTTTCACAGGAAAAAGGGAAAGGGCCCCTACGCTCCAGGAGCATACATTCTGATGGGGGGCATATTGCTATATATTGGTACTCATCATTCACATGGTCACCACCCTAGTTCAAATCATCTTCACTTGCCGTGGCTATTATCCTTCTAATTGGCCTCTCTAACTCCAGTCTTTTCTTTCTCCTATGTACTCCTCCATACAGCTGCCAAACTGATATTCCTGAATCAAAAATCTCTTGTCATTCCCCTATCCAGGATGCTTAGGATCCTAGTTGCAAAGAAACAGAGATTTTTAGGTGGATCAGATCCAGAGATCACCAAGTAATCCCCTGTACAAGATGAAGAAACTGAAGCCTAGAGGTAAATTGATTTGCCTAAGATCACACAGCTAGAATTTGAATCTGAGACTTCTTAAGTCCCTGTTTCGCATTCTGCTGTGTATTCTACCTTTTGCAGCCTGTTCAGTGGCTGCCCTCATCTCTAGGGTAAAATACAAATCCTTTCATGGCCAAACTGGCCTATTCTTGGCTTTTGATTCTCCCTGTTACTCCCCCCTACCCATATCTAGTCATTTGTCAAGTATTTTTCATTCTACTTTTACAACATTTCTCATATCTATCATTCTCCTTATATAGGAATGCATCTCCCACCCTCTGTGCCTTGACCCACATCTGGAATGCTCATATTACTCTCAACTTTTTCAAATCACTAGATCAGGAGTGGGGAACCTGAGGCCTTGAGACCACATGTAGCCCTCTAGTTCCTCAAGTGAGGCCCTTTGACTGAATCCAAACTTCACAGAACAAATCCACTTAATAAAAAGATGTGTTCTATAAAACTTAGACTCAGTCAAAAAGGTGCACCCAAGGACCTAGAAGGCCACATGTGGCTTGAGGCTGCAGGTTCCCCACCCTTGCCCTAGATTTATTTTTCAAGGCTCCATTCAAATACCACCTTTGACCCCCTCCCTGCCAGTGCTCTCTCCCATTCCAAAATGACTGTGTATTTACTTTGTTCATAACTGTATTTTTGATCAGCGTATATGATTTCTGCCCCGGTAGAATGTAAACTCTTTGAAGGCAGGGTCTATTTTTGTCTTTGTATGTACTTAGCACTTAGCACAGTGCTTGACACATATAAATTAATAAATTATTGTACAATTCAAATGAAATGAACTGTGATCTCTAGTGCTAAAGCATTTGCTCCTAGTGACTAGTTATTTGGTCCATATGTGCTGAAATGTTGCAATATGACGTTAAATACAACCCTACAGAATTTTGCCTCATGAGGCTAAAAGAATGTATAAAGTTACTAATGCATTGGATTCACATCCATAAAAATAATACTAATAATGCATGGAAAACAATAATATATGAGTTCAGAATGAAATTTAGAAAATAACTTGTCTTTGCCCCATTTCTTCCAAATCCCATTTTCCTTCTTTAATTACAAAACTAATTCACCTTTTTCAGGATCCTGGCACTCCTTATACAATAGGATTCTTAGATAGTTAAGGCAGCTGGAATAATGACTGACTCATAGGATCCTGAGCTGCAATGGATCACCTTAGAAATCTGGTGTAACTACCTCACTTAAATCTATATCTATATCTATCTATACATACATATATAGTGAACTTAAACATCTATAAATACAAATGCTTTGATATACAAAGAACATAAAAGAGAATTTCATAGGAAACAAACTTCTGTGTTTCATATATTTACATATGTGTGTATGCAGAAATATACACACATTATATATATAAATATACATATATGTATATATGAAGAGAGGGGGAGAAAGAGAGACAGAGAGACAGAGACAGAGAGACAGAGAGAGGAAGAGAGGGGAGAGGGAAGAGTTTTCTTGTTGTATATTGAATTCAACACAATAGTAATAAAATTTCCCAAGTTGTATGTGGCCCATTTCTCACTTTAAAAATGAGGAAACTAAATTTCTAAGAAATGAAGTAACTTAAGATTAAAGATTATAGGACTGGAATCTATCTTGAAGAGATCTAGCCCAAACCTCCCATTTTTCAGAGAAGGAAACTGAAGTCCAGAGTGGTTAAATGAGTTTCTCCAGACTGTCTTTTTCCTCTTTTTGTATACGCAGCATTTAGCACAGTGCCTGTGACATGCTAGACACTTACTAAATGTTTATTGGTTGATTGATCAGTCCTCTCATTTGTCCTGATGAGGGTTCTGAGACTCAGAACTGGCTTGCCCAGGGTCACACAGCTAGTGGCAGAGTTAGGATTTCAACTCAGATCTTCTGCTAGCTTTAAATCTATAAACCTTTGATTCTGGGGCACAGAGTACAGTTGACACTACACCTGTATGCCTACCTATATCATGCAAAGGGGCACTGGTGTGGGGGTAGGTAAGATCTCAGCACTGATTCTGGCTACACATGTATCGTAAGGTCAGGCCATATGAATTACCCTGAGGATCTCTGAAAACTCAAGGAGGCATTTGAATCACCAGAAAAAAAAAAATCTAAGCAGCGCCAACTGCCCAGTCTGTACCCTTCATGATGGCAAAAAGCTCATGGTCCTTTTCCACAATTCACCAGCAACAGGAACAGTGGCAACAGTAACAACAAAGAAGTTGGCTCTTGTCCTCAGGTGTATGCACGTATGCATAATATAGATATAGATATACACATATGTATTATATATGGTATATATGTATATGTATGTGTGCATGTGTTTTTCTAGACTACTTTCCCTTTATCCTTTCCTAAATTGTTACATTCTGTCAAGTGCCTACAATAATTTGCTTGCTCAAAAATAGTCATTGCTAATAACAACATGTATTTCTCTAGCAAGATGGATTGCTCAGGAGGGTGCAGGAAAAGCCCAGCATGTGCAGTGTAGGAGAGCAGAGGATTGCTATTGACATCGCTTGTTATCAGTGTGATTTGCTGGCAAGAGCTCAGACTGGAAGTAAGGAAACATGGGCTCCAGCCTAAGCTCTGCCATTAACAGTGTGACCTTGGGAAAGTAATTTTATCCTTCTGTGTATCTTTTTCCTCATCTTTATCACTGGGAGGACTAAATGATTTCTAAAGTCACTTGTGATTTTAATTCTATTATGTTGATTAGCCTATGGCACTGTTAAAAAATACCTTTCAGATCTATAGATAAGGGAAGCTTTTATGACCAAACAAGAGACAGAGAGGATCATAAGAGGTAAAATGAATATTTTTCCCATGTTCACTTAATTTGCTTTTGACATCACCCCTTATGTCTAAATCATGTACTCATTTTGATCTTTGTTATCTTGGTATGTGCCCACCAGCCTTGTTGAATCAAATTTGCCTGAGGAGCTAGTTTTCTGAATATGGCCTTACTCCATCTCTAGTATTTGGAGTAGATACTTTATGGAAGATTTACAGAATGTCCAGAATGAGAATCACAGTAAACAAGAGAACATGACTGGGTTGCTGTCTGCTTTGGTGGAGAAAGTTCTGCACTAAAATTATGAATTTACTGAAAAATTTCATTCAACATCATTATCTCATTTGATCCTTACCACAAAGATACTGAAGTACCATGGAGTTATAATTTATCACACAGAAAATTGATAGGAGAAGAAGGAAAAGAAACTATATCTTCTAACTCTCAATTCAGAACATCCCAGAGTTTAAAAATACATCACATTATTTATTCCAACTTCTACTTGAACCAATCAGACAACAAGCATTTAGTGAGCACCAACCTAACCTATGCATTCCACTCTACTCGCTGGAATACCTGGTCCATAATTAATTCTTACTTTCATGGAAAAACTTTTTCCTTCCTCGCTTCTCTAGTCTTCTAGCACTCATTGAGAACTGACTTCCTCCTGATGATACTTTATCCCTTGCCACCCTTTCCAGTATTGGTTCCCTTTTCATTCATATCCCTTGACTCACTAGTTATGGTGGTGGAGTCTGAATACTTCCTTTTTCCATTGTCACTTCCTAAATCATCGTCTTCCTCCTCCTCCTCCTCATCACTACTATAGCTACCATTTATAAAGCACCTACTAGGTGCTAGGCACTGTGCTAAGCACTTTATAAATATCTCATTTTATCCTCACAGCAATCATGTGAGGTAAGTGCTATTATTATTCCTATTTTTTACAGATCAATGGGTAATCAGGCAAACAGAGGTTAAGTGACTTGCCTATCATTACACAGCTTTACTGAGGATGAATTTTGAACTCAGATCTTCCTAACTCCAGGTCAGATGCTCTATCCACTTCACCACCTGGTTGTTGTTCAGTTGTTCAGTCATGTCTGACTCTTAATGACCCCATGGACCAACTGTCCATGGGATTTTCTTGGCAAAGATACTAGAGCAGTTTGCCATTTCGTTTTCCAGTGGATTAAGGCAAATGGAGCTTAAGTAACTTGCCCAAAGCCACACAGCCAGGAAGTGTCTGAGGTCAGGTTTGAACTCTGATCTTTCTGATTCCCGGCCAGTGCTCTACCCACTGTGTCATCTTGCTGACCCAATTTTCTTCTACTCCAATCACTCAGTAACTTATCCTTTGAGATTCATACTATTTAAACTTAAAGCCTGTTCAAGATCCTGATGCTATTTTGTAACAAGGCTCTATCTAGGAACCTCTTCTCTCTTCCTTCTATATATTCTTGTTCATCTCATTATTCCCTGTGAGTTTAATTATTGATTCAGTGAAGATGATTCCCAGATCTATATATACAGTTCTAACTTCTCTTCTGAGCTCCATCTTACATTACCTACTATCTTTTTGACATCTTGGATACCCCATAGGCATCTCAAACTGAATAAATCCAAGTCAAATACTTATCTTTCTCTGCAAATCTTCCCCTCCTCCCCACTTTCCTATTACCTTCAAGGACATCACTATCCTCCCCATACTCATCCCCATCACATGCTTGGTGTCATCTTCAAATTCTCATTCACATTCATTCTAGCTAAACTATTAACAAATCTTGTCAGATATTCTGTAAAGGTCCTCTTTACACTATTTCCACAACTACCACTCTGATGTAGGCCCCAATCACCTCATGCCTGGACTATTGCAATAGCCTTCTGCTTGCTCTTTCTGCCTTAATCTTTTCCTCCCTCTAATCTGTTTGTCCACTCAGCTACCATGATGATTTCCCCAAAACACAAATCTGACCATGGGGATAATAATAGCTATTTCATAGGGTTGTGAGGATAATGAGGTGAGTGCTTTGAAAACCTTAAAGCACTATGTAAATACTTGTTGCTACAGCAACAACAATTGCTACTACTACTACTACTACTACTACTACTATTACTACTACTACTATTACTACTACTACTATTACTGCTACTACTACTACAATTTAAAAGAGGATGAAGAGAAGACAATGTTTAACAACCCAAGGGATGAATATCTGATGCTAGAAATTAAGACATAAGCTGCAGATGAGTGGTAGAGATATTTTCCTAATGACCTTCAAGTCACATCATGCCCTATTCTACCTTACAAGTATGACCAGTTCTCTAGCCTTTGTCTGAATATGAGCTACTTGGTGTGTTTCTTTTCATTTACTCATATGATAGAGTTGGGGAAGATTTTAATAGCCTTTATAACTTATAAAGAATTTTCTTCAAGAAAACAAAAAAAAACTTACAACCTCATGAGTCAATAGTGTATTATTATCTCTCTTTTTTTTCAGATGAAGAAACTGAGTCCTTGAAGGTTAAATGCCATGAACAGGTTTATACTACAAATGAAGAGTAAAGCCAGAATTTAAATACAGGTCTCCTGACTCCCAGTCCATCATTCCAACTACTGTCCTATTCTCAGGACTGAATACTGATCCCACGTCTGCCAGTCTGGTAGAAAAACAGGATTCTAAATTGAGTTCACTGAACCATCCTAAGAGAGATCTGGGCTTCCCCCTACCCCCTTTTTTTTTTTTGGATATAGCATCTAGCACTACACTAATATTTTGTCCCAGTCCTTTTCTACTAGGGTCCTATTTTCATTTATATCTAATACCGTAATGCATATCTAATACCATATCTATTGCCTATTACCATTTCATATGGTAATAATTGTAAAAAGAAGTGAAATGCAGAAGAATATTTATTTCCTTTGGTAATGAAGTTTAGTGCCTGGGAGGGGAGTGTTGGGGGAGGGAGGTTTCCAAGATGCACAGTAACTCAGACTACTAGACGTGGATGTTATCAGCCTGAATCATGATGGAAAAAATAATGGGAGAAATAATCATGGGTCGCACTTTGGGGACCACACAATGACCCCTCAGCCATAACTTCACCCAATTGAGGACACAGACTGATGTGTCCCTCACACTGATAGAGGGCTCTATTTACAAAATTAGTCAAATCTAGAGAAAGAAAATGCGTTAGAAATTATCTATCCTAACCCTCTCATTTTATATAGAAAGATACTAAGACCCAGAGAAGGGGTATAGCACAGTATGGAGGAAAACAAAACCAAACAAAAACATTGGATTTGAAGTCATAAGGCCTGGGTTCAAATCCTGGCTCTGTCATTTTAGTCAAGTCACTTAACTTTTCTGGGCCTGAGATTCCTAATTTGTAAAATGAGGAAATTGGATTAGATGACCGCTAAGATATCTTCTAGCTCTAAATCTATGATTCTTTTTTCTTATTTAGCATACCTTGTGATTCCAAATGTTTAAAAACAAACAAACAAAAAACATCCTACAAAAATACCTTTGAGAAAGTCCTAAGTATGCTTCATGTGGATTCCTATTTCTCTTTACAAGGGATGGAGCTATTAACTCAGAATGGTTAACCCGGCCTCTAGGCCAGGGGAAAGCATGTGTGGGGATGACCTGACTATCTTTCTGAGGTCACATTCACAAAGACAATCTGTGCAGAAATCACTGACCAGGCACACTCCCTGCTGCTGTCAGAGATGGAGAGGAGGATTTTCTGAGAGAGGGAAGTCAGTGAAATGATGCACTTGGGTGTTGTGCAAATCTGTGTCCTTTCCCATAAAGCCCTGTGATTACCCATATGGTGTAGCCTCTGTCTGTGGAAGCAGCCTCTTTCCTGGAAAGAGATGCATGTGCTTGCCCTGCAGGAAGTGACCCTGGGCCACGTGAACGGCTGGCCCGTTGGAGGCATCACTCAGGGAAGGCAGACGCGCAGTCTTTCCTGCAAAGCAAGGTCCTTACCAGCCTTGCCAGGGAGAAACGGTAGGAGATCATGGGACAGCTGCACTGCAGCTGTGGGGATGGTAAATTGCCCTGAGAAATTGTCATCTTGTAGATTTGCCACTGCCCTCCTTTGGGGGAGGAAAGGGAAGGAAATGGGGGGCTCCATTTATGCCTCTCAGTTTCTCTACTATTCTCAGGCCAACCTTTGTGTGTGTGTGTGTGTGTGTGTCACATTTTTCTATTTTAAACAAAAGTCACCTTGATAGGAAAGTTCATCTTGCACTGAACTAGCTTCTCAGGGAAGTGTGGGAGAAGGCAGAGGCGTAGATGAATGCACTTTTTTCCCCCACTCAGATATTACCGGCACTTTAGGTGTCTGAAATATCTGAACTCCTCCTGTGCAAATGGTCAGCTACTGAGAAGCATGATCCAGTGATGGGCTAGCATTTTGTTGCAGACAAAAGCTCAGCTTGTTATGGGGAAGTAGTATTCAGAAGCGGTGGGCAAACTGTAGGGTCTTTCCTTTGTCCCCTGAAGAAGAGAGTTTGTCTCTTCCTAACTTTTACATTGACCAGTTGTGCTTTTTCACAAGGTGATTAGTGTAGACTCTTCCCAGCTTAGGTTAGGGCACACCGAACCTAGCTGTCCAACCTATTGAGCAATGCTGCACTGGTCAAGACAATGAGGTACAAAAGCATGGGATATTATATTTCTTTAAGGGAATTTGTGGGAGATTTTGTATTGTCTACTCTAGTTTCCAGTGTGGCATATGCCATTTTATCTGTTTCTAACTCAGAAGTTGTCCTAATGCATGCAATAATACTTAAACCTCTATCCCAGAGCCTGGTACAATGAATGGCACATAATAGATACTTAGTAAACTATAAGATGGATAATTGGAAAAAAAATCTATAATTTCTATAGCTTTCCCCAAATAAAATCTCGTCATTTGGGGGTGCTATTTTCCTGGTTTCTGTATGAATCTAGTTTCATTTCTCAAGTGTTAGCATAATTTCTTCCTCTTCTTTCCCCAACCCATAAAGTCTTGATTTCTTTTAAACAATAAATTTTGTTGACATATTTTGCCTTTATATCACCTTCATTTCTGAATATTTCTTTCCTTCTTTCCCTATCCATTTAGCTGTCTCTTATAAACATAAACAAACAAATAAATGAATGGATAGATAAGTAAATAAAAGAAGAAAAAAAGATCTTAGCAAAACTAACCATCACATCATCAGTTCTCACAATGGTCTGTCCTCACTTGAGCGTTCAAAGCACTTAATAACATGACCTCTTCCTACCTTCTTACATTTTACTCTCCTCCACATCCTCTATGATCCATTCATGTTGGCCTGCATGCTGTTCCTTGAGCACCGTACTCCATCTCCCATCTCTCCTGCCTTGGCATTGACTGTCCTGAAAAAAAAAAAGGCCAAAGTCTCCCACTGCATCCAGAGCCATCTCCAATTGTTGTGATTTATATCTTGCCACTAGACACAGATGGCTCTGGAAGAGAAAGTGAGGCTGATGACTTTGCACAGCCACCTCTCACTTAAATCCAATTCACTTACAAGTCATGGCATCACCTTCCTGATGCCATGATCCTCTTCGAGAACAAAGGGCAAACAACAACCTTGGTGCCTGGAACCCCATGTATTTCCTTCCATCATTAGCTCCACTTCTTAGTTCTTCTGACTTTCTTCATGACTCAGTTCAAATCTCATGTATTGAAGGAAGCCTTCCCTGATTCTAGTAGTTTCTCTCTGAGATTATCTTCTACCTACTCTATATGCATCTTTTAAATCTAGGTTTCATTGATTTTATTTGAGTAAAAGTTTCTTTTTTTAAAATTCCATGTAGATAAAATTATCCATTTCATCATTTTAATTTCTCTCTACCCCTTTTTTGGTTAATAACATTCTCTCTAACCACACCTGTGAAAGGTACCTGATTTAGTTCTCTTCTAATTTCTCTACACTATGATCTTTAATATTTAGGTTGCATATCTATTTTGAGCTTAGAATGATATGTGGTGTAAGATGTTGTTCTAAAACTAAGTTCTGCCGGACTGCTTCCCATTTTGCCTAGCAACTCTTGTCAAATAGATAGTCCTTCTCGAAGTCATGTAGGTTCTCAGATTTTCCAAACAATGGGTTATTGAATTTACATCCTTGGTATTTAACACCACTTTCTGGACATTACTTGTCCTCTCTAAACCAAGACTTTTTACTTTAAAAAATACTCTTATTTCTACTTGATTATCCTCAGGACCATTTGGGTACTATTTGCAAAAAAAAAAGATGTTAGACCATAAAAAATTATTTTTGCTCAACTGCAAAACTGTTAGGCTACTCAAAGAATGGACACATCTAGACTGACAGTCTTGGCCTAAGTAAAACAAAAAGACATAATGCTTTAGCTAAGGGGAAGGCTCATAGATATGTGTTACATCAGGAAGATCAATGAAGGAAATACAAAATTGATTTCATCTTGTATCAAAAGGCAACAAGAAACATTATTTCATGGAGTAATCAGTCATCTTACTTTGTACTACACAAAAAGACCGTTATAAAATACAGTTTCTGCAGCAATATCCATTTTAGAGGATGAAGAAGGAAAGAAATTCTATGAAGAACTTGATATGTGTCTACTTCAAAAATGAGGCAGCAGTTCATGACAAAACTGAGTTAGGAAATAGGGTTTTTGAGTAAGAAATGTAAGAAAGAGGCCAAACTCTTGCTAATACTCAGAAGTCTCAAGTTTACACATCATGAAGATTTTCTTCAGGAAACGGCTTCCAAGACACTGGATGTACCAAATGACCAAAGGAGGAGGCAGAGTAGTATGGTAAGCATACTGAATTTGGAGTCAGAGGACATAGGTTCATATCTCATTTCTAACATTTACTAGTTTTATGACTTTGGACTTATCATTTAACCTCTAATTTTCAGTTTTTTCATCTGGAAAACAATGGTAAGAGGGAAGGAGAGGAGGGAACAAACATTTATCAAATTACCCATTATGTGCCAGGTACAGTGCTAAATGCTTTACACATATTACTGCATTTGTTGTCATTTGATCCTCACAAATACCCTGTGAGGTTGGTACTATTATTATCCCCATTTTAGAGTTGAGTAAACTGAGGCAAAGAACTACAGGCTTTGAAGGTCCTTTTCAGTTTCCAGTCTCAAATATGTAATTCTATGAAAATCTGACATAGAAAAAAGATTGTATCTTTGGCAAGAAATGATTAGTTACAAACATAACAATCATTTCAGAAAATGTCCATAAGCAGTCAGATTGGATGAGGCAAAAGCAAAAAATAAGTATCAAACTAAAAGGATAAATGTGGGCAAATAAATCTCTATATTTTTAAATATATGTTTCAAAAAGCTGTTGCCTTCCTGGTGGTAAATCATGGAACACTATGATTTTAAAGAATCAAAAAAAATTTGTGACCTCAAAGGGCAATAGAAGTATGGAGAGTGGATTTAAGCAGGTTGCTATTGACAACGACTTATCTATGAAAAGGGGCATAAAATATATTACTGAAGACGTGCATGACTATAAAAAGAGGTGTTTGTCAATCATGTATTAGCAACAAAGAGATAAAAGATGAACAGGTCTGAGTATTGTCCTGATATATAAACAAAATGCTAGAATATCTACAGCAAGGTCTTAATTTGATTTCCGGACATTTCTGAACAATACTTCCTGCTCTATGGCAATTGTCCTTAACCTCTGCATCCTCCTCCCACTGCAATCCCGGATTCTGACTTCTGAACTCTGACAGGCAAGCTTTTGCTTTATCCTACCTGGAATCAGGCCTCCACTTCCTGGTCATTTCCAAAACATGCCGCCTTCTGTGTAACAGTTCCCTCCCCACTTTTTTCTTTTCTTTTCTTTTTATTTTTTTTTAGGCAATTGGGGTTAAGTGACTTACCCAGCGTCACATAGCTAGTAAGTGTCAAGTGTTTGGTCTGAGGCTGGATTTGAACTCAGGTCCTCCTGACTTCAGGGCCGGTGCTCTATCCACTGCACCACCTAGCTGCCCCTCCCACTTTTTTCTTAATGGGTTTTAAAAAAATGTTTTTACTTTTTTTTTCTTTCTCCATTAGAGTGTAATAAAAACAACTTGCATTTATATAGTACTTTAAAGTTTGCAAACTGCTTTACATAAATTATCTCATTTGATCTTCATAACAACCTTGGGAAGCAGGTGTTTTGTTATTATCCCCCTTTTACAGATGAAGAAACTGAGGCTGGAAAAGCCAAGTAACTTGCCTGGCATTACAGAACTAGTAAGTGTTTGCGTGTAAATTTGAATGTAGGTCTTCCTGAGTCCAGGTGTAGTGTCACATCCACCATGAGAACTAGGGCAATAGCTGGCTTGTTTTCTTGTATTTCTTGTCATTACTCACCTCTATTAAAATAATCATGTATTTTAAAAAATTTTTTATTATGATTTATTATATTCTTTGTTTTCCTAGTGTTTAACCATCCTTACATCACTGGTATAAATCCAACTTGGTCACAATGAATGATTTCTTAGATAAATCTTTGTATATAGTTTGCTTGATAGGATTATATTTAAAATTTTCTCAATTGATATTCATTAATGATAACAGCTTTGGTAGTTAGGTGTCAAAGTGGATAAAACACCAGCCCTGGGGTCAGGAGATCCTGAGCTGGAGTCCAGCCTCAGACATTTACAAGTTGTATGACCCTGGGCAAGTTACTTAACCCCATTTGCCTCAGTTCCTCATCTGTAAAATGACCTGGAGAAGGAATAGTATTGTTGCCGAGAAAACCCCAAATGAGGTCATAAAGAGTCAGACCCAACTGAAACAACAACAATGGTATCAGTTTACAATTCTCTGTGAGCTTTATCCTTCTCTGGCTTAGGTATCAGGATTGCATTTGTTACTTAAAAGCAATTCAGTAGGTTACTTTTTCAAATTTGGGAGCAATTTGTATAGTATGGATACTAATTGAGCTTTAAAAGTTTGATAGAATTCTCCTGTGAATCCATCAGGACCAGGAGGTTCCCCACCAGCTTGAGTAATTCCTTTAGATCTAGTTCTGTTTCCTTTTCTAAGATTGGTTATTTGAGATTGTTATGTGGTTATCTTCTGTTAGTTTGTGTATTTTTGTATTTTGAAGGTATCCTCTATTTCTTTTAAGTTCTTAGTTCTGTTAACATTTAATTGTGTGTAATAGGTTTTGATTATTCATATTATTTATTCTGATTTTGTTGTGAATCTACCTTGTTCTTTTGTTATTTTGTTTATTTGATTTTCTGTCCCCTTCTTTTGATCATATTGGCTAATGGTTTATCAATTTTATGGATCTTTTTGGAGACTCAGTTTTTAGTTTCATTTACCATTTCTAAAGTTCTAGGTTTCTAGTTTATAGATTTTTCCTTTAATTTCAATATCTCTTCTTTTATGCTTATCTTCAGTTTGTTTATTTGTTGGCTTTCTGGTTTTTGAATGTGTGTTCAGCTCATTAACCCTCTCTCTCTCTTTTTTTTTCTTTCATTAATGTGTGTTTGTATGGATAGCATTTTCTCCCTGAGAACTGCTTTAACTTCATCACAGAAATTTTGGTATGTTGTTTCCTCATTAACATTTTCTTTCACATTCCTTGTCCCATGATTTGTTCATTCTAATTCAAATAAGGAGAGGCCACACATAAAAGGAAGCTGAAAAGCTGGGAGGGATGAGGGGAGAAAAGGTACATGGTGGGACATGGAGGAGAAAGAAGTCTGGAGAATGAGGTGGGGATGCTAGAGGGGAATGAAGTGAATATGACTAGCATAGGCACTTTCCTTAAAATGAATGAATGTTCCTAGAGAAGCCAATCAATCAGAGGAATGGACCCTAAAGGATATATCCATCTTCCAAAATGAGATGGCATCTATGTCCTCCAGGGTGAACTTGTCCTTCAATTTGGTGAGGGTCTCCATGGTCTCCATATTGGACAGCTAACAGCTCACCTCTATCACCTGGTTCTTCTTTCTGGCACCTTGGTTCAATTAAAAATGACTGTACTATCTAAACAGACATTTGATCAGATCTAGATAGGAGTTTCCTCAATCTATTCAGAAAATAACTAATCCATAATTTTTCATCTTCATGCCTTCCATGACTTCCCCATAGATAATCATTGCAAAACTGATGCCTAGAATAGTGTTTTGCATATAGTGTTTGCCAAATTGAATCAATTAAGGGGAGGGCATTTATTAAGCATTTATTGTATAGCATGCATTTGCTGTACACCGAGGACAACAAATAAAAGAAAACAAGCCACCTCCTGCCCTAGTTCTTGTGGTGGATATGACACTACACCTTGACAGAGGAAGATCTACATTCAAATCTATACTCAAACACTTATGAGTTGTGTGACCCCAGGCAAATTACTTTGCATCTCCAGCCTCAGTTTCTTCATCTATAAAAAGGGGATAATGATATAATAACTGTTTCCCAGAGCTGTTATGAGATCAAATGAGAAGATTTATGTAAAGCAGTTTGCAAACTTTAAAATGCTATATAAATGCAAGTTATTTTTATTACATGCTAATGCAGAAAGAAAAAAATAAAAAAAATTTTAAAACCATAAAAAAAATGGGGAGGGAACTGTTACACATAGTGTGGCATGTTTGGGAAATGACCAGGAAGTGGAAGCCTGATCCCAGGTAGAATAAGGCAAAAGACTTGCCTATCAGAGTCCAGAAAATCATCACATATATGAAAATATTTTAAATAGCACTTTTTTGTGATGCCAAAGAATTGTAAACAAAGTAGATACACATTGTTTGGGGAATGGCTAAGTAGATTGTGGTACATGAATGTAATGGAATATTATTATGCTGTAAGTAGTGATGAATATGGTGAATACAAAGAATCATGGAAAGAGTTACATAAACTGATTTAGAGTGAAATTCAAGAAAACAATATACACAATGCCCAAAGCAATGTAAGTACAAAGAAAAATTTTTTTAAAAAGTTAAATATTACAAACTGTGAAGAACAAGCATGGCTTGAAAGAAGACCTATGAGAAGTCATTCCTACCCCAGTCCTTTGCAGAAGTGTGAATTCCATAAGTGTTGCACGTTGAACATATTTTCAGACTTTTTAGATGTATTGCGTAGGGTTATTTTTCCCCTGATTTTTTCCCCTCATTTTTGGTAAGTGCTTAATGTATGCTTGTTATTGACTTGACAAAATAATCTTCATGGCAAACTGGCAGAGAAAGTCCAAAAACTATCTTAGATAGAAAATACAAATTCCGAATCAAGAGACAAGTTGCCAAGAACAACTCTGGTTTAGAATACAAGTTCTTTTGCAAAATATGAAAGGAAAATCATAGCTATAGAGCTGAAAGGCACCTAGAGGGGCATCTGTTCTGATTTAAAGATGAGGGAATTGGGACTTATCAAGGTTAAGTGATTTGCACAAAGACAGGTAACAAATGTCAGAGTCAGGTCCTCTGACTTCAAGACAATAGGTAACCTTTTTTTACTATGCTATTCTTTCTCAATATTCTGATACACATAAATTATGGGATCCAAAGCAAGACCTCATAAATGAGGGGTCGTGTTGCCTCACAATTAAAGTGAAAAAAAAGTTGAGCAAATTTCAAAAAACCTTCTGATGGATAGTGTATTATGAGATACATTTAAGCCAGATATTACTAAATCATTCATTAATGAAACTGAAAGGATGATCACAAATGGACTTGAAGTGTAAGAGACCTGATGATTTTTTAAATAAATAATTACAGTGAGAACACGTAAGTCTTCCCTCCATTAAACTTCACCTTAGGATCTTAGGATCCAGAACTGGAAAAGACCTTGGACATCCAACAATCTGAACAATCTGAAGCCTAGAGAGATGAAGTTCATTACCATGTGGTCATTCATTAGGGTATGGACATTTCCCTACTTATTTAAGCTGATCTTCAAACAATCAATACAGTCTAGACATCAGAATGACACTCAAAGTCTTTCTATCTTGGTATGACCTTCCAAAGGGTTTTTTTTTAAATTTTTTTTTTCATCCTGGCATTGTCTTGGAGAATCTAATGTCACCTTGATGCCCTGATGACACACAGAAATCGTGCTTTTCTGGAGGGGCTGTGCCATAAATAAGTTATTTACTAGTCCTAGTGATCTGAATGAAACACTAAATGGATACAATAAACACGCTCCATAGCAAATAAAATGGTCATGGAGCAGGAGTTCTCATGTCAAGTAAAATAGCAAATATTAAATATCTACTATGTGCCAGGCACTGTGCTAAGTACTAGAGATACAAAGGAAGGCGAAACAAACCAAAAACAACAAAATAAACAAACAAAATCAATCTCTTCTCTCAAGAAGTCCACAATTTAATGGAGGAGACTGTGATTTCAGAAATGTATTGCTAACTATCCATCATAAGTAGGGAGATGAAGCAATTTAAATAAGGAATGGCTCTTTTTTGATCCTGTCATTCTGGAAAGTAATTTGAAACTATCAATTTGGCATACCCTTTGACACAACTGTGCCACAGAAAGAGGAAAAAGATTATTTGTACAAAAATATTTATGGCAGGTCTCATGGTAGCCCAAATCTTCCAAAGGAAAATGTCTAAATAAATTGTTGTATATTGATGTAATGGAATATTACCACATCATAATAAATAATGAAATGAACAATTTCAGAGGAAACTGAGATCTTTATGAAGTGATACAGATTGAAATGAGACCTAAGAGAACAATTTACATGATAACATTATAGAGAAAAACAACTTTGTAAGTTTTTAGAATTCCTATCCACATAATGATAAATCATGAGTCCAAAAGAAAAAATGAAGCACATCACTGACCTCCTTCCAGAGAAGTGGTGGACTTAAATGCAGAAAGAGATATGCATTTTTCAGAAACCGCTAATGGGACAATTTAAGCAGACTATGTTGTCACAGTTATATATTAAGAGCTCTCTTCTTTCCTTACTTCCTTTCTTCCTTTCCTCTTCCTTCCTTCTTTCTTCCTCCCTTCCCTCCCTGCCTCCCTCCTTTCTTTCTTTCCCCTATTTCCTTTTTTCTTTCTTTCTTCCTTTTCTTCTTTGTTTCATTTGCACAATGGCAAGAGGAAGGACAGATCAATAAAATAATCTTGTTGCTTGAAAAATAACAATAATAAGTTATTAAAACACAAAGCTAAAAAGGAAAAGCACATTCTTAATGATAAGGGCCCATAAATTATTTTAACAAAAAATCGTACAGACATTAGTTATTGTTCAGTCTTTAATCATGATTCGCATTTAGCTTCTTATGATTCCTAGGATAACCGACATCTAGATGCAGGAGCAACTACTTAGTACTACATTCAATGGAACTGATGTTTTCTGTCTTTGACTATAGGAGTTGAAAGAGCAAATATGGCAGATCTTTGAAAGAGAAAAGCTGACAGGCAAACAGTCACTATTTCTATGAGAAACAGAAAGAAGACTTGATGTTGAACTATGCACTGCAGGAGAGGGGGGAGGAGGGGAGAGAGAGAGGAAATAGGGAGAGAGACAGAGAGAGAGAGAGAGACAGAGAGACAGAGAGAGAGAGACAGAGAGAGTCTAAATAAAGGATGTCACTTTACTGATGCTCTTTTTATGGCAAAATACAATTTGAAAGGTAAATCTACAGCCTGTAATCAGGCAGATAGAGCTATTGTTTCAGCTGAGAGAAAAGGGAAATACCTTCACACCCAATCACACAAGTGTGTGCCACTCTTTCTCTTTAGTTCATTCTCTCTCACACCCTCTTCTCCCCCAGCCTCCTCTCTCTCTCTCTGTCTCTCTCTCTCTCTCTCTCTGTCTCTCTCTCTCTCTCTCTCTCTGTATGTGTCTCTCTGTCTTTGTCTATCTCGTTCACACACACCTCATGCTTTCCTTCAGCTTTCCTGCTTTGTGCTGCTAGCAAGGTCCTCCCTCTGCAGTAGTATGCAGGCAAAAGATTTATAACAGCTGCATGCAATACTCCTGCCTCCAAGAGACAGTATCATCCCACACGAAGACTCTTTATGTGGGTTGTTAACTTTGCTCCACTGAGTTGGGGGATACATATTTTTAATCTTTATTATTTTAAATACAATAGTTCATCCTTGGGCTTCTGGCTTCTATTACATACTGACCTCTGAATGGCATTATCAGGAGAGTCACCATCATTTGCAGTCCATCTCCAATAGCCAGGGGAGCTTAAATTAAAAAGCGTGGGAAGCATAGCATGGCAGGCTTCAGCGCCAAGCTGTGAACATTTTCTGAATTCAGGGAAAGCCCTGGCTCACTCTGAATTACTGGATTCAAACTGTATACTGCACCTTCTATTGTTCTATTAAAAACAAAATAAAATATACATGAACTCTAGCAGTACATATCACATATGTGCTATGACAGCATGTGCTTATAAATATATATGCATATATTCTAATGAAGATATAAATGAAAACATCCTCTTACTGAGGAATAGTGTGAAAAATAGTGTGAGGTACTGACAAGAATATGCAACTGGAGAACTCGGATTTGAATCCTGGCTCTGCTACTAACACTAGCTGTGTGACTTTATGCAAGTCATTTTCCTTGTCTGGGCTTCAGCATCTTCATCTATAAAATAATTGTATTGTGCTAGATGATAGGATCATAGTTTTAGAGTCAGCAGGGACCTTAGGGGTCATTTAATACCACTCACTCAATGAGACAGTGAGCCCCACAGAGGTTGCTACTTTTTCAAGTTCACACAGGACGCAACTTATATAGCCTGATTGTAAACCATGATCCTCTGACTCCAGATTCAAGGTCTAAATCTTAGGAAACATGTGGAACCAAATCCTGAAAAATATTAAAGTGCACTTCAACATTCTCTGATGGAAACGCAAAGCACTAGCATTGGTTATTACCCTAAGAACTGAAAAGACAGTATCCTCATGGTACCCTGAGTTTGGGGAGACTGAAGTCTCTAGCTCCCTTCCTAGGACTACCAGTGAGTCATTGGGATCTTGGCAAATCACTCCACTGCTCCATCCTCTGTCTCATTAGCTTTCCCCTCTCCACAAAATAAACTCAACTGCAACTCAAAAGAACAGAAGAAAGATAATGAACATATTTTTATCCCTCTTTATACTTCTGGAAGAAAGGGTTCTTTATCAATAGAAGGTAGGTTTAAAGAAAAACTTACTTTTCTAATAATGCTTTGTCCTTCCACAAAATGCTTTTGTGAGAGTAGTGGAACAAACATTGCATTTGGAGTCAGAGGATGTGGGTTGAAAGCTTAGTTCTACTTCCTAGCAGCCATGAAACTCTGGGCAAACCACCTTCTACTTGGGTTTTTTCCCTCCTTTTTGGTAATTATTCAGCCTGCTGTATGCCTTCTATTCTATACTCCATTGTTTTTTGAACTCACCTGAGTTCCAAACCATCTCCAATATAGGACATCTTTAACTTGCTATATTTTTTACATTTGTATAGAAATTATTTTTCGTCATTTTATTTTAATTGTCTCCGCTTTAAACATTCTTTATTATATTCTCTCAGAACTCTAGCACCTGGGTCTAAGGTCATATAATTTGAAACTCATTGGCCCAAACAGCCCTTCTAGCACTCTTGGAAAATTGTTGCCTGAAACCCAGGTAACCCAGGTCTTTTGCTCCTAACTCTGAATGTGTGGAATCTGTCTTCATATCCTGAGTAAGGAGAATGTGATATGGTTGAGCTGCATGAACAGAACCAGACCAGTTTCAGAAAAGGAAATTCACCTCTAAGATCCACTTGACACTGTATTATTGGGAGGTCCCTTCAGCAGTTTCTAATTGTGGGGAATGAGATGTATGAATGATGCAGATTAGCTCTAATTGGATTAAATTAAATTGCAAGTACTACTGGCAAATCAAACACATGATATCCCAAGATGAGCTTATCTTTTACCTCTGAATCATCTCTTCCTTGTGTCAATGATACCATCATTCACCAGTCCTCCTGTATGAAATTTTAAGGTTAGCAAAATAATACAACCCCTTTGTCACTTGTCATATGTAATCAGCGCCAAGTCACTTTGACTTTATTCAGCAATCAATCAACATTCACCTGTATTATCATTTACTACGCGTCAGAGTCTGTGCTAGGTGCTAGGGAAACAAACACACAAATGAAACAGTCTCTGCCCTCAAGAAGCTTACATTCATTTTTTTATGGGACACAATCTGTGCACATATGAATACAACATTTCTCAAATCTAATATATTCTTTCTGCTCCCACTGACACCATACTGTAGTCAATAGAGCAATGGACCCAGAGTTAGGAAAACCTAAGTCTGGACTCTGCTTCAGAAACTCTTTAGCTATGTGACCTTGGGCTTGCTTAACCTCTATACCTCAGTTTTCTCATCCATAAAATGAGAGGGTTGGATTTGACTTTCTAAGGCTTCCTTCTCCAGAGTTATTATAATAGCAAAAACCGAAACGAGGGCAAAGGGACTGATGGGGGCTTTGCCTAAGAGTACTGATGGCAAAGTGGATTCTTTCATATTCTCCTTACCCAAACCCCATTTTCCTCTTGTTAGCCTAACTTTGTCCATTAGTCCCAGGATTTCATCACATTTTTATTTCCCTCTGAGGGCTCTTGTTCTCTCAAATCACTTCCCCAACTACCTCTTCCTTTGCACTCTCTTTCCTCCTGTGGGGTTGAAAATTTGAAATTCTGAGGACTCTACTCTTACTTTCACTTTTCCATCTGCCAAGGTGCCAGAATTCTTAGTCACAATTGTGGCAAGTGCTTTCTCATAAACTTTTCCCCTCAACTTTCTTCTACCTCCAATTTTTCTTTCATATTGCCTCTAGAATAATCTTTCTTATGCATAAATCTTTTCATGTAACTCATCAGTTCAAAAGGCTTGTCTTTTAATTCCTTGACTATGAAGTAAAGTTCTGACTCCTTTTTCTGAAATTCTAATCATTCTACATTGTGGCACTGCCCCACCTTTCTAGCCTTACAATATATACCTTTTTTTTCATTTATTCTATTCTATAGTTACATTGGCTTCCTTTGTATCCTCCAAAGAAGCCATTTGGCTTCCTGCCTTTGTGGATGTGATTACTATACTCCTTATGTGTGGAATGTCTCTCTCCTACTTGCCTGTTTGATTTCTAATTATTTTGTAAAGCCTAACTCAAAATCTGAAGAAATCAACTAAAATTCAGAAGTAATTCAGACGTGGATTGACAGGTAACTCACCAACCAACTTGGATTTTTTAAAGATCTATACAGCAGATGTACAGAGCAGCTAGATGGCTCAGTGGATAGAGCAGCTCTGTGACCCTGGGCAAGTCACTTAACCTTATTTGCCTCAGTTTCTCATCCGTAAAATGAGCTGGAGAAAGAAATGACAAAGTATATCTTTGCCAAGAAAACCTCAAATGAGGTCATGAAGAGTCAGACATGACTAAACCAATATAGCAACAACACAGCAGATGTAAGCAAAAACTGGTAATACAGGGTACAAGAAGACTGTAAACGTAAGATGTTGCTTCTTTTGTATGTGTTGCTATTGTTGTTGTTTGTCCTTCCTTCTGGAAGAGGACCATGACATCAGGAATGTGATGCCAGGACATGCAAATGAATTGGATTTAAGTGAGGGAGGGTGGGACAAAGTCACTTTCTCCTCCTGACCCATCTGGGTCCAGTGGCAAGATATAGATTAGGAAGATTGGAGGTGACTCTGGATGCAGTGGGAGACTTTGGCCTTTTTAAACTAAGGTCTTTTCCAGGTCTCAGTTTGACTGAGGCAATTCACATTCAGTGACTAAGGCTAAGTCAGAAATGTGGCAGATATCTAGTTTAACAAAGTCAGTCTGGGAGGGGAAGACCCTCAGGGTTTCTGGATTCACTCTGAGTCAATAAGGGCTCAAGCAATGACCATCACTTCTCTGATGTCATGGTCCTCTTTAAGAAGAAGGACAAGCAACAACCTCTGTGAGTAGAAATAGGAACTACCCCACTGGGGACCCAACTGGAACTGGCCAGTTGGACACACCTTTATCTCTCTCTTTCTCTCTCTCTCCTTCATTCCTTCCTTCCTTCTTTTCTTTCTTTCTTTCTTTCTTTCTTTCTTTCTTTCTTTCTTTCTTTCTTTCTTTCTTTCTTTCTTTCTTTCTTTCTTCCTTTCTTTCTCTGCCCAAAAGGAATGTAAATTTTGGTCTCTGAAACAGTTTTTTCTTAAGGACCAAGCCTTAAACCCAAATCTCTCTGGCTCTCATTGATTAGCCTACAATAGGTCCCAGACCAAGACCTACTTGATAGGTCCCAGACCAAGACCTACTTGATCATTGTTTGGGCCCTGATTGGCTCAGAGTGAATGAAAATAGCAATTGTTTCTGTTTTGGCCAGAAACTCTGAGGATTTTCCTATCCCAGACTGATTTTTTTTTTGACTAGGTAGAAGAGGTCATTCTTTACCTCATTTCTTACCTGGCTTAAATCACTGAATGGGAGTTTCCTTAGCCAAATTGAGACCTGGGAGTGACTTAGATTAAAAAGGCCAAGGTATCCCACTGCATTGGGGCCATCTCCAGTCACCCTGGTCTATATCTCGCCACTGGACCCAGATGGCTCTAGAGGAAAAAGTGATGTTGATGACTTTACACAGCCCTCCTTTACTTAAATCTCTTTCTTAAATTCCCTCACTTAAATTCACTTGCATGTCATGGCATCACCTCCCTGATGTCATAGTCCTCTTTAAGAATGAGGGACAAACAACCATCTCTGTGAGTAGAAAAGGAGCTGCCCCCCCACCAACCAGGACCCAACTGGAATTGGCCAACTGGGCAACACAGCTCTCCTTCCTTCCTACCTTCTTTCGTTCTTTCCTTCCTTCCTTCTTTCTTTCCTTCCTTCCTTTCTTCCTTCCTTCCTTCCTTCCTTCCTTCTTTCTTTCCTTCCTTCCTTTCTTCCTTCCTTCCTTCCTTCCTTCCTTCCTTCCTTCCTTCCTTCCTTCCTTCCTTTCTTCCTTCATTTCCTTTCCCTCTGTCCACATAGGGTATCATACCCTTATCTGTGGGTGCTCTGCTCAAAGGGGATGTCAGTTTTAATCATATGCTACCAATATGGTGAATGGGGCAAAAAATTAACTTGCAGGAAAGAAAATAGGATATTGAGCAAAGAAAAATGATTAGAAATTTGCAAAAGAAGTATTCCTATATTGGGAATTAATATGGAAAATTTTTGGTTTCTTAATTGAGCAAAAAACAAGTCTTGTGCATGAAAAACTGATGAAAAATCCATGGATGAAAAAATAATATTGTTTTGTTAATTTGTGACGATAGCCACAAGCTATGGGAGGACTGAACAGAAGGCAGAAAGGACCTCTTTGAAGGCAGAGAAGTGACTGAGTTTGCATGACATTGTAGTATCTCAGCTCATTTACCTGTGACTGTTTTTAGAGGTTGAGAGGTTAAAATTCACAAAAAGGTTAATAAATAGCTATTTGGGTATGGTGGAGAGATTAAATGAGGCCTATTGCTTTTATAACTAACAGAAAGCCAGATTTTAAGAATTTACCTAATAACAGAAAGACCACCAGCAAGCTCTGATTTGAGACATTAGAAGCAGTGAAAAACCCAGCAGGAGAGGAGTTGCAAATATAACAGGACAGTTAACAAGGCAGCAGGAGCTGAGTGAGGAGACTAGCAGGTGCAGTCAGCTGACAGGAAGGTTTTAGCTACTATACTTGGAAGCTTACTGATTGGAAAAGAAACATTGCTTTGTGGATTGGCTGAAGAAAATTCTAGCAGTCTACTAAATGAAGAAAAGCTGAACACTGCTAAGTTTCATCTATTGCCCATCTATGCCATGTAAGATTTGAGATGATACCTTTCTGAAATGCCTGGTTGATCTCCTCTGCCCCCATTGGTTTGTGAAAGAATAGCAGATAGGAGAAAAGCATTTTTGTGAGCTTTACCTTGCTGTAACAAGATGCTATGATTTATTGGATAATGCAGAATTCTGTTGAGTAAAGAGATGGTTGGGTTTGTTTCTACTGCCCAGAGAACCAACCTGAGGAGCTTTGCTGTGAGCTGTGTTGTTCATTAATCGATGCTGAGGTATTATTGGACAATACAGAATCATGTTGAGTGAAGGGTTGTCTTGGTTTCTCTACATTGCTCAGAGAACCAATGTGAGGAGGTTTGCATTTTTCTGGCTTGAGGGTATTGCTTGTCACTATAATAATATAAAAATATTTTGGCACCGTCTTAAAAAAAATTGAGAGTTAAAAGATATTGTCACTGCTTCCTCAACTTCAAGAAGAGTCATTCTGCTCAGGAATAGAAAGGTAAAAACAAGAAGGGGAACAGGTTTTGTGTCAAGTGGATTCTTTTTGAAAAGACCAAGGACAATGGGACCTGCATTCTAGATTTATAAGTTGCCCTAAGCAATGGGTTTTGTTCCTTATTTGCCTCCCTGACAGGTTTCTATAAAAGTGTGTGCCCACTATTCCCCAAAGACACTAAGAGCATTGGTAGGATAGTGTGACCAAGATTTTTGTATGGACTCTAAGTTATAGATCATTGTTGCATTTACCATAGATTAGCTATAATGTTCTAATTTATTGTGATTTGTGCCTTACTGTTAAATCAGTATTTTGGTTAATATTTAGTGGTATCATGGTGATTAATTTGTGTAAATGGGAAACATGCCAATAAGGGTTTATGAGCTACATTGGCAAGTAGTAGGAGTGTATTGTCCTTCATGATAGGATTACTACTAGGAACCTGAGAGACCTTGAATTTAATAGTGTGCTTTGGGTTCATCTCTAGGAAGTCCAGACCTGCCAATTTGAGGGTAGTAGTTTGGGTGGGTAAGATAACCCAGACAGTAAGGGGTGTGGAGAATAGCAGAATAGTATCAGGATTTCTAAAGCACAGAATGATATGAGTATGATGAGGAAAGACAAGAACAAGAAAGAAGTATTTTTTGGTTGGCAGTGATAGTAATATTTTTTTTTTACAATGATAACAAGAAGGTGATAGTTAATGAAACAAGAAAAACCTTCTTGGGGTAGATTGAATTATTATAAATGATGATAGAAAGCAGAGCTGATCGACTCTCATTTTGCTTGTGTTTTGTCTGAGAAGAAGAATGACCTTCAGATAGGAAAGGACAGATAAAAATGGCTATTAAGGAGCTGATACCCAGAATAAGTGATGCAGTAGAAAGTAGATTACTATTAAAGAGATGCTCAGTTAATATCTAGAAAAGGAAGTAGTGATTGCAAAGAGCCAGAATGTTTTCTTCAAGATATTAGTCATACTAATTTAATCCTATTTTCTTTTATTCGTGGAGTTACTAAGCTAAGGGATCAGGAGAAGAATCTTATAGATACAGTTTACCTAGATCTTAATGAAGTATTTAATGAAATTAATGATACTATCCTTATGGAGAGACATGGGCTAGAAAATAGGTCAATTACAAACTGGTGGAGAGGCCAAACCAAAGGTTCAATATTAATTTGGAAAGAAGTTCCCAATTAAGTGCTGCATGGATCTGTCTTTAGCTCTATGCTGTTTAGCATTTTTATAACTGTAATAAAGTAACTGGAATAAAGGCAGAGATGACATAGTTAACAGATTTGAAGCTGACACAAAATGTGGAGGGATAATTAACACACTAGATCAGTCATGATCGTTGCCAAATTTAATGGTCTTATGTTCCTTGACCTCTTGGCAGTATTTGACATTATGAATATCTTCTCCTTCTGGATATTCTTACTTCTCCAGATTTTTTTTCAGATACAGTTTTCTCCTGATTCTCTTCCTATTTGTTTAACCATTCTTTCTTAGTCTCCTTTGGTAGGTCTTTATAATTGTCATATTCACTAAATACTGTGTCCCTCAAAGCTCTAAATTCTGGACCTTCTCTTTTCTCCTTGTATTATCTCACTTTGTGATCTCATCAATCAATTAACTAATAAATAAACATTTGTTAAGCACTTACTATGTACCAGACACTGTGTTAACCATTGGGGATATAAAAAGAGGCAAAAGGCAGTCCCTTCTCTTAAGGAACTTAGAATCTAATGGGAGAGGCAACATGTCTAGAGTTGAAAGATGGTAGAGTTGCTAGGAGGCCAGTGTCACTGGATTGAAGAGTTAGTGTTGGGTAGTAAGGTATAAGAAGACTGAAAAGGTATAAAGGGGGCTAGATTATGAAGGGCTTTGAATGCCAAACAACATTTTGAATGTGACCCTGGAGATGATAGGGACCCATTGGAGTTTATTGAATGTGCAGGTGACATGATTGGACTTGTGTTTCAGGAAAATCACTTTAGTCACTGAATGCAGGGTGAATTGGAGTGGGGTGAGACTTAAGGCAAGCAGATACACCAGAAGACCCGTACTAGAGTGAGGGAAGTGTCAGAGGACAGAAGGAAATATATATGAGAAATGTTGCTGAGGTGAAATCGACAAGCCTTGGTATCATCAGTTTGAAAGAGATTAATTATCTTTTCAACATGGATGAATCACCAATTGCATTTTAGATTTCTTGAAAGGGAGGGCCTCTAGGCATCTCAACTCAGCATAACTAAAACAGAACTTCTTGTCACTCCTCCTATCCTTTTTCCTTTTTCTGAACTACCCTCCTACAGAGTAGGGTGATAGCACCCACACTCAAAACCTGGTGTCAACCTTGACATTAACACCCACGCAACCAATATGTTGCCAAATCTTACTGTTTCTATCTTCACAACATCTCTCAGATATGTCCCCTTCCCTCTACTCACATAGCCCCAACCCTAATTCAGGGCCTCATCACCTCTTACCTTCATTGTTATAATAACCCTCTTAACTATTCTCCCTGCTCTTAGCCTCTTCCCACTCATATATATCATCTACTCAGTTGCTAAGGAGAATATTCTAAAGCACAGATCTGATCATATCACCCACCCCATTCCATAAGGGGGTGGGGAGAAGATCACTGCCTACCTTCCACTCAAGTGGGGCCCTGTCTCAGGGACTTCTCCAGCATTAGACTTTCCTGTGAACGGCACATTCCGATCTCCTCCCCCTTCTTCTCTTGGATGAGCAAGGCACCCTGGTCTCCTGACTGGTCTCCCATATCCTCATGTGCTGAGGATAACAAAAAGGATATACTAAGTGAGGACCCTTTGGGTTTTAGTAGACAAAATATCTCCAACTGGAAGGAAGTTAGACCTCAAGGAATGACCTTGAATACTTTATTCTCTTACCTCCCTCAATGGCCTTCTCTATGACCACTGATATTCTACCAGGACTCACTTCTCAGTGGTTTACATTCTCTCGTTTCCTTATACTTCCACTATCCCAGTAATTCTGAACTCTTGGCTGCTAATGTTTAAGACCCATTCATAGTCATTGACTTGCTGCTCTCTTACATCTATCTATTTCAATTCTACCCCCTGCATGCCCCACTAGAGAGCTGCCTGTCTCTTCTATGTCCTCTAGAATACTTGTTCCACAATTTAAAAACTTCCTTTCATCTTAAAAATCTTTCTTTTTCATGCCTTCCATGTTTTGGTCTTTACTGAGACATGGCTCCCTCCTGATGACATGCCTTCCCTTTCTACTCTTTCTAGTACTAGTTTCACTTTCTCTCAAACCCCTAAACTTAGTGGTCATGATGTGGATTCTGATTACTCTCTGCTCCCCACTGCCACTTCTAGATCCTCCCTTGTCCACCTTCACTAATAAACCTCTCACCCTTGGAGGTTCACTGTATCCAATTTATCATGAAATCTAGGTCCTGATCTTGTTTAATGACCCCTTCCTTCTATATATATTATCCTTCCTTCCTCACTAATTTTAGTGCCTGAGTCACAATCTTTTCTTCTCATATTCTGCCCTCATCCTTGAATACTTCCACATACATATTGACACCCTCTCAAATGCCCTAATGTCCCAGTTCCACAATCTCCCCCATTACTATGATTTACTCTTCTATTCATCCTTAGCTACAGAAATGTTCATGTCTTTGACCTTGCCATTACTCACAAGTGCTCCGCACAGTTGGTGGTTAATATGTTTGTTTTTGTATTTCCATCACATGTATGGCATGTTTGAAATTCATTAATAATGAAGAAAAACCTTGTTTTTCCATAATTAGAGATAAGTCAAAAAGTACAAATACTTCTGGAAGAGGTAACACTGGAGACTAGGATTCACATGAAGGTATAAAGACAGAGAGTGGAGTCTTTCTTGTGAGTAGTTCTTAGTAGAAAGAGGAAAGGGAGTACAAAATGTCACTAAATCTTTGTGCATGAGTTAGGAGATGTTGTGCCAAGATGGGAAAGAGGTTTTTGATACTTGAGACTAGAAGATAGAAAAGAAACTCACTAATCTCAACATTTTGCCTAGGATTATCTCATGGTTATGCTCTCTTGTGCCAAGATACAGTAGAAGGGAAGGAGGTAGTGTAGTGTAATGGTTAGAGTGCTAAACCTATGTTCAGGAAGACCTGGGTTCAAGTCCTGCCTTTGATGCTTGCTAGTTGCATTGACATCAACATGTCACTTAACCTCTCTGAATCTCAGTTTCCTCATTAGCAAAATAGAGATAATAATACCTTTAGTGCCTACCTCATGGGTGTTGTAAAGGTCGAATAGAGTACTGTATACAAAGTGCTTTGCAAAATTTAAAGCACTACATTAATATCAGTTATAATTATTATTATATGAGTCACATTTGTAAATACCCTAAATATTTTTTTTCTTTTCAGCTTCAACTCGCTTCTGTAGGCAATTGCATGTGATTTACATACACTTTAACTAGTACTGTCCTCACCCATTCATTGTTGAATCCTATTGGATAATGACAATTATTACAGTTAGGGATATTATTGAAAACCATAGTCATTGTACGTGAAAGCCTCTTCCATTTGAAAATCTGACTGGGAAGTCTTGTAAACCAAGTCTTCTCATGAGAAAATTTGCTATGTTATGCTGCCATCAATACAAATAAATTAAATGAAATGTGAGTAGATTTTTTATACTCATCTCCCAATCTATTTATCTAATAACAAACCTTAGCTAATCTTACCTAAATATCTGAAATTCATAGAGGAACTAGACACACAGGCTCCATATCCTAAATACTCAGTCCCTCAATCTTCTGTAATCAGACTTTTGCTTCCATCACTCAGTTAAAACTGCTCTCTGAAAGAAGGCCATGACCAAATCAAATGTTTATCCTCTGTCATCCTCTTGACCTCTTTACAGCTTTTTATACTATTGATAATTCCTTATTTCTTGAAGTTCTTCTGTCTCTTGGCCTCTGACACTAAACTATTCCATCGGTCCTTATACTTTTCTAATTGCTCCCTCTTTGCCTCCATTGATGGTTTCTTTTCTTTCTTTCTCTGGCTTCCTAGCTATGGGCATTCCTCAAGGCTCAAGTCTTGACTCTGCTGCTCTTTTCTTTTTATACTCTTTCTCTTGAAGATCTCATCTGGTCCCAAGTAATGATATCTATGCTAATGACTTCCAAGTCTGCCTTCTCTGTCCTGACTTTTCACCTGACCTCTGGCTTTCTCCAGGATATCTTCATTGAGAGATACTATTTTTTTTTTTCCAGATCAACTCAAATTTAACATGACCAAAACTGAGCTGATCATCTTGACTCCAAGCCAATTATTTCTCCCCAGAGCCTCATTTTATTCATTCTCCTACTGAGTACTGAAATCTTGGAATCAACTTTAACACCTTCTCCTTGACTCCTAAATTCAAAGTATCACCAACTTTTGTTGCTTTCTTCCCTTGCCTTGTTTCTTAGAAAGGCTTTTCTTCCATTTCAGATGGAAGAGAATGCCTCAGCATTGACTACTCTGTTCCAGGACCTAGACAGAGTGAGGAGCCACAAAAAATTCAAAGAAGTGGCTAGAGAAGTAGAAGACAAAAAGGGATAGTGTGCTATAACTTACTTAAAATATGGCATGAGAGACCACCCAACAGAAGAGTATGTGAAGAGCATCAGAAGAGTTTTAGAATTATATAATTTGGTAATGAGGATGCCATTTTTGAGAAGCACTTTCAGCAGAGTATTCTGGTCAAGGAGTCTATTTTCCAATGGGGAGAATATATATATATATATATGTATATATACACATAAATATGTATGTTTATGTGTATATTATAGGTATAAGTATATTGTGTACACATAGGTATATACTGTATATTGTACATATGATATATAATATGTATATATTATATGTTGCATTAGATATGCATAGATGTGTATATATATATATACAATGTGTGTGTATATGTATTTGTGTACACACACACACACACACACGCACACACATACACACACACATAGAAGGGTTGGCCTCAGAGAGGAGAAGAACTAAATCTTCATCGGATGCTGATGGAAAGAAGATTGTGGGGTATGAAATCAAGGGAATGTTGGATGAGGGAAAGGGGAGAGAGGGAATTCATGGTGAATGGCCTTGGTTTTTCTTGGTAATATATCTTCAAAGATAGGTCCTTAACCGATAGAGTAGGGGAAAGAGTATGTTGCTGGAGTCTTGAAGAGGGAAGAAGAGGTTTGGAATAGCTATTGTGAAGAATGAAATAAAGGATGAATTGGAGAGGATTCATAGCCCCAAGGGCTTTGCTGAGATTAGGTAACAAATTTGTAATATACTCAGCAGCACAGTTGCCTGAGTTTCTACAGACCAATTCAATAACATGTGAGTGGAAGCAGGGGAGGCAGATGGGGGAGTAACCTAGGGTTGAGATCTTATATGAGTGGCTCTGTGGTATGATAGAATACTGGACTTGAAGTCTAGAGAATCTGATTTCAGATCCTATTTCATACTCTTAATTTGCTGGGTGACCATAAGTAAATAAATAAATCTTTCAGAGTCTCAGGTTCCTTATTCATGCAATGAATATAATAATATGTGTGACACCTACTTTATAGACTGTTTTGAGGTTCAAATGATATGAAGTATGCAAAATGTTGAAAGTTTTGAAATACTGTATAGATGCCATTGGTTATTATATACTTCTTTAGGATCCTTTGGCAATATTAAACTCAATATATAGTAAGTATACACTAAATGCTTGTTGAAATTAATTGAATGAATAGTAAATTAATTGATGTTCTCTCTGTCACTTTTCAAAGGACCTTTTCACTTCCCTAAGATGTAGTTGATTGAATATAGGGCCAGGAGTCAGGAGACCTAGAGAGCTGGGTGACCTCAGGCAAATCATTTAATTTCTTTGCTTATTAATTTTTTTCATCTCGAAAATGATGGAGTTGGACCAGATGATTTTTAAAGTCCTTTGCAACTCAAAAATTCTGTGATTCTACAATCCTTCTATCCAAATGAGACTTTTTTTTCCTGTTTTTTCTATCAACTATTTAGGGGATAAATGGAAGGAGAGAGAAGAATGTTGTTTGTTTGTTTGTTTTTGCACAGATCTATTACAGAGTATGCATTATTATAAAAAAATCCAAAGTGGTATGTGTCACAAGACCAAAATATGAAGACTATATGTCCTTTCCGGCCACATTAGAGTAATTATCTAATGAGGAGAAAGGTTTAGTCACTTAATAGTGACACCACTGACTCTTGCTTCAAATCATTTTCCCCTGATGAATTTATTTTTATTTTGGGGGAAGGGGTGGGGCAAATAAAATATTTTCACTTATTTTGAACGTTTTTCATGCCAACGAATCTACTGATGTTATGTCATAAATATTCACCATCTCCTCTAAATCATCTTCAGACATGGAACAGGTGAATCTAATAAAATGAAGGCAAATAAAAATAAATATAAAGCTCTACTCCTGGGTTAAAAAGCACTGCCACAAGAGAGACAAAAGAGATGAGATAACATAGCAGTAACTCCAAAAGAGATCTGGAGCTTATATAGAAAAAGGGTGGGGGAGGAATGGGAGGGTAGGTGAAGAGTAGGAAAAGGAAGAATGAGAAAAGAAGGAAAAGGTAAGTAAACATATCAAGAGGATGGGAAAATGTTCCCAACAGTAGAGTTATTCCTGACTCTTCTCTATCATGCATCACATCTATTATTTGCCAAGTCTTCTTGGATCTGCTTATTTCTTACATGTATTTCCCCACTTACCTGGCTGCTATCCTCATTCAAATACTAGAATATCACCTGAAATTTTTTTTTTTGTTTTTTGGTGAGGCAATTGGGGTTAAGTGACTTGCCCAGGATCACACAGCTAGTAAGTGTCAAGTGTCTGAGGCCAGATTTGAACTCAGGCCTTCCTAACTCCAAGGTTTGAGCTTTATCCACTGAACCACCTAGCTGTCCCTCACCTGAACTTTTGAAACAGCCACCTAAATGGCATCCCTGCCTCTAATCTCTCCTTTCTCCAATCTATTCTCCATATAGTTGTTAAATTGACCATACAAAGGACTAAGTCCATCTTGTTCCTCTGCTCAGAAAACTTCAGTGACTCTCTTTTGCCTCTAGGTTAATATATATACTCCTTAGTTTAATTTTTAAACTGGCTCTGACTAACTTTAAAGGCTTATTGCATATTACTCACCTTCACACCCTCTATATTTCAGCCAAATTGCCCTGCTCGCTGTTCTGTTTATGCAACATTCCATATGTACCTTTGCATAGGCTGTCCCCTATTCCTGCCAAGCGCACCCTTTTTACCTCTTCCTTGTAGAAACTCTATCTTCCTTTGGTTAATCTAAAAAAAAAAGCATCAACTATGTGTCAGGTCCTATGTTTAGTTCAGCTTTCTGCACAAAGCTAATTCTGATTCCCCCAGTTGCTAGGATGTTCCTTTCATTAATTTCTTTGTATTTCTTTTGAATTTGATTATTTCTGCACTTGGGGTGTCTCCCCAGCAGAATGTAAGCTTCTTGAGCTTAAGGTCTCCTTGATTTTTGTCTCTGTGTTGCCATGGCCTCCCATAACATATGGCATGTATTAAACCTTTAATAAATGTTTCTTGAGTTAAAAAGAGTGAGGAGCCACAAAAAATTCAAAAAGTAGTTAGAGAAGTAGAAGACAAAAAGGGACAGTGTGCTATAACTTACTTAAACCACGGCATGAGAGGTCATCCAACAGAAGAGTATGGTGAAGAGTATCAAAAGAGTTCGAGAATTATATAATTTCATAATTAGGATCCTGTTTTTGAAAAGCACTTTCAGTAGGGTATTCTGTATGAGAACCTGTTTACAGAAGGTTGAGGAGAGAATGAGTGTACAGAAGTAGATACATCAGGGATAGACTTATTTTTTCCAAGAAGTTGGGAAATGAGGGGAAGAAGAGAGATGACACAAAAATTGCATTGGCCAGATGAGTAGAGAGAAGGTCCCGTTGTTGTTTGTTTATTTGTTTTAGGACGAGGAAACCTAAGCCTGTCTGCAGGCAGATGGGAAGGAGTCATAGAGCCGCAGAATTTGAGTTAAAAAAGACAGCAGTAGCCATCTAGTCCCATACATACCGCAAAATGAATTCCCATTACAGTTTTGGACGGCTTAAATTGTTTGAGGGTTTTCTTGACATCAAGCCTAAATTACCCTCTTTTTAACTTTCACCTATTGTTTCTCACTCTGCCCTCAAACCACACACACAAAAAAAGCCTAATCCCTCTTCCAAGATGCTCAAGTAATTGAGCACAACTCTCCTATGCTTACTGTGTATGTGTGTGTTTGTGCGTGTGTGTCCAGACTTCCCATCCATAGTGCATTCAACCGATCCTTATGTGACACGGTCTTGAAGGTCTTCACCATTGTGGTTACCTCTGGGTGCTCTCTACCTTATCAATGTTCTTTTAAACTTGTGATGTTCAGAACTGAAAACTTTACAGATGAGATCTGATGAAGATGGAATATAGTAGGATTTCCATCTGCTTATTTCTGGAAGTTTTGCCTGTCCTAATGCAGCTCAAGTTTTCATTAGTTATTTTTTTCTGCCATAACAATCTGTTGACTCATATTGATTACAGTCTATAAAAAGTCCTAGACTTTTATTCTAGAAAAAATTGCTTCCGTAGTATACCTTTCACAATTTGGATTTGTGTAAGCGATTGTTTTTACCCCAAACATAATAACTTTGCTTTTCTCCCTATTGGATTTTATCTTACTGGATTCTCTTCAGTGATCTAGCTCAACAATATCTTTTTGAAGCCAAAATTTGTCATCCAACGTGTGGGCTCTCCTTTCAGTTTAGTATCAATTGGAAGAAAAAATGAGGATGAATGAGTGAATGAGATCAAATATGAAATCTTTATTTGATATTAAAATCACTCCACAAAATGGCCTCTTCCTTCCTTCCCAGTTTTCTTACATCTTACTCCTCCCTACTTACTTTATGATCTAGTGACACTGGCCTTCTTGCTCTTTTTAAAACAACACCTTTATCTCCAGATTCCAAGCATTTTCACTGGTTATTTCTCATGCCTGGAATGCTTTCCTTCTTCATTCTTGCCTTCTAGTTTCCCTATCTTCCTTTAAGTTTCAGCTAAAATTCCACCTTTCTCAAGGAACTTTTCTTAGTTCCCCCTAATACTACTAGTGCATTCTCTCTGAGATTACTTCCACTTTTTTGCCTTTCTTTGTGTCTCCCCTACTTAGCACACTTCCTGTCATTGAATAGTAGTTTAATAGATGTTTATTATATTAACAAATTTATTGAAATAATTGTAGTTCTTTTACAAATAAGGGACCTGAAGCACAAAAGAAATTAAATTAAAGGATTTAAGGGAAAAACAGTTTTAGGGAAATACTTCCTAACCATTCAAGCTATCCAAATGTGAAATGAACAGTCTTAGGACAATTGCTTGTTGGGGAGTATTGTTATATTGGAGGATGTTGGACTCAGTCACCTTTGAGGTCCTTCTCAACTCAACAGTTGTATGAGAAGGGAATTGAAGATAAGGTTGAAAAATCATGAAAAATGGAGATCAGATGAGCTTATTTTTTTTTTGCCTTCTTTGCCTCAAAGGATGAAAAGCATAATTCTTCACAGAATAGGTAATAGCAATGACTCATATTTATGTAGCACTTTACAGCTTCAAAGTATTTTCCTCACAATAATCCTGTGAGGGACAGTGGATAGTGAAAATATTATTAGCCCCATTTTATAGATTAGGAAATTGAGTCTCAGGGGAAGTTAAAACCCTGGTCATGTATCTCACAAGTTTTGGAGCTAGGACTAAAACCTGCATCTTCTTAACCTTAGAGCAGTTATTTTTCTACTCCACTGTGTAATAAGGCAGAAGTCTTTATACCTTCATTCACACAGACGTGACGGTGAATCATTCTCCTGATTAGCAAGGTTGTGCTGTGACTCATGAAGCATCCACAAAGCAAAGGACTCACAGCATCTCCAACTGGCATAAAATCAGGGATGGATGTATTGGATCACTTTTTGGAGATGAAGAGGCTGAGGAAAGGAAGGTTCTAATTCTTTGCCCTTCTGCCAGAAGAAAATTTTGGGATCATAGCTGCCAGGGTATGACCATGAGCCCTATTAGAATATGTCAGCTTCAAGTAATAAATATTAAATGTGTAGTGAGATACCAATGGAAATCAATCATACTTGGTTTACAGTTGTGCCTGGGATTTGTCTTAGCTGAGAGAAATACCAAAACTAGAGTACTACAGAAGGCATCTAGGTGGTGCAGTAGATAGAATGCCAAGCCCAGAGTCAAGAAAACCTGAGTTCAAATCTGGCCTCAGACACTTACTAGCTGTATGACCCTGGGCAAATCACTCTTTGCCTAAGTTTCCTCACCTTTAAAATGAGCTGGAGAAGAAAATGGCAAGCCACCCCTGCATCTTTGCCAAGAAAACCCCAAATGAGATCACAAAGAGCTGGATGCAACTGAAGTAACTGAATGATAACAACAACCACAACAAAACAATAGTATGACTAGGGCTTTACTTAAGATCTCTGAAATTTAGTGGATGCTGATATCATTTCTAGTCATTCAGCAACATAGAAACAATAGAGCTTAGTGCTTAGCAAGAATAATTCACTGAAACTGGAAGCTGTTGATTGGGATACTATTTCTTCCAAAGTGACTATGCTCCCTGTCAGCTCCTTTGTGTGCCCAAGTCTTTTATCATTTTACATCACCCCTGTGGCTTCCACAGAAGGTGACTTGAATAGATCTGAGGTCCACACAACTCTTCCTACCTTAGCTAAATTAAAAATGGGTTTTGTGCACCCAGCCCTCTAAGAAAAAATTTCTAGTCATGCCTCTGGACCCTGCTGTGCTGTTCTTTTTTCAATGATAGCCAGAAAACTGTGAGTTGTTTTCACAGAGCTTCTTTTTTAATTGAACAATCATACACACACACACACCATACGTACATGCATATATATATATATATACACACACACATACATACACATAAATACATACATATATATGCATATATGTGTATAGATAGATCTAATATGTGTGTGTATGTGTGCATGCACATGCGTGAGCATGTGTGTGTCACTTGCTTAGTCTTAGTTCCTGGAACATAGTAAGTACTTTATAAATGTTAGCTGTTATGAGCTATTACAGATGTATTACATACCCCTCTCTCCTACATAATATCATTGAAGCTGGATCCTGAAAGAAATTGTCAGATAGAATTGATAATAATAATGCTAGTGACAGTGTAGAAGAATGAAAAGAGTACTATATTTGTAGTCAGAGGACCTGGGTTCATCTCATGGCTCTGCCACTTACTCTGTGACCCTAGATAAGTCACTTAACTTCTCCTAGCCATAGGTCCTCATCTTTAAATAAAGTGTTTGAACTAGGTAGCTTTTGAGGTCCCTTCCATATTTAACTCTATGATCCACTCAAATATCCATGTAGATTGGTAATCTCATCTATTTGTGACCATATCACAAACCAACCATGCCTACCTTTCCTGGTATGTCTCTTATCTAGATTCTCCAAAAGATTTGCCACAGAGAATCTATCCAATGTGTTGGAAAACTTCATCATTTCCTCAGTACATGATAAAGATATGAATGGAGCACTCTTACCATCCATCTGCCATCTTTCTGTCACACAATTCCACAATTCCATGATGACATCCTTTACTGCTGTTTTTTTGTTGTTGTTTTTTTTTTTCAGGTGGGAAGATCTCATTGGTTTTATCTTGTAGCCTGCTCACACTCACCATGAACCTTTCTATTGTTATTTGTTTGATGTTTATCATTAATTCTTGAAAGGCAGTGGCATCTAACGTTTTGCTACCATAAAGTAATGCCAGTGAAATGAAAAGATTGGCATTTGCTGTTACAGTGATCTTGGGGTCAATAAAGGCACTTTGCAATTTTCTGAAAGACATCCAGCCCAGTCTTTTTTTTCTTCTTCTTCAAAACTGAGTCCAAATCACTCTCTATCCTAAATATGCATAGCTTTGGGAGATGCTCTAGGGCTAGTCCATTCAGATGCAGATTGAAATCTGAGCAATATTTCTTCACTTGTTTGGTCTTCTTCTGTGAATGGACAGAACAAGCTCCTTTGAGTGGTTACTTAAAAGGTTCTACAATGTCTCAGAGCTGGATGCAATCAATACAATGTTATTCAAAAACAACAACCAGTGGAACTCACCAACTATAGGGAATCTCTCCTTGATCTGGATGCTGTGTTGGATCTCCTTTGTCACACTGGTAAATACTCTTGGGTGGGGGGATAGATGGGGGGAAATACATCTACCTGCTTTATTACTTGACTGATATTTGTTACTCTGAAGGTCACTGAACAGGGCTAATTCAGTGGCTATATCTTCCAAGGAACCCTGATAGATCTTAATATATGGATGGAAGGTACTTTGTTGTAAAAAACAAAACAAAACAAAACTAAAGGTGGTATTTTATTCTACTGGATTAAATGCTTTTTCATGGTCAACAAATGAACACAATGAGATCTTTTATTCTCTACATCTTGCTGTCAATTATGAGATGATGCTGTTGTAGTACGTCGTTGAATATAATTTTCAAATTCTTTCTTCTTCCCTACTAATACCCTCATCCAGGATATTCTCCATTTGTGGATAGATGACCCTCATATAGATTTTGTATACATGGAAGAATAGGCATTTTGGTTGGCATTTGGGATGAGGTTCTCTTAAGTTCCAAGATTTCCCCCCTACAACTTTGGTATCTTCCTCTTTTTTTGGGTATTTGGCAAAATTCTTACTCAATTTGATCATTTAAATTTTGGAAAATATGTTACATATGCTATTTCATTTGAGTCTCACATCAGCTCTGAGAGGTAGTTGTTATTATTCTCATTTTATAGGTGAGGAAACCAGGGCTCACACAATTACATACTTATCCATGGTAACACAGCTAGTAACCATCAAAAGTGGGATTTGAACCCATGTTTTTCTAACTTCCAGTTCTGTACTCTGGGCATCAGGCCATGCTGACTCTACAGCATGAAAGTCTGATGCATAGAAGCTGCATAGCACTGCTTATTTTGTTATCCACCTGAGCCCTACTCCTGGATAAGGTTGAAATGGCTTAGATTTCTACTCAGCAAGGATAGGGTAGTATGATTGACTCAGATGCATTGGTAAGCATCAGGACTTGCTGTTTACCCAGAATATCAAGGTAGGCATTATAAGAAAAAAACATCAGTCTTATATTAGCAACATCTAGTCAGAAAATCAGTCTCTATCTGGAAAGCAAAAACCTTGCCATCACATAAAAGCATCTGTGCTAAATCTGGATTCAAACAAGGACAAGCTGAATGGTATAATATAAATAATAATAATAATAATAATAATAGTACTATTTCAAGACCCCAAAGGATGCATGCTTTGACTTGTTTCTTCAATTCAGACCCACTGCTCTCTTTGCCTTAGTAAATTGGTTCTTAAATTTCTATAGCCAAAAATAATTGCCTTTAATTTACTAACTTTCTGGTGATGAGCCTCTGTACGTAACTAGGCAGGTTTTCTTCTGATAGTAGACTGGTCCATATCTGAAGCTTACCCAGCTTGTCTTCCATACCATGCTGAGGTCTAAGTATATTCTACCTTAGTGAATGAACAATAGAGAGAATTAGGGGAACTTTGAGTTACCAGATAGATGCATTGGCCATGTAGCTGGACAAGTATATATCCATGGGAGGTGCCACTGTCTGGAAAATCAGTTCTGCTTATCACTCCTACCACAGTGGCAATAACAACAACAGAAACAACCAACTTATGTTTACATAGTGCTTTACAGTTACAAAGAACTTTAAAATATATTATCTCCTTAATTCTTGTCTGTAAAAGCACAGATATATGGGAGACAGTGCTAGAGGAACTTTTTGCAGATGGGAGGTCTGAGATGTCTCTTTATAGAGATGTGCCCTTCAAGTCCCATTTCCAGCAGGGCACACTTCATTTTCCCAGTGTGACCTTGGCTATAAGGACCACAGAGGGCCACATGGAGGCCACAGCTGGTGAAGAAGGAAGCAGCCTGCTTGCTAGTGGGAGCTGGCTCCTTAGACCATAGCTCCCTAAAGTTTGGCTCTCTCCATTCAATGCTGATCCAGTTTGGGACAGAAGTCGAATGACTTAGGAATTGAGTCACTGCTGAATTCATTTTGCATATGCTCTTCTTGGCGGACACTGTGTCTGATGATTACCGGCTCTGGCCCAGTTAAAATTGGAGGATAAGAGGAATCACCCAGGCTGGGGTTTTTTTTTTTCTTTCTTTCACAAACCAGCTTGAATGACTGGGTTGTTTGGATAATTTTAAAAGATCTGTCAGTGAAAAAAAAAGAAATCCAGCAGCAACAACTGGTGACATCTGATTCTTTTTATTCGTTGGATTTGCTTATTTGGTGGCTTATGACGGTAGACAACTAAATGAGGGTCAAAAGTCAAAGGTGTGGTTGTAAGATTATGAAAAAGTAATTTCACCTGTCCGGGCTATGTTTTTCACTTTAGTAATATGAGGAAGTTAGGCTAGGATCTTTAATGTACATGCCTTTTAGCTTTGACACCCTATGGAATTCTCTGCCCTTGGATCATGGCTGGGGCTTATCATAAAGGTGTCCTTGGTTAGAGAATTGCAGAGAGAGAAGGGAACCTAGAGATCAATTAGTTCAATTCCAACCCCAAGCATGAGTCCAAACTAGAACATTCCCAAGAGGTGGCCATCCAACCTCTGCTTGAAAACTGCTAGTGATCAGGGACTCTGCTATTCTCTTAGAGCATCCCATTCAGTGTCTCCTAGGTGTTAAGTGCTCATTCCACCTTTCATCAACGTGTGCATACTTATCTCATTACATGTTGCATCCACCTAATAGAATATAAACTCCTTAAGCCTTTTGTTCTCCCCTTGTATTCCCAGAACCTAGTACATTAAGCTGTATAGAAGAGGCATTAAATAAATGCTTGTTGGATTGAATTGTATTGGACAGCAGTAATTGTTAGGAATTAGTTCCTTTACATTGAGGCAATTAGCTGCCTCCCTGAACCTCACAGTCATTACTCCCAGTTTTGTTTCATGGTACCAACAAGAAAAGTTGTAACACTTTTTTTCAACAGGACCCTCTATTAAATATTTGAAGTTACCTATCATGTTTCCTCTGAGGTTAAATATTTATAGTTTCTTTAACAATTTCTAGTAGGGTATGGTTTTCAGTCCATTTACCCTTCTGGTTGCATTCCTCCTAGAATATGGTGTATAGTATGTATTCCAGTTGTGGCCTGACTGGGGCTATTACTGTAGAAACTTAGTTTCTATTAATGCAAACTAAATATGCCTTAGCTCTTTGATCACCACATTACAGTATTCATGAGCATAAGGAAACGTTTCATTAGGGCATGCATCCAGATAGTTTTTTAAAAAATATATATTATTTATATTTACACTATTTTTACATTTATAAAATATGTAAACATGAAGGAAATAATTTTATTCATCAAATTAAAGAAACTAAACCCAAACTATGCTTATTTTTAAAATTAACAACCAAGCCTTCCTTAAAAATATAAACTAAAACATGAAGCACAAAATATTACATTTTTGACACATATACACTTTTTTTTGCTCTAGATTCAAATTGATCTTGAAGTTTACTAAAATCCATGCTTTTTTTTTTTTTTTTTGCAAAATTGCTCTCAAGTTAAATCTTCCACTTTCTTGTACTTCTTGTACCAGTGAAGCTGTTTTTTTGAACCTAAGTTTAGGACTTTATGTTTATCTCTATCAAATTTTAGACTATCAAATTCCCCTCAATGCTCTAGCCTACTGAGATCTTTTTGGATCACAATTCTGTTATCTATGTATTGATTTTATTTTCTAGCTTTAAAATGGATAAAAATGATATCTATAATCTCACTAACATCATTGATAATAATTCTTAAAAAAAAGTGCTAAGGACTGAGCCCTGAGGTCCTCCTTTGGAGACCTACTTTCAAATTGACATTAATCAATTAATCAATACTACTTAGATTTGATCAGCCAACAAGTTCATAATCCCCTTAACTCTATTATCAATCAGTCTGTATTTTCCCATTTTTTTTCATGAGGATACAGTGAACTTTGTCACATGATCTGTTGAACTCTAGACATGCTAGTTTAATATAGAGCATAGAAATACAGTCTGCCATGATCCTTTCTTAATGAATTCATGTTGGTTCTTTCTGATCACCTATTCTAATTATAAGTACTCTTCACTTTAGTCACAATCCAGAATATTATTAAGAATCCATGTCAAACTCACTAAATCAACTAAAGTTGGAGATATTCACTTTTTTTCCTCTTATGAAAATCAGGAAATTTTACAGTTGATCTTCAGTTGATCAATCAATCAATAAACATTTTTAAGGGCCTACTATGGGTCAGGCACTGTAATAAGTGCTAGGTCCACAAAAAAGGCAAGAGACTGTCCCAGCCCTCAAGAAGCTTACAATCTAATGGAGGAGACAAGATGCAAACAAATATACACAAAGCAAGCTATATACAAGATAAATAGATAATTAATAGAGCAGCTAGGTGGTGCAGTGGATAGAGCACTGGGTTTGGAATCTGGAAGGCTCATTTTCCTGAGTTTGAATCTGTCCTCAAACATTTACTAGCTGTGTGATCCCGGCCAAGAGATTTAAAACCCTATTCATCTCAGTTTCCTCATCTGTAAAACGTGACCTGAAGAAAGAAATAGCAAACCACTATAGTGTCTTTGTCAAGAAAACCCCATAGGGTCATGAAGAGTCTGAAATGACTAAATAATAACAAAGATAGTTGACAGAGGCAAGTTGCTGAAATTAAGAAGGATTGGGGATGGCTTACTATAGAAGATGGGATTTTAGGAAGAGAGGTCAGTATTCAGAGTGAAGGAGAGAGAGTACTCTAAGCAATGGGGTACAGCCAGAGAAAATGTCCAGACATGAGAGATGTACTGTCTTGTTTGTAGAATAGCCAGGAGGACAGTGTGACTGGATATAGTGTCAGGAAGTTGAAATGCAGGAGGAGGCTAGGGTATGAAGAGCTTCAAACATCAAACAAATCATTTTGTATTTGATCCTAGAGGCAATTGAAAGTCATTGAAGTTTATTGAGAAATATAATTGGACCTGTGCTTTAGGAAAATCATTTTAGGGGCTGAATGGAGGACAAATTAGAGTGGGGAGAAACTTGAGGTAGACAGACCCACCAGCAGACTATTGCAATAATCTCAGGCAGGAGGTGATGAGTGTATGCATTAGGGTAGAACCTGTATCAAAGGAAAGAAGATGGCATATGTGAGAGACATTGCAAAGGCAAAATTAACAGGACTTGACAGCAACTTGGATATGAGGGGGGAAGAGATACTAAGGAATCCAGGATGACTCCTAGGTTGCAACCTGAGAGACTGGGAAGATAATATTATTCTCTATAGCAACAGCAAAGGTAGTTGGGGGAAGGTTTGGGGAAAAGGTAACAAGTTCTGTTTTGGATATTTTGATTTTAGATGTCTACTGGACATCAAATTCAAGATATTTGAAAGGCAGCTAGAGATAAGAGACTGGAGGTCAGCAGAGAGGTTGGTGCAGAATAGGTACATTTGAGACTCACAAGCATAGAGATGATAATTAAATCCATGGGGGTTGATGAGACTGCCAATAAAGTAGTAGAGAGGGAGAAAAGAAGAGGGCCAGGAACAGAACCCTGAGGGATATCTTTGACTAGAGGGTGTGGTTTGGAAGAAGATTCTGCAAAGGAGACAAAGGAATCAACCAGAACCTGTTTATTAAGCACCTTCTATGGGCTGAGCACTAGGAATATCAAGATGAAAGTGAATCAGTCTCTGCCATAGTGAAGCTTATAATATAGCAAGAGGAAAGGAATCATGAGGCAGTTTGAGGAATACATTGGATATAAAGCTAGAGAGGTCATCAGGAAAGACTTGAGTTCAAATCCTTTCTCAGACACTTACGAGCTGTGTAACCCTGGACAAGTCACAACCTATATTTACCCCAGTTTCCTCATCTTTAAAATGAAGATAATAATAGCACCTACTTCCTATGGTTACTGTGAGGAGAAAATCAGATGGCATTTGTAAAGAACCTTGAAAACCTTAAAGCACTTTACAAATGTTGTTATGTACATAAAATATAGTTGTATACAAAAATAGATAGAAGATAATTTGGAGTGAAATTTATTGGCAACTGGGAAAGACCCTGAAAGGCTTTATGTAGGTGGGTGCTTGAAGATAATTTGGAAGGAAGCTAGGAATTCTGTGAAATAAAGGAGAGTAAAAAATAAATTCTAAACACGGGCAGTGGCCAGCACAAAGGCAAAGGAGGTTTGGAGCTAGACTGTTGTGTATGAGGAATAGCAAGAACCCAGCATGACTCAGCCAAAGAGTCTGTGGAGGGGAAAAAATGTGTAATTAGACTGGAAAAGTAGGAGAGACGCAGGTTGTAAAGGGTGTTAAAAGTCAAAAGGAGGAGTTTATATTTGCCCTTCCAGGTAACAGGGAGCCATTGGAGTCTCTCAACTAAGGGAATGCCATTCACTTTAGGAAAAATCATTTTGGCCAGTAATTGGAAGCAGCTCCATGTCTCCCCTGTCCTCTCTTCTCCATTCTAAACATCCTGCCACTGATCATCATCATATGTGCAGTTGAGAACCTTCTTCCTGGACTGTGTTCTGGTTGCTTTCTAGCTTATTAATGCTCTTCCTAAGATGAGCCACTTAGAACATCCCACAATGTTCCAGATGTATTCTAACAATAGAAGAATACAGTGGTACTCATAGAGAATAAGAAAGCATGAAGGGGTTGCCATCTACACTATCAGAGCAATTACCAACACAGATTAAATCACGTATCTATCATTTTTAATGTATCAATCTGCTCATCAGAATATTCATATGTTAAAGAAACCAAACACATGAACATGTTACATCTCTATTTTCTTTGATTCAGTCTTCTAATTGTGTCCTTAGAAGCATATTATAAAGTGCCTGGGCTCAATTGGTTGTCATAGAGTTCTTATGAAACCAAAGCATAGTCTCAAGACTCAGATGCAATCAGGACTTTGCTCCAATTCAGCTCAATTCAAAGAGAATTGATTAAGTTCCAGGAACTGTCCTAGGTTTTAGACATATAAAAGTAAATACATCATCAGCTCTGATCTCAAGGACTTTGCACTCAACTTTATATGAGGACATGCCTGGCTCTATGTCCACACACTGGGTTTTCATTCTACTCTTTCTTCCCCAGCTACAGGCTGCCCTTTCAGTCTTTTGCCGTCCATTTTGCAATTATAGGCTCTGGCTACAAGAAGCACTTGTTGGGAGAGTAGCAATGTCTCAGAACAGTCTATAATCACTAGTGGAAAATTATCTCAAGATGTAATCAAAGGAACAGAGCCAAGATGGTGAAGAAAAAACAGGGACTCACTTGAGCTTTCCCCAAAAACCCCTCCAAAAGTTTTAAATAATGCCTCAAAACAATTTCTGGTGTAACAGAACCCATGAAAGGATGAGATGAAACAAATTTCCAGTCGGAGACAACTTAGAAACGTCAGCAGGAAAGGTCTGTTGCACTAGGGTGAGAGTGGAGCACATTCCAACATAGACCAGGCCGCAGCAAACCGGGAGCAGGCCTTGGAAGCAACTGAATCAGCATCAGTGGCCACTGCTTCTAGAAGCTCTCAGCCCACAGAAAGTAAGGAGGACAAACAACTACCCAGATGAAGATTACAAGGGTCTCTTTGCTGGCACTGGGAGCAGGACTCTGTTGTATTGCTCACATTCAGATCCAGGTCACAGTCTTGGGTGGCAGTCCCAGGGCAAGGAAGAGCTCTAGCACACCAGAGTTTGTGCCTGCAGTGAGGCAGGGACTCTCATAGTAGTCCCAGGGCAGAAAAGAGTGCTTGTGGTCACTCACAGATCAGAGCACAGGCCGGGAGAATAGGAAATATACCTCTTCTTAGATCAGACCCCCTCAGGAGAACTGAAAACTTACAGGACTCTAGAAGCATCTCTGAAAACAGCTGCACAAAACCCCTGAAGCTTGAGGCAGTGCACCGCTTACCCTGGAAGCAGAGCCCCACTTTAGCAAAGAGTTAAAAGTCAAGAAATAGCCTGGAAAAATGAACAAACAACAGAAAAAAAATTCTGACTGTAGAAAGTTACTATGGTGACAAGGAAGATCAAAACACACACTCAGAAGAAGACAACAAAGTCAAAACTCCTACATCCAAAGCCTCAAAGAAAAATACGAATTGGTCTCAGGCCATGGGAAAGCTCAAAAAGGTTGTTTAAAATCAATTTAAGAGAGGTAGAGGAAAAATGGGAAGAGAAATGAGAGTGATGCAAGAAAATCACGAAAAAAAAGTCAGCAGCTTGGTAAAGGAGGCACAAAAATCCTGAAGAAAGTAACACTTCTTGTGCTTTAGGAGTATCAGGCTCTATGTTTCTCTTTCTACTGAATCCATCTCTCTATTTCCCTTGATTTTCAGCTTGTCTAAGAATAATCTTATTTCCCTGCTGTTTTTTTTTATTTTGATCTATTTTTTTCTTTTGACCATCTTTTCTACAATTATATGTTTTTAGCAAATATGCCAACTACCTTCAAATATTCTCATACTTTTTTCAAAGGACTAGAGATGCCCTGATTCGGTTGGAAGGGTAATTACTTTGAAATGAGAAAACTTGAGTTCAAGTCCCAAATCTAACATTTACCATCTATGTGATCTTGGTCATGTCTTTTTCCCTCTCTAAGTATGTCTCTTCCTCAATCAATGTTCTTTTGAGTGTCTAGAGACTTGAGGAAAAACCTTACTGTCTCTCAGTTTACCTTAAAATTCCCTCAGAAGTTGAAGTTATTCATGTCATTATGGTTGTTTCTGGAAATAACTAGGAAAGGGAGAAAGGAATATCTCTTCTTATAAGCACCCCTGCACCTGGCATTAGTAGTCCAGGAAAGGATTTGTAATCCCCTCTACATTACCACCTCTGGGCATGTTGAGTGTGAGGTAAAGTCAGAAAGGTTCCCAAAAGTAGTTTTCTGAAATGTGGGTCAAGCATTTAGGACAGAGGTCAAATCCAGACAAGCATATTTTGAAATCATCCACTTGAAGGCAGTTGTTGAAACCTTGGAATTGAATGGGATCTTTGAGAAAAAAGGCAGAAAGCATTTTGTAAACTGAAAGATGTTATATAAATGTGAACTATTATTTTCAGTCTCATGAGGAGACAGAGGGGATAGAGCTTTAGACCTGGAATCAGGAAGGCCTGGATTCAAGTTTGACCTCAGTGGTCCAGAGATTTAATTTCTGCGTGCTTCAGTGTCCTCATATGTAAAATAAGTATAATAATAGTACTTACTGCCCAAGTTTGGGATAAATTCAATAATAATTGTAAAAACTCTTCACAAACCTAAAAACATTATATTCCTGTTTTTCAGTCTTGGGGTTTTCTTGGCAAAGATACTGGAGTGGTTTGCCATTTCTTTCTCCAGCTCATTTTGCAGATGCAAAAACTGAGGTAAAGAGGGTTAAGTGACTTGCCCAGGGTCACATAGCTAGTAAGTGTCTGAGGCTGGATTTGAATGCAGGAAGATGAGTCTTCCTGATTTTTGGGCCCAGCATCCTATCCACTGCATCACCTAGCTGTCCCAAAACATTATAAAATTGCTAACCATTGCTATAGAAAGAAGGTGGTGGGGAAAAGTGATGAGATATAACAAAAGGAGAGAGGAGAGATGAAGAGACAGTTAACTATACAAAATACTCTAGAAAGATGAGTAGTAAGTAATACTCTAGTAAGATGAGTCCTGAGAAAAGTACATTAGATCCAGTGACTGTGAATATTATTAAACCTTGTGGGACATTATAGTATAGTGTAAAGAACATTAGATTCAGTCAGGATACCTGTGTTCAAGTCCCTGACACATCAATCATGTTGATGTTGGGGGAATTATTGATGTTTGTCAGTTTCCTGACATTATGACTACTTCACCGACTTGGCACTCATGGTTTAGAGTCCCTAGAGAAAGTGACTACTGAATACTAATTCCCTCTGGGTTCTGGGGGTAGGAAAACCCAAAGAAATATACTTGCAGTACTGCTCATGAGTCTCCACCAGGATGTTTAACTTTAAAAACCAACCAGTTAACTCCATTAACTTTCTCAAGCTTTTACTCATTTACTTAAAAGGTATAAAAACAAATATACTAACACACATTCCCAGCATCTGGAGGCATAATTTTCCCATCATCACAACCTCACGTAGGTACTACAGTAAGTAGAGCACTGGGCATGGAGTTAGAAAAATCTGAGTTAAAATCCAGCCTCAAATACTTACTAGCTGCTTGACCCTGGGTAAGTTACTTAACTTTTATTTCCCTCAGTTCCTCATTTGTAAAATGGGGACACACTGGAGAAGGAAATGGCAAATCACTCTAGTTTCTTTGCCATGAAGTGTTGGACATGACTGAATGACTGGACCACATCCACCTCATACTCTGGGTTGGATAAGAGTATTGGGTTTAGCCCATTTCTTATATAACAGAGTTCTAAGTTCCAAGTTCAAGGCCCTATATGGACTCAAGGACCAGGCACCCTGTTTTCTCCAGCCTTCCTTAATGGAGCTGGCTGGCAGCACAACCAGCCTGGAATTCTAGTTCAAAAATTGCCATGGCATCTGGTGGACATTACTCCTTGCACATAGAACTGAGGACAATTAAAAAAAAAATAAACCCAGAAACCCCAGACCTGAATATTAGGGCCACAACGGCTAAAAGTGAACTGCACTGTCAGGGAATTTTTACCCTTTCTGGATACAAAGCAGGAAAAGAATGCACAGGAAAAGAGCTCCATTAGGTTTTAGAAAAGGAATTTAATGAAAAGGTATAAGAAAAGTATTTGGTACAAAATGCCTCTCCCAACAATGGAGTGCCCTCTACCCTTATATACACGAGATCCCTGGGTAGAGTGGGATCAAACCTAAAGGTCAACGTGGAAGTGAGGTAAACCCACAAAACATATATGGCAAGGAATACTTCCTACTCCTAGTCATATAAGTCCTTTTCTCTCTTCATGGATTACTCATAATGTTTCCCTTAAGCATAGTTTTCTGTTGGGCTCCAAGTATTAGTGCCTTTCTATGATCCAAAGCCAGTATTTCTTTCCACCATGAGGGAATCATAGTACCTCATGCTGTCACCATCCTCATCCACATCTTGATGCATCTATTACCATTTACCGCTACCACTCCAGCAGCCATTGATAGCATTTTTATTTATCTGTGGCTTGTAGATGGATCACAGATGGGGCCTCATCATCTTCTGAATTCACAGTATTGTCTGGACCCTTCCAGACTAGGAATGATTTTTGGTCTAAGATCAAGAGAAAATAAACACACACACACACACCACACACACACACACACACACACACACACACACACAGATGTTGCTGTGGTTAGGTGAGACACATGGCTGCTTCCCTTCTTCCACCTGGCACTAGGGACCACTTCTGAGCAATCTTGCTTCAAACAGATGCAAAATGAAATGGAGGAATGGAACTTCCCTTTTTTATACACACTAAGCTTTGACTGAGCAACATCTGAGTCATCAATTCTTCTTCATGCTTTGCAACCAACTGAAAAAATTTCTATCACATAGTACTGACCTCTGAATCATTTGCTCAGAAGTAGGATCACCTCAATGTTCCAAGTGGTCACTTGGATTGAACTAAAGCAGGGCATATCTGTGCATGCTTCAAAGATTGTCCCCATTAGTCCAGTCTATCTCTGCTACATGGAAAATGTGAAAATCAAAACATTTACTATTTAGTTTATAGGATTGCTGTGAGGAAAACACTTTGTAAATCTTGAATTGCTATATAAATGTAAGCCATGGTTATTAGTTTTAGCAGGTTGTTAAGGACATAAGTAAATTTTAAAGGGTCAGTAAGTATGGAGAAATTGAAAGCAACCAATGTAAATCACTTTTTCAAGATGCTGGTTAAAAGAAATTATACATATATATGTGTGTGTGTATGTATATATATGTATATGTATATGTGTATATATATATGTGTAAAAGATGGTTGCTAAAGGGGGAAAGGGGACTGATTGTTTCTTTTTTCTTTGTCAAGGAAAATTAGAACAAAAGGTGTTGGTGGATAAAGAGGAAGAGAGGGAAAGTGAAGTCAGAAGGTTAGAAGCAATGAGAAGAGACAGAAACAGAAATATAAAAAAAAAATCCAGAGGCACAGAGAGATGAAGAGAGAAAGAGAAATGAGAGAGAAAGAGATGGAGACCAAAAGGTATATAGAGACAAAGATGGAAAAAAAAAGTCCTGTAGGAAGCAGGAAAGGATGGAGGAGAAGGCAGACATTAGCCTTGGAAAGAAAAGATCACCCGATCATTACAGACAGGAGGAGCTTAAACTTTGGGGTAGTGGTAGCATTTGCTTAGAGCCACCCAGAATGAAAAGGTGATGCAGTTATAGAAAAATTTTTAGGTGGAGAATAAAGGAGTTGAGGAGGTTTACATTAGATAGTCATGCCCCATTCAGGAAAACAGAAGATGAGGTCATCAGAAGAGCATGTAGAGAACAAAAGTGGATTTGGAGACTTAAAGAGAGCAGAAAAAGTTGGCACATCCATTGTGTTGAATGTGATAGTGAATCAGCTAAGGATAAATGGGGAGATTAATTATTGAATCATAGGAAGGAAACATCTAAGGTTAAATTGTAGGGAAACTTAGAAGGCAAGAAAAGGAAAAGGAAAATATTGTGTTGGATATTAACTAAGGTCTGGGGCAGACAAAATGAAGTTATAAAAGATCGAAGAAGTGAGGAATTATAGCATGCTAAACAAGGTATATTCTGGGTAGTGGTCCCCCTCATTTGTATTCTTTAAGGAAAGTCTTGGAATATTAGTTCTTGGAGATACTTTAGAGGAGACTTTCTAAAGTATTGTTGAATATTATTAGGCTGATTATCACTCCCCCTCTCTCTTTGATCTTCAATTTTTCAATATCTACTTTTTCTTTCCCTGGTATCTATAAATACATCCAGGTCTCCCACAGCCTTAAAAAAAAAAGCTTCACTAGATCTCTTCATTTCCATTAGTTCTCATTCCATATCTCTATTCCCCTTCTCTGTAAAATTCCTTGAGAAAATCATCTATATTCAGTGCTCCCACTTCTGCTCTCATTTTAACCTCCGCAAAATGGCTTCTGACCTCATCATTCAACTGAGATTGCTCTTGGCAAAATCACTAACAAACTTTTAAAAGCCAAATCTAAAGACCCTTTCTCCCCAACCCTGCCTTCATTCTTTTTCACCTTTCTGTAGAATTTGATGTTGCTAATTAACTTTTTTTATCTTCTTTACATTTACACTATTCTCTCTTGCTTCTCCTCCTTCCTAGCTAACCACTTCTCAGTCTCCTTTGCTAGATATCATCAAAATTATGCTCACAAACTATGGGAATACCCCAAGTTCCTCACTGAGTTCTCTTCTTTTTTCTCTGTATACTCTCATTTAGTAATCTCATCAGCTCTAGTAGAATCAATTATCTCTATGTAAAGGATCATTGAATATATATGTATATGTCTATACATATATACACACGTATATGTATACATTATATACATGCACTTTTGCATATATATGTACATTCATTCTCATTTCAAATTAATTTCCTTTATTTAGCCCTAGACTCTTTCCTAAGTGCCTTCAAGTATTAATATAATAATAATGCTTATTATTATTTCTATAGTATTTTAAGTTAGCAAAGCATTTTATATATTTTATCTCTTTAAATAATAATAATAACAATAGCTAACATTTATATAACATCTACTATGTGCCAGGAACTATGTGAAGTGTATTACAAATATTATCTCATTTGATCCTCACAAAAAGACTGGGAGGTAGGAGTTATTATTATCTCCACTTTATAGACGAGGAAACCAAGGCAAACAGAGGTCAAATGACTTGCCCTAGGTCACACAGTTAGTAAGTAAATGAGTGAGGATTTGAATTCAGGTCTTCTTGACTCCAGGTGCAGTGCTTTTATCCACTATATCACCTAGCTGCTTTATATTGAGTGAAGAAAAAAAAGAAATATATACCAATCAAAGGTGTTTTCTATTGTTATGGAGGATATTCTGTTCAAAGTTCACATGGAACAGGGTTTCTCTGTCATAAGATTCTTCACATACTTCTGTGTGTGAATGACATATTTATTAATAACATCTAGTATCTGGAATACTACAAATCCTTAAAAAATGTACACAGAAAAAAAACAATAAGTGATTAAAAAAATTTATAGTCCAAATATCAGGATATTCAGTTGATCAGCCAGCTGGGTAAGTTAGTTCATCACTACATCTATCTTGGATAAATAGTGCAGGTATGGCATGTCCAACATTGAATAAAAAAAAGAGACCAGGTGGGCAGCTTTGGGGAAATCTTTCAGTTCAATCAATGATTCCAAGCTGCTCCCTGACACAACAGTCTATCTTTCTAGCACCTGTATTCTCCTAGAAAAGTGATAAGACTTCAAATCACAGAATGCCTCAGCTTTGGAAGAATTGAAATTATGGGTCAGTCAAAGGACTGTGTAGAGAGTTTCATAAAGAGTAGAGACAGGCTGTAGCATATTACTAATGATGGCATGCAAGTGAAAAATAGTGGAAAAGACATTATCAAGGGCATGCATGATTGGAAAAGGAAATGGGCTGTCTGTACATCGACAGGAAGGGATAACAGATGGATAGAAAGAGTGCTTCTTTGGTATCTGAAAATATTAATGATCCTAAAGAAAGGCATCTAATGCATTGAGTAGTTCATCTATGGCAGATTTAAAGAAAAACATGAATAGAATTATACAAGAGGAGACAGTGAGGAAAAGTTGCAATCTGCATTAGTTGAGGAAATGCCCACTTGGATATGATCATAAATCCATCAGGAAATTTGAAAAACAATATTCATTTGTGTTCATTGCTATGTCAGTTCTGATTGCTAGTGAAAGTATGTTGTCTCACTTACTTTCCTAAAGCCATCTGTGTTATATTGGTTGCGTTCCTTTTATCTCTGACTTTGGTAATCCTTTTAAAGAGAGTTATCTATTTTGTATGGCATGATTTGATAACTGATAAAACTGCTCTTTGTTTTTATATCTTGGATTTATATTCTGTCAGTCAGTCAATTAACATTTATTAAGCTCTTACTATGTGCTAGCCATTGTGTTAAGTGCTGGAGGTACAAATAAGAGGGGGGGGGAGAAAAGACAATTGCTGCCCTTAAGAAGCTTACAATCTATGTAATTTAGTCTATATGTTTTGCTCATTTTAGATAATTATTTAAATGCTGGACTATTTTCTCTTATAGGAGGAATCCATTTTAATTAATTTGATATGGCATCAAATTGCTAAGTTGGATTTGTCTCATTGAAATGGAAGCTATAGCTACAATGAGTAGATGGAATGCTTTTGCTTTTGTATTTAAAGTGAATTGTCAATATATATTCCATTTGCAAATAATTACAAATGGTATTGGGCCAGAAAGAAAAAGTGAGGGTACAGGTTATATAAGAGGGGATTTTGTAGATTCCAAGGTTGTGTTAGCTTCAAGACAAACATCTGTAAGGTATTGGGATCATAGACTTAGAGTAGATTCCTCCCTGTACAATGTTCCATGATTCTCTATTTGATTTTGCTCATGAACTTTCTCATTTTTATATATGAGATTTGTGAATATGTCTTATTATGTTAAAAATGTTAACCTGCTTGAGGACAGTCATTGTATCATTTGCTTCCCCAGAACATAGTGTTGCAAATAGAACATCCTTAGCAAACATTGATTGAAACAAATTGAATTTTTCTTGGAATTCAGAGAGCTGGTGGCCCAGTTTCATCCTGAAATTGCCTCCCAATACAATTGCAGAGAGTGTACTCAGATCTCAGAGCGATATTTCTGGGAAAAATTAGGAGAGTGAGAGAGAGAGAGAAAGAGAGAGAGAGAGAGAGAGAGAGAGAGAGACAGAGACAGAGAGACAGAGACAGAGAGACAGAGACAGAGACAGAAAAACAGAGATACAGAGAGACAGAGAGGATGAAGGACATGAGGAATAAGAGAAACAACCAGCTCAAAGGCTGTGATGTCAAAATACAATAGGCCTAGAGAAAATTGAGAAGTAGCTGGGCCTTGTGAAGTAGATAGCTCATATACTTAAAAATTTGAAAGAGAATTAAAAATCACCTGGTCTAAATTTTATATTTTGCAGAGGAAGAAACTGAGACCCAAAGATGAAATGATTTGGGTAAGGTCACGCAGTTAGTAAGCAGCTTATTGGGAATTCAAACCCATGTTCTCTGACTCTAAATCCAGGAGTTTTTCATTTCATCTTACTGCCACAAGGTCTTCAAATTATTTGCCCTTTCTATTTCTTTTTCTGTTCCTTCCCCCTTTTTAGCACCCAGTGTCTTCCTGGTTTTCACCTATCAAAATCTGAACTTGAGAAAGGGATGTAAAATCCCTTTACCCTCAGGTTTAAATGAGAGTTGTCTTAAGACTATAACTCTTTTTCCAAGTTCTCCCTCTCAAGGAATTTGCAATTTAATAAAGATCAAGTTCTTTAGTTAAACTGGAATTTGAAGCTTGATGCTAGGTAGAATAGGATTTTTTTTTGATGGAGAGAATGAAGCCTCCTGGAGCCTCTTTATATAGAATTATTGGTTGATGAAACAGTAGGGACCTATGTTTATTATGAGATTTCAGTGACTGTAAAGAACCATGACTTGTCAGGGTACTTAGAGTAGAGAAGGCCCTAGTTTGAACAAGTATTAACAATATGTAATAGGCAGAGATCTTCAACCAATTTACAATCCTGCTCTTTCCTTGATGCTAAACCAGCCTCTATTTTAGAATGTACCCGCTTTGCTGATTGATATTTCCATTCCTATCTTTACAAATTTTGTCCTTCTCCCCAAATCAGAACATATTGTAACAGATTTTCATGAAAATGGAAGAGTTTTCAAGCCATAGACTTGTGAACTTGAAGTTTGTTTCCTTACAGAATTTTAGACTGCATCATTAAGGGCTAGTTAATGAACTCCTAGAAAAGGAGTGGTAATCACAAGCAAAAAGTAAAACATGGTTTCTTCAATTCTAGGTCACTGGAGATTAACCACATTTCTTTTTCAGACAGGTTTACTAGACTTGGAGACTATGGTAATTCTCTAAACATTGTTTATAGAGGCTGCTATCTAAATGTAGATATCAGCAAAGCATTTGACAAAAATCTAATGGTATTCTGTTGGACAAGATGGAAAGATATGTATTAGGCAACAGTATGCATGGGAAGATTCTGTACTAGTTGAATGAACAGACTAAAAAGGTAGTCATTATTTGGTTGATATGACCATAGAGGAAAGTCTCTAGGAGAGAACCCCATGCCCTAGGTGACTTGCTCAAGGTTATATAGATAGTAAATAAAGAAAATGTGACTTGAACCCATACCTTCCTATAAACCTGAAGGTTTTCCCATATACTGTGTTGTCCAGTTGACTAGCACAGAAATCTTTCTGTCTTTATGTTGTGTTAAGTATCCTCATAGTGGGAGAGAATATGGTATCCTCTTTAAGGATATTGGAAAGGGGGAAGAATAAAGTATACTCTAGGACATTAGGTTGGTGAGGGGGAAGAAAACCTGTCCTTCAATGGCCTGCCACTGGACTTTGATAACTCTGGGGGAAAGTGAGGCTGATAATATTGAGTAGCTCTGCCTCACTTAAATTCAATTCATGTGCAAGTCAAGACATCATCCTCATGATGTCATTAGTCCTGTTGAAGAATGGAGAATGAATAACAACAATGCCCTGAAATGAGGCAAATACCAACATTGATAATCAAAGTGGTGCAAGCTGGGGAGGAAGCCCATTTGAGGATAATGCCATTGTCATCTAATTTGGGCAAAGTCCAACTTCCACATCTCTATAACATCAGACTCTAAATCCAATGCGTTTGCCACTGTTTCTCATTTCTTACATAACTGAATTTGGTGCAATGACTATCCTTAGAGTGAGGAAGACCTTCCTTTTCTCCTCCTCTATCCTCTCTCTTTCTCCTCTATATGTGACTATTCTCTTTCCCCATTCAGTTAAATGTATAATTCAGAATCTTCTTTCCCCTTTCCAAAATCTTATTTTAAGCAACATTCTTTTGTTGTTCTCCTTCCCAAGAAGTTTTCTTTTGTTTTGTCATTCATATTATTTCCTTTTCCTTCCAGTAAATTCTGGCATTTGTTTTCTTATTCATGAGCTATAACTTTACTCGATATTTCTTTATTCTCTCCTATCCTGTATAAAACAAAGCTTATAAAGTACAAATAAGACCTAGTCTATTTAATTTATGTTATTTTCTTTCTAGATTCTAATTCATCTTCCTTATTTTTGTCTCTTCTTTACTTTTAGAAATATTAGTTCATGAAGAAAATGATATCAGATGAAGCAATAGATTATTTGTGGAGTTACTCTGTGTTCCAAAGTCATTAGATCTTATTTTCTACCCTGCCCTTATCACAATCTGGCTATGTCTCTAACTCATTGTTATCTCTGGTTTATCTCTCCCCTATCTCTTTGCAGCTGACCTTGGAAACATATTTTCCTAACCCCAGGTAGGATGTTATCCATGGAGGCACAGCAATTTCTCACAGAAAGTGGTCTCCTATATGTGTAAATTCTTCCTAGAAGATATTCATTACATCTTCTATCTCTTACTAGAAGACACATATACTCCATATAATCTTAAAGAATCTTTATCTCAACTCACTCACAGGTAAGTCTTGAGTTCCTCAACAAGGCTATATTTTTCCCTAAGAGTTCTGAAGATACTCTTGAGGAGTCAGGATTGATCTCTAATTTCATTGGCTCATACCCCCAACACATCCTTTCCCCTAAAATTGTTATTTGAAATCATCTTAGTCATCCAGCCTTAAGTAGCTTTTCAAAAGGGAGGTTTAGTGTACTGAGGTAGTATAGTAAGAATGGTTGATAGAAGCTTCCCTACCAAAGAGAAAGGAAGAAAGAAGAAAAGAAATATAGAAATAAGGGAGGAAAAGAAGAAAAGAAAAGAAAGACGTCTGTGAATACTGTGAATACTACCAACAAGTTCATATGGAGTCCAGGATAAAGAAGGCTGAAACTTAGAAAGCACCTATGGTAAAGGGCTAACTTGCAGCTCCTAAATGCTGGAAGTCCTTTTCTTCATTCAAATGCGAAATGTGTACTTGCTAAAAAGACTATTTTATGGAGAGCTCACACAGGGTAAGCACTCACATGGTGGTCAGAAGAAGCAATACAAGGACACTCTAAAGGTCTCTCTTAAGAACTTTGAAATTGATTGTATGACATGGGAGACATTGGCACAGGACCTCCCAGCAAGGTGTACCCTCATCAGAGATGGTGCTGTGCTCTATGAGCAAAGCAGAATTGAAATAGCTCAAAAGAAATGCAAGATGCACAAATCCACCCCGAATGCTTACATGGACTATTTGTGCCCGACCTGTGGTAGAACATTCTGAGCTCGTACTGGTCTGATCAGCCACAGCTGGACACTCTGAAATTTGACTCTAGCATGGTGATATCATTTTGGGCCTCTTCAAGAATGAAGGACAACAACCACCAGTAACCAACCACTCAAGAAGTTTCCCATAAGCATTTTCAGTGTGTCCTTGATTCCTACTGCAGTCAATGCCATCAGCTGATCTGGAGGTGCCATTAGGACACTAATGGGAAAAAGACAGAAAGTCCAAAGTCTTCTAGATCTTTTAAAGCTCATGAGGTTTTCTTCCAGCAAAAGCCAGAGGTGGGAAGTGGGGGATGGTGGGTAAAGAGACCTAGGGCAAGGTGAAATCCTAGACCTCACTATTCCCTTTTCTGACCCAGGCAGTTCCTTATCAGGGGTCTTAGAATACTACACTCACTCCGCTGAGGTCTGTATTCCTTTCTCAACTATAGTAGACAATAGATAATTGATAGATAATGCCAAGAATGTTGGCAAGTTTCCTCAGTCTATCTGAACCTTTTCCCAGTGTAGCATCTCTGCACTTTGAAATATTATTTTACACCTAGAATAAAGCCTATAATTGACTGATTGAAACTAAAGCCTATTATTTAAATCGATTGGTTGTTTTCATCTGGTAAAAGCATTTATCTAATATCTTATCAAATATTGGGGGTAGAGTGAAATGATTGAATAAATCAATCAACTCCAACATTGCATATCCACCTCTTCCTTCTTTGGGGATGTTCTAAAGAGCTATCTTTCCCTTTCCCCTTGAAGTACAAAACTTACCTCGTTGTATACTTCCCAGGGATATATACATAGATGATGAGGTTGACACATACATTGCCAGAGCTAGCTCAATGTTTGGGAGGCTCTGAAAGAAAGTGAGGAAGAGAAAAGGTATTAGACTGCCTACCAAACTGAAGCTCTATAGAACTGTTGTGCTGACCTCGTTGTATGCCTGTGAAACCTGAACAGTAAACCATCACCAAGCCAGGGAAACTGAATCACTTCCATTTGAATTGTCTTAGGAAGATTCTGAAGGTCATCTGGCAAGACAAGGTACAGGACAACATAATTCTTTGTTGAGTTAAACTGCCAAGCATTCAAACTCTGCTACAGAAAGACAACTTAGATAGATGGGTAACATTGTTCAAATGCCAAAGAAGGCCTTTACATGGCGGTCAGAAGGGATACAAGGACACGCTCATGGTATCTCTGAAGAACTTTGGAATGGGAGACACTGGAATAGGCCCACTCAGCCTGGCATGCCCTGATGAGGGAAGGTACTATGCTCTATGAGCAAAGCAGAATAGCAGTACCTCAACATAAATGTAAGATGCACATATTTAGACACATCTTCACCCCAAATGTTCATATAGACTATTTGTGCCCGATCTGTGGTACAATATTGCAAACTCACAGTGTTCTGATCAGCCACAGTCAGACACTACAATTTGACTCCAACATAGTGATATCATTTTGGCTTTCTACGAGCACAAAGAACAACAACCACCAAGTGCAATTCCTCTCCTCCTTTGCTTTTCTGCACTCTTATTTATCCTTTCATATCACAGCTACTCCTTCCCTAACTTATTTTGTGCCTGAAGGAATTATTCCTTCACTGTTCCCATTTTTCTCCTTCCTTGCCTCTACTTTCCCCAGGAGATTATCATTCTACTGTATTATTACCTCCCACAAAAGTTATTGATTCACTTACAAGGCATCAGGGACATTAGGCCATTTAGTATTAATTTGAGGCTTCCTCCTTTCCTTCTCTGGATTCTCAAAATTCCTATGTAATTTTTAGCTACTGAAATCCTATTTGTTCCTGATGCAACCCTGTCTGTTGTTGTTTTATTGTTATTTTATCCCCCAAAATATTTGTTAAATAAACACTATGACCTGACAAACATGATAGAATTGATTCTATTATTTATACTTAACTTTGTAATCCAACTTATTTACCTTTCTTGTCTTTCTGGTGTTTCAGCTATGTATAAGTCAAATAACTGACTCACTGCTATTTTATTGGAGGGGGGGAATTCTTCACATGTTTTTTTGTCTGTTCATTTTTCAAAAGTCCACCTTTTGGGGGCAGCTAGGTGGTGCAGTGGATAGAGCACTGGCCCTGAAGTCAGGAGGACCTGAGTTCAAATCCTGCCTCAGACCAAATACTTAACACTTACTAGCTGTTTGACCCTGGGCAAGTCATTTAACCCCAATTGCCTAAAAATAATAATAATAAAAAAGTTCACCTTTTATACACTGGCGACTAAGCTAAGAGGTATAGGATATGATGATTTGGGCGGCAGCTTTTGGAATACACTATTCCATTCTCTTCATTAATTTCTCATAATTATTGAATAATTTGGAGTTTATTCAAAGTGACTTTCTTTCATGTTTTAAAGTCTTTCTCCTTTGCCACTTTCAAAATTTGCATTATTTTTTTTCTTGAAAGTATAAAATTTAGTTGCCTGGAGTTTGACATGTGAATTCACTGTTCCTCTTTCCAATCTTCATGGCAGTCAGTCAGTGGACTTGATTGATCAATTTATTGTCTCAATTATTTAAAAATTGAGGACAGTTTTCTCATGCTATTTCCTACTGGGTGGTATGCCAGGATTTTTTTTTATTTGTAATATTCATCTGGGTGACCTGAAATCCTTGGGTAATCTCTGAGCAGCCTGTCTTCATGGTCAGTCATTCATGTATTCTTTTAAAATTGTGGCTTTTTGCATTCTTCCACATCTTTATTTTTGCATCCCAAAATAATTTTTCTGTCTCTCAAAGTTGTATGCCCTGAGAGATATTGTGGGCAGGAATCCTGTCTCTGCAATCTTGACATATAGGTGGATATCTACTTTTCTCAGATATCAATGGGCTTGAAGTCAGAAACATGGGTTCAAATCCAACTCTGTCATTTATTTAACCTCTATAAGCCTTAGTTGTCTTATTTTAAAAATTAGGATAATATTTATACTCCCTCCCTCAGAAGATTATGAAGAAAGTGCTAAAGTTTACCTTAAAGCAATATAGGCATACCTCATTTCATTGCTTTTTATTTTATTGCATTTTGCAGATGCTGCATTTTTTTTAACAAATCAAAGCTTTGTGGCAACCCTACATTGAGTAAATCTATCAGCATTTTTCCCCCAACAGCATGCCCTCACATTTTGTCTCTGTGCCATATTTTGATAATTCTCACAATATCTCAAAATTTTCCATTATTATCATATCTGTTATGGTGATCTGTGAACAATGATTTTTAATGTTACTTTTATAATTGTTTTTTGGGTACCACAGACCATGCGCATAAAAGATGGTGGACTTAATCAATATGTGTTGTGTGGGTTCTGCCTCTCCAGTCATTCTCTGTCTCCCTATCCTCAAGCCTCCCTATTCCATAAGACACAATAATATTGAAATTAGGTCAATTGATAAGCCTACAGTGGCCTCTAAGTATTCAAGTGAAAGGAAGAGTCAATCGATGAGGCAAACTTCATTGTTGCCTTAATTTACAAAATTGCCATAGCCACCCCAACCTTCAGCAACCATCACCCTGATCAGTCAGCATCCATCAACATCAAGCCAAAACCCACAAGGTAAGATTACGATTCACTGAAGGATCAGATGATGGTTAGCATTTTTTAGCAATAAAATATTTCTTCTTAAATTAAGGTATATACATTGGTATTTTAGACACAATACTATTGCATATTTAACAGACTACAGTATCACGCAAACATAATTTTTATATGCATTGAGAAACCAAAAAATTCATGTGACTCACTTTGTTATGATATTTGCTTTATTGTAGTTGTAGTCTGGTACTAAACAGTAATATCTCCAAGGTATGCCTGTATAGAAAATATGAACTCTTGTCTCTGACTCTTCTTTGTCTTGGAACTCAGTCTCCGCTTTCTGATTATACAACCCATGGACCAGAACCATCAGCTACCTTCTTTGCTTACTATATGCTTCCTTCCATCCCTAATTAAGCTTTTTCCAGAAAACCTTGTCTGAAGATGCCTGACATTGCCCTAACTTCTGGGGCCTGACCGGGGTCTGTAAATGGCCTCAATATTTTCCAGAATTATTATAGCCTTTAGAAAAACTTAGATTTAAGGTAAATTCTTTTTTGAATCCCTGTATGAATTTTTTTAATTCCTATATGAATTTTCCCCTTAAATCCCTATATTAATTTTCAGGGATGATTGCTAGTAGTTCTAAAAATTCATTAAATGATTCCCTTGAATCCTCTGGGATGGAAATATGCTGGGCTCCCTTCGTAGCATGCTTTCAATATCTCACAAGTGTTCATTCTTTCTAATTAATAGAGATTTCCTTGGTTTTTATTCTTGGAGGTATATTATTTAAAGGTACATGCCAATGAAGCTAATATGTTGAAATGCTTCAGTAAGTATGATAGCCAATCCATTGGCCAGCCTGTGAATGTCACCTAGACACGCTAATTTTTAGATATAGTAGCAACAACAATAATACAGTAACTAGGATTTACACAGTACTTTAAGGTTTGAAAACTATTTTACATATGCTACGTCATGTGATACTCACAACAACTGTGAAGGTAGGTACTATCATTATCTCCATTTTATAGATGATAAACTGAAGGTAAAATCAGTCAACCCTCAATCAATCAATAAACCTTTAATAAGTCCCTATTATGAATCTCCTGTGTTTCATCTTACTTTCTAAGTATATAGTTTTATTTTAATCCTTTTCTCATATTTCTTTTTTTTTACTTTTAAGTGAAATCTTTATAATTTCAATTGTTCTAGAATTATCCTGAATCTTTAACTCATCTTTTATTTCCCCTTGTTGTTGCTACATTTGCAAATGTTTCTTTTTTATTTACTTTGACCCAGGAATAGATGATAATGGTTAGCATTTATCTAGCACTTTAAGTTTACAGATATTACCTCATTTTATCCTCACAACAACCCCCAGGAGGTATATGCCATTATTATCCCTATTTTATAGATGAAGAAACTTTAAGGCAGATTAAATTTAAGTGACTTGCCAAGAGTTATACAGCTATTAAGGGTTTAAGGCTGGATTTGAATTTTAGTTTTCCTACCTGCTTTAAATGATATTTACCTTAGCATTGCCTATCCACCTGTATGGGATTGTATACATACACACTGCGGGGGATCATTCTCATTGTCCATCATCCTAAGGGGAATTGAAAGAGGTCAATGAGCATACTCTTTCAGTGTGTCCACACCAGGCCCACGCTGGCCTGTATTGCCCACCCAACGTGAGAAAGAATAGTTTAGGAGAAAGGAGTCAAAGGGTCACTGTGTTCCAGTGGAAAGAATACTGGATTTGGAGTCAGAGGACATGACTCTGTCACTAAAATGTGCATTACCTTAACCAGTCACTTATCCTCTCTGGGCCTCAGTTTCCTGATTTCTAAAATGTGAAGGTTGTATTAGATGAACTTTAAGGTTACGCCTAACTCTAAGTCCTGTGACCTCATGGTTTTAGTTAAGGCTAGTTGATTAAGAATTGAGAAATGGATTAACTCTGTTTCATTTGGCTTTCCAACTCCTAGCATATCTCTCTTCTTCGTATCCCTCAATGTGCTATCATTCTCAAGGCCCATTCCTTCAGGGTCTTGCTCTCAGATGGCAGTCAACTAATCTTCCCCAAAGTGTTAATAATAGATTAAACTGTTACCCTTTTTAGTATCATAGGTTATAAAGTGGAAAGGACTAAAGAGACAACTAAGTTTACTAAGGAGGCAACTAAGTCCCCAAAAGGTTAAATTACTTCTTTTTTATGATCACACAAGTTATAAATAGCATCTAAATTAGAATCCATTTCTTTTTAGCCTATGCAACTATGGAATAAGTGCAAAGACCTTCCTGGGTATCTGAGCACATGGAGTAAACAGCAAGAGATTGAGATGGAGGTATGGGGGATAAGTCCTCAGAAAAAAATACTCCAAAGCTGCTGTTGGGATAATAATTACTCTGGGAGGAAGCAGGCTGAGCCAGGTAGGAAAATTCATCTAGAATGTAGGAAAACCTCACAATAATAACAGTAGCCAACATTTACATAGCATTTACTATGTGCTAGTTACTGTGTTACGTGCTTTATAATTGTCTCATTTAATCCTCACCACAACCCTCGGAGACAGGTGCTTTTATTACCATTTTAAAGATGAGGATACTGAGGCAAATAAAGATTAAGTAACGTGCCCTGGGTCACACAGCTAGTAAGTGGATGAGTCAGGGTTTGAACTCAGGTCTTCAGATCTATCCACTACACCACCTAGTTACTCAATCTCTACTGCAAACTAATATTAACCTTTATTATATCAATGATGGGTTTTGTGCAAATCACTTGTAATTAGGTTCAGTCATAATAGAAGAAGGGGTAGCCTACCTTCCTCCTCCCAACTCCGACACCAGTGTACGTAGTCTGTGCCCCTACAGTTGGGAGCAAGGCATGGTGATGATAATCTCTTTCTACTGGAAAATGAGGTGAGAGTGATAACAGCTTGGGGAATCTGATGTAAGAGGCTGATGACAAACTAAGATACAGAGCCAAAGGGTTACAGAATCATGAGAGTAAAACGGTGCCCCTCCATCTTTTTATTTGATTTTTTAAATTTAGATTTTACTTATTTTAACATTCTTTTCTTCTTAAATTTTGAGTTTTAAATTGTTTCCCTCCTTTCCACACCTTCCCACGCCCACTGAGAAGACAAGCAATATGATATCAATTATATACGTGAAATCATGCAAAACATATTTCTTTATTAGCCACATTTTTAAAAAGCAAGAAAAAGAAAAAAAAGTGAAGAAAATTATACTTCACTTTGTACTTTGAGTTCTTCAGTTCTCTTTGGGTGTGAATAGCATTTTTTAAATCATGAGTCATTTGGAATTGTCTTGGATCATTACATTGATCACCATAATCAGGTTTTTCTTAGTTGTTCATCATTACAACATTGCTGTTACTGTCCACAGTGATCCTCTAGGGTCTTTTCACTTTACTTTTCATCAGTTCATATATTTCTTACCATGTTATTTTTTTTTCTGAAACCACTGCCCTCATCAGTTCTTATACCACAGTAGTACTCTATCACAATCATATACCATAGCTTGTTCATCCATTCTCCAGTTGATGAACATCCCTTTGATGTTTGATTCTTTGCCACCTCAAGAACAACTGCTATTAATATTTTAGCACATATGTTCCTTTTCCTTTTCCTTTGGTCTCTTTGGGGATATAGATGTGGTATCACTGAGTCAAAGGGTATATACAAATCTGTCCTTTGGGTAGAATTCCAAATTGTTCTTCATAATGATTGGACAAGGTCACTATTCTACCAGTAACTCATTAGTGTAACTGTTTTTCCCCCACTCCCTCCAGGATTTATCATTTATGATAGGTGGTACCTCAGAGCTGTTTTAATTTGTATATCTCTAATCAATAGTATTTTAGAGTATTTTTATATGACTATAGATAATTTTGACTTTTTTACCTGGAAACTGTCCCTTTATATTCTTTGATAATTTATCAATTAGAGAATGGTCCTTATTTTTATAAATATGAGTCAGTTCTATATTCAGTATATATTTGGAAATAAAGTTTTTATCAAAGATACTTTCTATAATTTTTTGATATTACTTTATTTTCTATGGCACCCTTTAGCAAATTTAGTTTTTATGATTATCTCTTTTAATTAGGTCTATTTTTGCTTTCCTTTTGTCTAAGATCATGATTGCTACCCATGCCTTTTTTACTTCAGCTGAAGCATATTAGATTCTTCTCCAGCCTTTTATTTTAACTCTGTGTGTGTCTTTCTGTTTTCTGTTCTAAGCATTTATCTTGTAAGCATCGTATTATTGGATTCTGGTTTCTAATCCATTCTGCTATCTGCTTCTGTTTTATGGGTGAGTACATCCCCATTCATATTCATAATTATAACTACTAACTGTGTATTTCTCTCCATCCTGTTTTATTCTGTTCCTCTCTCTCTCCTGTCCCTCCTCAAAAGTCTATTTTGCTTCTAACCAGTGCTTCTCTTAATCATCCCCCTCCTTTCTGTTATCCCATTCTCCTCATGTTTCCCTATTAAGTTACATTTCTATGTATAAATGAGTGTGTGTGTGTGTGTATTCTTTCCTCTTTTACTCAATTCCAATAAGTGAGGTTCAAACATTGCCCACTATCCCGCACTCCATTTTCTCCTCCATTGCAAAAGTTCTTCCTTGTATACCTCTTTTATATGAGAAAAATTGCCCCATTCTATCTCTCCCTTCTTCTTTCTCCCAGTGCCACCCTCTTTCCCATCCCTTCATTTTTTTGGAGGTTATTTTTTTGGAGTCAACATAATTGACTCACACTCATGGCCTCTCTCTTTATAAACTTTTTAAAAGTACCCAAATAATGATAAAATTCTTAGGAGTTACCTCTATAATCTTCCCAAATAAGAATGTAAACAGTTTAACTTTATTGATTCCCTCATGATTATATTTTTATGTTTACCTTTTTATGCTTCTCTTGTGCCTCATGTTTAAATTTCACATTTTCTACTCAGCTCTGGTCTTTTCATCAGGAATTCTTTTGAAAAATCCTCTATTTCATTAAATATCCATTTTTCTCCCTGAAGGGTAACACTTATTTTTGTAAGGTAGGTTATTTGTGGTTGTAATCCTAGCTCTTTGCCTTCTTGAATATCATATTCCAAGTTCTCCACTCATTTGATGTGGAAACTAACTATGGCTCTACAATAGCTCAATTTTTTTTTCCTGGCTGCTTGAAGTCTTTTCTTTTTGACCTAGGAGCTCTGGAATTTGGTTATAATATTCCTGGGAGTTTTCTTTTTGGGATCTCTTTCAGGAGCTAATCAGTGGGTTCTTACAATTTCTATTTTACCCTCCAGATCTAAAGTAGCAGGGCAGTTTTCCTTTATAATTTCTTGAAAGATGATATCTAAGCTCTTTTTTTTTGGTCATGGTTTTCAGGTAGTCAAATAATTCTTAAATTATCTTTCTTTAATTTATTTTCCAGGTCAGTTGTTTTTCCAATGATGTATTTCACACTTTCTTCTATATTTTCATTCTTTTGAGTTTGTTTTATTGTTTCTTGGTGTCTTATTGATTCATCAGCTTCCACTTGACCAATTCTAATTTTTAAGGATATGTTTTCCATTTGGCCAATTCTATCTATTAAGGGGTTTTTCTTCTTCAGTGAATTACTGTACCTCTTTTTCTATTTGGCCAATACTGCTTTTTAAGGCCTTCTTCTCTTTAGTGGATGTTTGTACCTCTTTTACCATTGGGCCAATTCTTTTTTTAAAAGTGTTATTTTCTTCAGTTTTTTTGTGCCTTTTTTGCCAACCAATTGACTTTCATTTCATAATTTTCTTCCATCATTCTAATTTCTTTTCCCAATTTTTCTTCCACCTCTTTTATCTGACTTTTAAATTCTTTTCTAAACTCTTTCAGGAATTTTTTGGTAGTCTGTGACCAAATCACATTTTTCTATGAAGCTTTGCATATCGCTGTCTTGACTTTGTTGTTTTCTGAGTTTGTGCCTTGACCTTCTTTGCTACCATAGTTATTATTGTTTGTCTAAGGATCAATGACATCAAGAGGGTGTCTGGTGATTATTGACTTGCAAGTGAATTGGATTTAGATGTAACCATAGTAACTTTATATATATATATTTTTAAATTTTTATTTATTTTTTTTCTGAGGCAATTAGAGTTAAGTGACTTGCCCCAAGTCACACAACTAGTGAGTGTTATGTGTCTGAGGCCAGATTTGAACTCAGGTCCTCCTGACTCCTGGGCCAATGCTCTATTCACTGTACCACCTAGCTGCCCCCCAGTAACTTTCTATGGACAAGTTCTTTGTTATTGTTGTTTGCTCATTTTTCCAGCATATTTCTTTAGTTTTAACTTTATGTTAAAGTTGGGCTATGCTTGCAGGGTGGAGGGAGCACTGTTCCAAGCTTTGAGCCTTTCTTGCTGCTGTTTTAAGATCTAGACCTGGGTGTCTGTAGGTTTTTGGTGTTTTCAAGGTGGTATGCTTTAAGGAGAGGTGTGGCCAGTCACTGCTTTTCTGGCTTATGTTCTGGTCTTTACCCAGTAACAGACCTTGTTGCCTTGTAACCACCAGTGGTAGCACTCCTCCTGTCCCTGGCAATGTGACCAGGTCCCCTACTCTCCTGCAGTTTTAATTGCTAGTTCTGCCCTCTGTCTTGAATTTGAGAACAGAGTCTCTACTCCTTTGTGAGCAACCACAAAAACTCTTCTCCCTTTCAGATTAGCAACCATGGCCCTTGCTGCCCTGTGGCTGACAGTGCTATCACACCTTTTGGCCCTAGGATCACAACCTGGACCTGCATATAGGCAATGCAACAAGGTCCTGAACCCAGTGCCAGCAAAGGGTCCTTTGCAATCTCCTTCCAACCAGTTGTCTAACCCCCTCTCCCCACCATGTCCATATGCTCAGAGCTCCTGAAGCTGCTGCTGCCACCATTGCTGCCACATCCAAGGCACAGCCTGTGCTCTCAGGGCCTACCACCACCCCAGGGAGACTGCTTTTTTCCTGCTGAACTCCTAAATTGTCTTACTCTGAATTGTTATCTCCAATTTCTTGTTGGTTCTGCCACTCCAGAAGTCTATTTGAGACTGTTTAATAATTGTTTGGGAAAGAATTTGGGAGATCTTGGTTGCATGCTTCTCTACTCTGCCATCTTGGTTCCACCTCAATTCAGCTTTTCAAAGAGTTCTTCTTTTCAGTGGGTTTTCATCCCTCTTTTACCATTTGGCCAAATTTGTTTTTTTTATGGTGTTATTTTCTTTGGTATTTTTTTTGTTCCTCTTTTACCAAGCTGTTAATTCTCTTTTCATAATTTTCTTGCATCACTCTGATTTCTTTCCCCAATTTTTCTTCTACCACTCTTAACTCTTTAACTCTTCCAGGAATTCTTGTTGGGTTTGGGTCCAATTAGCATTTTCCTGTGAGTCCTTGTTTGTAGCTGTTTTCATATTGTTGTCTTCTGAATTTATGTGGTCTTTCCTGTGACCAAAGTAGCTTTTTTATATGAGGTGCTGTCCTAAGCTTCTGGCTTTTTCATGCAGCTGTTTTTAGAATTAGTTTTGGGTTTCTGCAAGTTTTTGGTTCTTCCAGGGTGGTGTGATCCTGGGACAGTTATGGTCACTGTTCTCCTTGTCTGTGCTCTGGTCTTTACCTAAAAAGGGCTCTTGGTTGTCTGTAGCTACAAGTGCTAACACTCAAATTTTCTTTAGAATTGTTACAAGCACTCCTGCTCCCTTGTGAATGACCACCAGCATTCCTCCAGCCTGGAATGGTGACCCAAAATGGTAACCTAGAACTGTGAATGGGCAACAGAACTGCCAACAAGCACCAGCTGTACACAGTGCCAGAAAAGGATCCCATAAACTCTTTCTGATCACTTGTCTGACATCCTTACAATTTCTGGGCTTAGAGCTCCTGAAGTGGCTGCAACTGCTTTGGTCACTGTTGCCACCCATGCCTGTGTGGACTGGGGACACACCTCCACCCCAGTGTCACAGTTACTTTTGACCTCTTAAGTTTTCTTAGGTCAGAAAAATGCCTAACCCCAAGGTTTTGTTGGCTCTGCAATACCAAAATTTGATTTGAAGCATTATTATAGAGTTGTTTGGAGCTGCCCCAATATACCATCTTGGATCCACCCTTGTATCCCTTCAACTTCTGGTACCCTTTGCAAAAGCTCTCCTCCTACCACCACCACCTTCTAATTTATACCTCTGATTATGAACAGTTTAATAGTAAACTATTGTATTGTAAACTATTTCATATCAAGCCCCTAGTTGTGGAAATTCAGACACTACAGTAAGTTATGGACAAGGGAGTGGGGGAGGGGGGAACAGATACTCTATTGGCCAGAACACGTCATGTAGGTTGGTGTTTAATCTGCCCACCATCCTTGGGTCAAGGGATAACCTTGGTAGGTAAAAAAAGAGCCTGTAATTCAGGGTCAAAGTCCTAAAACTGCCATTATCTAACAGAGTGACCTTTGGCAAGTAATTCCATCTCTCTGAGTCTCCATTTTATCATCTGTAAAATGGGGATAATAATAATTCTTGCATGGAGTAAATGTAAAGGAAGTACTATGTAAACATCAGATTGCTAGGAACATGATCTATTTATTATCTTTATTTTGCTTATGCAGGGCATAACTGTAGACAAGGCCCTTCCCTATGTGGAGACTATTCTCTCTTTCTTCTCCTTTTGTGATTTCTTATGAGGTTCACAGAGCTAATAAAATACAGAAGAAAATAGGGTGTTGGCATAAAATTGTACTTTTATAACCTCTGCTGGATCATCTCAGGGTTTCCCCAGGGCCCAGATGACCCTGCAGCAGAATGGTCTGAACAGAATGATTTATCTTTCTTTCAGTTCTGGAGTAAGTTAGGGGTGAGAGTAATTGAGGCCATATCTAAACTGAGGGAGAAAGTAAATGGTGCATGTGGGCATGGGCATTAGTGTGTTTCTATTTTAATGTGGAAACTGGCTGTGCCTTATAAAGCATTTCCTCAAAATGTTCATTTCAATCTGCTGGGTTCTGTCATCATGAGGGCAGGTTTCAAGAAAAAAGCTTTATGTCAGAAGGAAGCTCCTTTGTGAAGGAGAAAGCATGGGATCTGGAATCAGAGGCCTTGGATTTGAATCCTATCTCTGCTCGCTATTACATTTATGACACTGAAGAAGGTACGAAAAACTCTGAGGCTCAATTTCCTCATTTTTAAATTGTAGGGGTGCAAGTCAACAAGCATTTATTATTATTATTATTTACGTACTATTTCCAAGGCAGCGGAACACAGAGAGGGGAAAACAAACTGAAAAATCAGTACCAGCTCTCAGGCACCTAACTAACATTCTACTGGGGGATACAACATGTGTAAATGAATAATTGGGGACAAGAAAAACTAAGGAAGGAGGAAGAAGGAAAAACTGGGGAAATCAGAAAAGAGTACATGTAGGAGGAGGCTCCTGACCTTTATCTAGAAGAAGTAAACTAAAGGCACTAAGAGGCAGAGGAAGATAGAAGATTGAATGTCAAGTTCAAGGAATAGCTATCAGGCCAGTTTCTCTAGAACAGAGAGAGTCTCATAAATATTATCATCATCATTATCATCATCATCATCATCATTATCATCATCATTATCATCTACCTCTCCCCAAAAAATTATCTTGTATTTATTTTGAATATATTTTGTACATAATAATAGATACATATTGTCTCCTCTAATAGAATGTTAACTCTTTGAGGACAGGGATTGTTCCCTAGGACACTAACAATTCATGGCTTTTTACAGCATACTCTAAATTCCCACAGTAAGCATAGATCCTATGTCTATATCTTTATCTATATATCTATCTCTCTATATAGAGCTCTCTATCTAGAGAGAGAGACAGAGAGACAGAGAGACAGAGACAGAGACAGAGAGACAGAAATATCAAGAGTTCTACAAGTTGATGCTTCAAATTCCACTTTAATGAAAGGACTTGATCTCTATTAAATTGCAAATCCCTTGAGAGGGAGAACTGGAGGGGGGGAGGAGTTACACTCTTAAGTCAGCCTTCATTTAAACCTGAGGATAAAGGAATTTTCATCCCTTCTCAAGTTCAGATTTTGAGAGATGAAAACCAGGAAAACACCGGGTGCTGAAGAGGAATGGAGAAAAAGGAGAGAAAGGACAATAACTTGTGGCCATATGATGGAGTAACAACCACTGAATTTAGAGTCAGCAGACATGGGCTAGAATCCCTGACATGCTCTTACTACCTTTGTGACTTTAACCAAACCATTTCAAATCTTTGGGCTTCAGTTTCTTCCTCTGCAAAATACAGAATTTGAACCAGATGATTTCTAATGTTCCTTCAAACTTTAAAACATACGAACTATCTACTTCACAAGGCCCAACTACTTCATTTTATCTAGGCCTGTTGTATTTTGACATCCTAACCTCTGAGCTGGCTGCTGTTCTCATATCTAACCTCTTTTCATTCATGCCTTTGTATTCCTAACACCAAGTATAGTCCCTTGCATAAATCAGGCAACTAATAAATGTGTTGATCATTATAGTCAGCAGCACATTAAATATGTGCTAAGCACTGAGGCAACAAGGAGGAAAAGTGAAATAATCTCCATGGACAAGGAGCTCAAATTTTAATGAATGAGATAATGAACACATATATGTGCTTCTATATCTATCTGTATGTATGTATGTATATGCATATAATTTGTATGTATGTACATATATACATATGTGCTGGTGTGTATATAAACATGCAAATATATACACCCACATAGAGAGAAATTTTCATGTGTATGTATATATGTTTATAGATAAATATAAATAGACAACATACAGATAATAGGCTATTTATATCTATATCTAGATAATAAATGCAATAAAATACAAAGTAGCTAAACACAAAGTGGTTTGAGAGTGAGGGCAATAGTAACTGGAGGTGAGGTTAGGAGAGGCTTTATGTAGAAGGTGGTGCTTGAGCTATTTCTTGAAGGAAGGGAGAGATTCTGTGGAGTAAAAGGTGAAGAGGGCATACATTTCAGGATGGGGCACTGCCATTGCAAGGGCACAGAGGAAAGAGATGTCATATTGCATGTAACAAACCAAACAGTTCAGTTTGGTTGGACTGAAGAGTGCAGGAGGGAGAGAGATAGCCAATGAGTCTAGATAGATCAGATAGGGCAAAGTTATGCAGCACTTTAAAACCTAGACAGAAAAATGTATATTTTATCCTAGAGGAAATAAGGACTCGGCAGAATTTATTGAGAAGGAAATTATTGTGGTTAGATATATGCTCGAGGAAAATCATTTTGATAGGGATATGTATAAAGGATTGGAGTGTGGAGAGACTTGAGGTAGGAATACCAATTAAGATAATGTTATAATAATTTAGGTGAGAATTGATGAGGGACTGAACAAAGATGACAGCTATATGAGTAGAAAGGGCATCAGATGCTACTGATGTGAAGGTAGAGCCAACAAGATTAGGCAGAAAGTAGTTGGCTTGGGATGAGGAAAAGTGAGGGGTCAAAGAGAACACTGCCAAGGAAGGCAATGTGTTAACATATACAAAATATATGCAAAATAAGTTAACATAACACTGACAGGTAGCACAATAAAGTTTGCAAAGTTCTATACACATTATCTCATTAGAGGATGGACAGAGAGGCAGTATCATCTGATGGAATCCAGGTTTCAATGAGAACCAGAAAATGATAAGTGTATAAGAGGAAAAGATCAAAAATGAAGGAAAGTTAGTACTTATGAAACAGGAATTGCAGAAGACACAAGGGAGAGAGAGGAAGAGTCAGAATGGAATAATGAGTGATAGGGTTGAGGAGGAAGGGAAAGAAAGAGTGATTCATTAGGGTTGGGGGTAGGGTAGGATAATGAATCTAGAAATAATGAAGACCTGAACCAGGATAGTGGCTGCATGAGTGAAAAGAAAGGGATAGATTCAAGAGATGTTTCACAAGCAGAATGAACAAGAATTGGCAAATTATTGTATATGCAGACGTAAAGAAACAGGAACAGACAAAGATGACTTCAAGGTTCTAAACTTGAATAATTGGAAGGTTGGTGGTTCCATCCTTCCACCAGAAATAGGGAGGTATGGAGGAGGGTTGCACTTGGAATGTTTCTAAGACCTTAGTTTCTTTATGTATAAGTAAGAGTGTTAGATTAGAAGGGAAAATAAGATCATTTTTGTTCTTAATGTCCCCTTCCATGATAACACTGTTAATTTCTCCCTCAATCAAGTCCTCGTTGAAGCCCCACCTATTTCCTAAAACCTTTGATAACCATCTTTTCCTATAGTGTTCTCTTCCTCCTCTGAAATCAGTTTCATAAAATCTCAGGGTTGGAAGAAATCTCAGAGACAAACTAGTTCAACTTATATGTGAATGAGAAACCACCCAATACCACCTTTGACAAATGTTTATTCAGCCTCTGATTGAAGATCTCTAGTAATGGGAAACTCCTGACTTACACAACTGTTGCTTCCCTGACCACTCATGCCCTGTGGTCTATATCTGCACTATTACCTTCACTTCCTTTCCACCAACAACTTGGACTCCACCCCTGAGTCCCTTTGCTCTGAGAAGTCAGTATCTGCTTTACCTTCTAGAGGCCCAGATCGATGTGGACCACTTTCCCCTTCCCCACTTTCTGGTTCCTCTTTATATGTTATTCTAATAGAAACGAAGTCATCACCTGGGCTTAGCACAGTTCTTGGCACATAGTAATTGCTTAATAAGTGTTTTATATATCTCCCATTCCATCTACTGAGGCAGCTCATTCCACTTTGGGAAAACTCTCATCTTTTTCCTTCCATTGAGCTAAAATCTGCATCTTTGCAATTTCTACCTAATGCTCCTGGTTCTGCTCTCTGGGTCAAAGCAGAACAAGTCTATTGCTTTTTACACATGGCAGCTTTTCAAATACTTGAAGACGACTATCATGTCCCCCCTGAGTCTTCTCTGTTTTAGCATTTATTGTCTATACCACTCATTTGGCACTTATCACATGGAGCTTTGTACTGCTAATTATATTTCCCTGTGTGGGTGCCTTATCTACACAACTAGACTATAAACCCCTGGAGAGCTGAGTCCTCACCATTTACTTCTTTGTATTCTGCTGCTATGCTGAGTGCAATGACAGGGCTGGATACATATTTTTTTAACTGACTGACTGATTGATTACAGTCTAAAGTAAGGTTCAGTATTATTCATAGGATCATGTTTTTAGAGCTGGAAGAGACCTTAGAGGTAATCTAGTCCAAACCTTTCATTTTACAGGTTAGAAAACTGAGGCACAAAGGTCAAATTCCTTGCCCAAGGTCACCCATGCAGTAAACACTGAATTTGGGTGCTTTTATTCCAAATCCAATGCTCTTTCTTTTCTAAAAGTGAGAAAGTGGGAAGTCAAGTTGCTTGGTCAAGGTCACAAGGTAATTCATGGCAAAGTTGGTACTAGATTTTGATTTCTTGACTCCTAGTGCTCTTTCCATTCTATTTTTGTGAATTTCAAAAGTTTGTAGAATTAGGTGCCCTTCCCCAAACTTCCAAAATTTCAGGGATTAAATCCTTTTACATTTGACAAATGAGGAAACTGAGGCCTAGATGAATGAAATGATTTCTCCAAGACTACACATCTATGAAGCTACAGAGCCATGAGATGATTGTGACGATTCCTTACAGTTAATATCTTCTGTGATTCTGAGACTGACATTATTATCAAGGAATGAATGACTGATATATGATTCTCCCCCAGCTTTTAGTAGTGATAGGGTGCTGAGTAGTCTCATGTAGGTACTGTGAGGGCCCCTTTGAAGGTAGTAGCAGAACCAAAAGGACAGCCTGGACACAGTGAAAACAAACTTAGCAAGATTTTTCCTCAGGCCACCCCCCCACCCCACCACTTCACTGGAGAATAGATACACCTGGGGCAGACACAGTCTTAGTTTCAGGCGAGGAGGATGAGTCCAAGTGGAGAAGGTATAGCTGGGATAGATGTGGCTAGTCGGTAAGTTGACTACTTCCAAATATCACAGGGTGTGTGGTGGATGTGTGTGTGTGTGTGTGTGTGTGTGTAGGTATGGTTATGCCATTATATGGAGGCAGCATGGCACAATGAATATAATAATAACTATTTTTATATAGCACCTAAAATCTAGCAGGCACTGTGCAAAGTGCTTTACAATTATTACCTCATTCTGTCCTCACCCTGAAAGATAGGTGCTTATCTTCATTTTTCCAGATGAGGAAATTGAAGCAAACAGGAGTTAAGTGACTTGCCCAGGGTCATACAGCTAGCAAGTGCCTGAGGCTTGATTTGAACTCAGGTTTTACTGACTCCAGGTCAAATGTTCTATATAATGTGCCACTTAGAGAGAATGAAACAATTCCTACTCATGACCTGGCACATTATGAACAGTTAATAAATTTTGTTTTATATATATATATATATATATATATATATATATATATGTATATCTGTCTGTCTGTCTGTCTACATTGCTTTCCATCAGGAGCCAGATTCTGGATTCACAATTCAATGTGCCTGCTATCTAAAGCATCTGCTGCCCTCTTGAAAGTATGAAAGTCCCCTCCCCTCTTCTTTATATTTTTTTCTTTTTGTCAAAACAAAGGGGATAGCAAAGGATTAGCTGTCTTCCAGCATTTCCTCCTCTGCTTTCAGAACTAGAAAAGCAATCAGCTTAGAAAAGGGGGAGGTTTATTAACTCTATATTACAATGTTTCTACAGTCTATCATTAAGTACTTCAGGGTGCTAAGAAACAATTCTATTTCTCAAGCAAGATGCTCATGATGTAACCTAAGGGAAATACACCTCCCATAGGAAGAAACATTTCTGCCAGCAATTTATCAGACATTTGTCCTCTTAAATCTATTCAGGTCAACAAGCATTTAGTAAGCACCTGCTATGTGGAAGGAAGGCAGTGTATTAGGTGACGTCCACACAAAGGCAAAAAGAAACGGTTCCTACTTTAAAGAGGTATGTCCTTCTAGAGATTGGGGTGTGGGGTATAACATCAATACAGATAAATGGAAAATAATTTGAGGAGGGAGAGTACACTAACAAGTAGAGAGATCAGGAAAGACTTCACAGAGGAAGTGGCATCTGATCTAAAACCCTTAAGGAAGTTAGGGATTCTAAGATATTGAGGTGAGGAGGGAGGGCATTCAAGGCATACTGCAAAGCTCATGCAAAAGCATGGTGGCAAGAGATAGAACACTAAGTTAAAAAAAAAAGAAAATAGGGCATATTGACAAAAAATAATGTGAAATAAATCACTAACCTAGAAAATTATTTTTCCAAGTTCACACAGGAAACAAGTAAGACCTAAAACCTGAGGTTAAAACCAGGAACCCTGACTCCAGCTCCAGTGTTTTTCTAATATACCCCTAAGAGATATGAATTAACTAGAAAATTCACTTCTGCCATGAAATTTTCTCTTACCAAACCTAGACTGTCATTTTGCCCATATTTCAACTTTTCCAACAGATACAACAGTTATTCACATATGTATAATGCTTTGACATTTCCAACAAACTTTATGCGCATTATATCTTTTAAGCCTCTTAATAGATCTGTGAGATAGGTACTTAAGGTAATATTGTGACCATTTTGTGGGTGAGCAAACTTCATCTCAGAGAAGTTAAAGCATTTGCCCAGGGGCATAGAGTTAGGAAGGTCACTGGACCCCATGCTTCTTGCTTCCATGTCCAGTACTATCTAAACCACCATAATGCCACTGTAGATAGTATTACGTCATGGCATGTTTGGTTATTCATCGACTTTTATTGTCTCCTACTTGTTTCAAAAATAATATTTAAGTTCTGTCATCTTAAAGAAATGAAAAGCAAATATTTTAAGCACCTCCATTGTATCAAGTACTGTCCTTGGTTACATAATATGGATGCAGGATTGTTTTCTCATAATAATAAAGCACATAAAAAGGTAGTGTATGAGATTATATGTGTATAAAATAGATGTAATCAAAGTGTTTCGTAGGAACTAAGACAGGAAAGATCAAGACTAGCAATAAATCAATAACCTTATTCATTGCTGATGTTTGGTCAGTTGGTTGTGTCCAACTTTTCATGAAGCCCATGGGGTTTTCTTGGCAAATATATGAGCCATTTGCCATTTCCTTCTCCAATGTGTCCCCATTTTTTTTTACAGGTGAGGAACTGAGGTAAATAGGGGTTAAGTGACTTGCCCAGGATTACACAGCTAATAAGTATCTGAGCCTGGATTTGAAATCAGATCTTCCTGTCTCCAGGCCCAGTGCTTTATCTACCATACCACCTAGTTGATCAGTAAATAATAATAATAATAATTATTATTTCAATTAAACTTTATATTAATATTGCTTGTGGTATAGTAAATAAATAATATCAATAAATAATAATTAACAGTAATATCTAGCATTTATATAATGCTGTTAGATTTTCCAAATACAATATAGATGTTACTTAATTTTCACAACAGTAATACCTGCGAGGTAAGTGCTTATTTGATTATTTTTTCTTACTCTTATTTTACAGAAGAGGAGACTGAGGCTAAGAGGTTAAGTGACTTCCCCAGAATCAAATGGCTAGTAAATATTTGATGCAGGATTTGAATGTAGAGTTTGTTGATTCCTAATCCACTACTCTCTTCACTATTCCACCCAGCCGCCTCTCTGAAACAAAGCAGGAAAGGGCAAAGGAAAGAGGAAGTGGCATTTGAATTGAGCTTAGAGAAACTGGTAGAATTCAATCGATATTGGGAGAGGGAAGGACCTCAGATAGCATATAAGCTCTGAAGTTCAGGGGTCACTTTTTGAACTCTTTGTATCCCCTATAAGACTCAGTGGAGTGTTGGCAACAACAAATGCTTCCAACCCACTTGTTCAGGGAAGGAATCAAGTACCAGAGTGAAAGGAATACTTTGAAACTTTTGAAGTTGTATTCAGGAGAGAGAAACGGTCAGTCAAGTGTGATAATCAGGTTATTATTTTCTTTAATGCATTCTCAGGTAAGTGTTCAGGAGGATTATTCTGGAGTAGAGAGAAGACTAGAGGAGATTAGTGGAAGCAGGACAAGAGAAGTTGTTCGGTGTGTTGGAAAGTAGCCTGGGGATAGAGTGAAACCAAGTGGGTGAATTCTTGCTCTGTCTCTAAGAGTCCATGTGGTCTCAGGCATTTCCCTTCTCTGGGCCTCCATTATTTCCTTTGTTAAAAAAGGGATTTAGACTCTGTGGTCTCTAAAATCCTTTTTTTTTTTCTTTTTGGATTAATTAATGTATTTTTAGTTTTTAACAATCACTTCCATAAGCTTTTGAGTTTTAAATTTTCTCCCTCCCCACCTCCCTCCCCAAGATGGCATGCCATTTGATATAGGCTCTACGTAAACATATTTTCACATTAGTCATATCATAAAGAAGAATTAGAACCAATAGGAAGAATCACAAGAAAAAGGAAACAAAAGAGAAGGGGAAAAAAAGAGCAAATAGTATGCTTTGATCTGCATTCAAACTCCATAGTTCTTTCTCTGGATGTGGAGAGTATTTTCCTTCATGAGATTTTTGGAGATGTCTTAGATTCTTGTATTGCTGAGAATGGCTAAGTCTATCAAAGTTAGCCATCACACAACATGGCCGTTACTGTACACAATTTTCTTCTGGTTCTGCTCACTTCACTCAGTATCAGTCCATACAAGTCTTTCCAGGTTTTTCTGGAGTCTGCTTGCTCATCATTTCTTACAGCACAATAGTATTCCATTACATTCATATACCACAACTTGTTCAGCCATTCCCCAATCAATGGCTATCCCCTCAATTTCCAATTCTTTGCCACCACAGAAAGAGCTGCCATAAATATTTTTGTACCCGTGGGTCCTTTTCTTATTTCTATGATCTCTTTGGGATACAGACCTAGAAGTTGTATTTCTGGGTCAAAGGGTATGCACATTTTTATAGCCCTTTGGGCATAGTTCCAAATTGCTTTCCAAAATGGTTGAATCAGTTCACAACTTCACCAACAATGCATTAGTGTTTCAATTTTGCCACATCTTCTCTAACATTTATCATTTTCCTGTTTTGTCATGTTAGCCAATCTGATAGGTGTGATGTGGTACCTCAGAGTTGTTTTGATCTGAGTTTCTCTAATCAATAGTGATTTAGAGCATTTTTTCATATGACTATAGATAGCTTTAATTTCTTCATCTGAAAACTGCCTGTTCCTATCCTTTGGTCATTTCTCAATTGGGGAATGACTTGTAGTCTTATAATTTTGACTTAGTTCTATATATATTTTAGAAATGAGGCCCTTATCAGAGACTCAGTTTTCTGCTTCCCTCCTAATCTTGGTTGCTGTGGCTTTATTTGTGCAAAAACTTTTCAATTTATTGTAATCAAAATTATTCATTTTGCATTTCATAATGTTCTCTATCTCTTGTTTGGTCAAAATTCTTCTGTTCTCCATAAATCTGACAGGTAAAGTATTCCTTGCTCTCCCAGTTTGCTTACAGTATCAGCCTTTATAGCTAAATCATGAAGCCATTTTGACTTTATTTTGGTATATGGTATATGATATTGATCTATGCCTAGTTTCTGCCATACTCTTTTTCAGTTTTCCCAGCAGTTTTTATCAAATAGTGAGTCCTTATCCCAGAAGCTGGGGTCTTTGGGTTTATCAAACCCAAATTATTATATTACTATAGTCATTGACTACTGTGTCTTGCATACCTAACTTATTCCATTGATTGACCACCCTATTTCTTAGCCAGTACCAAGTTTTGATGATTGCTGCTTTAGAATACAATTTAAGATCTGGAACAGCTAGGCTACATTCCCTAACATTTCTTTTCATTAGTTCCCTTGATATTCTGGATCTTTTGTTTTTCCAAATGAATCTTGCTAATATTTTTTATAGCTCTGTATAATAAATTTTTGGTAGTTTGATTGGTATGGCACTGAATAAGTAAATTAACTTAGGTAAAATTGTCATTTTTTTCATTAAATTAGCTTGGCCTACCCATGAGCAACTGATATTTTTCCAGTTATTTAGATTTGACTTTGTTTGTTTGAAAATTGTTTTATAATGGTGTTCATATAATTCTTGGGTTTGTTTCAGCAGGTAGACTCCTAAATATTTTATAATGTCTATAGTAACTTTAAATGGAATTTCTCTTTCTAACTCTTGCTGTTGGGCTGTTTTTGGTAATAAATATATGTGTGTGTGTGTGTGTGTGTGTGTGTGTATAATATATGTATATATATATATATATATATATATATATATGCCAATGATTTATGTGTGTTTATTTTATAACCTGCAACTTTGCTAAAGTTGTTTATTATTTCAAGTAGTTTTTCTTTTTTTTTTTTACTTGATTCTCTAGGATTCTCTAAGTATATCATCATATCATTGGCAAAGAGTGATAGCTTTGTTTCTTCTTTGCCTATCCTAATACCTTCAATTTCTTTTTTTTTCTCTTATTGCTAAAGTTAACGTTTCTTGCACCATATTGACAATAGTGGTGATAATGGACATCCTTGTTTCACCCCCAATCTTATTGGAAATACTTCTATCTTGTCCCTGCTTGCTGAAGGTTTTAGGTGATGTTACTTATCATTTTGAGGAAGTCTCCATTTATTCCTATGCTCTCTAGTGTTTTTAATAGGAATGGGTGTCGTATTTTGTCAAAAGCTTTTTCTGCATCTATTGAGAAGATCATGTGGTTTCTGTTAGTTTTGTTGCTGATATGATCAATTATGTTGATAGTTTTCCTAATACTGAACCAGCCTTGCGTTCCTGGTATAAATCCTACCTAGTCGTATCTATTGTTCTCATGATAAGTTACTGTAATCTTTTTGCTAATATTTTATTTAAAATTTTTGCATGTATATTCATTAGGGAAATTCATTAGGGAAATTCATCTATAATTTTCTTTCTCTGTTTTGACTTTTTCTAGTTTAGGTATCAGCACCATATTTGTATCATAAAAAAGAATTTGGTAAGACTTCTTCATTTATTTTCCCAAATAGTCTACATAGTATTGAAATTAATTGTTCTTTAAATGTTTGCTAGAATTCACTTGTAAATACATATAGCCCTGGAAATTTTTTTTCCCTAGGGAGGTCATCAATGGCTTGTTCAATTTCTTTTTCTGAGATGGGATTATTTAAGTATTTTACTTCCTCTTCTGTTAATCTGGGCAATTTATATTTTTGTATATTCATCCATTTCACTGATTGTTAACTTTATTGGAATGCAGTTGGATAAAAGAGTTCCTAATTATTGTTTTAATTTCCTCTTCATTGGTAGTGAATTCACCCTTTTTATTTTTGATACTTTCTTTTTTAAATTAAATTAACCAAAGGCTTATCTATATTATTGTGTTTTTTCCCCACAAAACCAGTTCTTCATTTTATTTATTAGTTCAATAGTTTTCTTAATTTCAATTTTATTGATCTCTCCTTTGGTTCTCAGTATTTCTACTTTGGTATTTAATTGGGGATTTTTAATTTGTTCTTTTTCTAGTTTTTTTTTAAGCTGCATGCCCAATTCATTGCTCTCTTCTTTCTCTATTTTATTCATTTAAGCATTTAAGAGATATAAAACTTCCCCTAAGAACTGCTTTCACTGCATCCCTTAAGTTTTGGTATGTTGTCTCATTATTGTCATTCTCTTGGATGAAGTAATATTTTGATAATTTGTTGTTTGACCCATGAATTTTTTAGGATTAAATTATTTAGTTTCCAATTAATTTTAGTCTATCTTTCCATGGCCCTTTATTACATATATTTTTTTTTTTGCATCATGATCCGAAAAGGATGCATTTAATACTTCTGCCTTTATACACTGGATTGTGAGGTTTTTATGCCTTAGTACATGGTCAATTTTTGTGTAAGTGCCATGTACCACTGAGAAAAAAGTATATTCTTTTCTATCCCCATTCAATTTTCTCCAGAAGTCTACCATATCTAAATTTTCTAAAATTCTATTCACCTCCTTAACTTCTTTGTTATTTGTTTTGTGATTAGATTTATCAGGTTCAGAGAGGAGAAGGTTGAGGTCCCCCACTAGTATAGTTTTGCTGTTTATTTCTTTCTTTAACTCCCTGAACTTCTCCTTTAAGAATTATGCTACCATTTGGTGCATATATGTTTAGTAATAATATTACTTCTTGTCTATGGTGCCTTTTAGTAGAATGTAGTTTCCTTCCTTATCTCTTTTAATAAGATTTATTTTTGCTTTTGCTTTGTCTGAGATCAGGATTTCTACCCCTGCTTTTTTTTTTACCTCAACTGAAGCATAATATATTCTACTCCAGCCTTTTACCTTTACCCTGTGTGTATCCCTCTGTTTCAGATATGTTTCTTGTAAACAACATATTATAGGATTATGGTTTTTAATCCATTCTGCTATCCATTTCCATTTTATGGGAGAGTTCATCCCATTTGCATTCACAGTTATGATTACTATCTGTGTCTTCTCTCCATCCTATCCCCCCCATTTATGTTTTCCTTTCTCCTTTCTCCCTTTTCCTCCTCACTAGTGTTTTGCTTTTGAGCACTGCCTCCTTCAGTCCACCCTCCCCTATGTTATCCCCTTCCCTTTTCATCCCCTTTATCCTTGCTACTTCTTCCCTCTCTTCTATTCATCCCCTCCCTTTTCTTTTCCATTTTCCATTCTACTTACTACAAGGTAAGTTAGATTTCTATACCTAACTGATTCTTATTCCCTCTTTGAACCAAATCTGATGAAAGTAAAGTTGAAACAATGCTCATCTCCCTCCCCTCTTTCCTTCTGTTGTAATAGGTTTTTGTGCCTTTTCATGTATGTAATTTACCCTAGCCTGCCTCTTCCTTCTCTTTTCTCCTAGTACAATCCCTTAATTAGATCCACTTAATTAGATCCACTTAACCCACATAATTAGATATTTTTTATCACTACATCAAAGTCAACTTATACCCACTCCTGCTCTTTATGTATACCCTTTTTAAATGGTATAATAACAATATGGTTCTCAACAGTTACAAGTGTTATATTTCCTTATAGGAATATAAACAGTTTACCTTTATCAATAACATTTTATTATTTTTTTCTGTCTTGTTTACCTTTCTATGCCTCTCTTGAATTTTGTATTTGAAGATCAAATTTTCTGTTGAGCTTTGGTCTTTTCATCAGGAAGGTCTAGAAGTCCCCTATTTTGTTGAATGTCCATCTCCTCCCCTGAAAGATTATGCTCAGCTTCATTGGGTAGTTGATTCTTGGTTGTAATTCAAACTCCTTTGCTTTATGGAATATCATATTCCATGTCCTCTGATCTTTTAATGTAGAAACTGCAAGGTCCTGTGTAACCCTGACTATGGTTCCATGATATTTAAATTGTTTCTTTCTGGTTGCTTACAGTATTTTCTCTTTGGCCTGGTAATTTTGGAATTAGGCTACTGTATTCCTTGGCATTTTCAATTTGGGATCTCTTTCAGGAGTTGATTGGTGGATTCTTTCAATATCTATTTTATCCTCTGTTTCTAGGACCTCAGGACAGTTTTTGTTGATGATTTACTGAAAAATGCTGTCCAGGTTCTTTGTTTCATCATGGTTTTCAGGTAGACCAATAATTTTTAAATTGTCTCTTCTGGATCTATTTTTCAGGTCAGTATTTTTTTTTACCAATTAAGTATTTTACATTTTCATCTATTTTTTCATTCTTTTGTTTCTGTTTGACTTATTCTTGATCTCTCATAGAGTCACTAGTTTCCACTTGCCCAATTCTAATTTTTAACGAATAGTTTTCTCTTATTAGATTTTCCTTTTCCATTTGGCCCATTTTATTTTTTAAGGAATTCTTTCCCTCAGTGAGTTTTGTGCCTCCTTTTCCATTTGGCCAATTCCCCTTTTTAAGGGCTTGTTTTCTTCAGTGTACTTTTTATTTTTACATTTTGCCAATTGTATTTTTTAAGGACTTGTCTTCTACAGTTAATTTTTTGTCCTTCCTTTTCCAAGCTATTGACTCTCTCTTGCATAACTCTCATTTCTTTCCCCAATTTTTCTTCTACCTCTCTTATTTGACTTTTTCGATCCTTCTTGTATACAGGCAATGGGGTATAGAAATCTATCCTGCCCTACAGGAAAATAGAAAGGGAAGAGGATGAGAGAAAAGGGGGTTGATAGATGAGAGGGCAAGTTAGGGGAAAGGGTATTCAGAATGCATGCTGTCTTGGGGTGGGGGGGGAAGAGCAAAATAGGAAGAAAATTTGGAACTCAGAATCTTGTGGAAATGAATGTTGAAAACTAAAAATTAATTAATTCATTTAAAGAGCTAAAAAAATAACTAAAATCCTTCTTGAGCTCTTCCAAGAAAGCTTTTTGGTCTCGAGACCAGTTTGCATTCCCTTTGGAAGTTTTAGTTGTGGGTATGTTGACAATATTATCCTCTTCTAAATTTCTGCCTTGATCATCCCTGTCCCCATAATAAGAATCTATGGTCATTGTACATTTCTTTTTGCTCATGGTGTTTGCTTATTTTTCTGATTTTTAAAAGAAAATTGAACTATCCTGCTGGAGAGCAGGGGGCACTGACCCAAGCTTCTTGTGCTGAGAACCCAGGGCCTAGTCACTGGCTTTGTGTGCTGGGGCCTCAGGTGCTGGCAATTGGAGGCTGTAGGGTTCTGGCAGCTTACCTGGTGTTAGGTTGGAATCAGCAACACTGGAGCTCTAGAGGTAGTGGGGAGGGGGGTCTGGCTCTTGGAGGAAGCTTGCTCACTCAGGCCTTGTGATTCTCTCTTTGGCTCCTGCTCACCCAGGCCTTGCACAGGGATGTTTTGCTGCTGGAGGATATCTCTCAGCCTGGAGCTTTACTTCTTGGAGTTGTGCTTACCAGAGTTTTGCTGAGGTACTGGGATACCTGACTGTAGAAGAATGTTGTGGCATGTGGTGGTTTTCCAAGCCAGTGTTCACCAGTTCCCCTGCTTGTACTGAGGTACTCAGGGGTCTTGGTTTTGGTGCTTGCCTGCTCTACCAGCCTGGGTCTCAGGATCTTCCCCTGTTATGCTGAGGTGGGACTTTCTGCTAGCTTGCTGGGGTGCATCGTGTTTTGTACTACTCCCCCTCCCCCAGAGCAAGAGGGACTTTTCCCATTAATCCCCCAAGCTTCCTCAGCTACAAGGCTGCTGCAACCTGTCTTTCTGCTGGTTCAGCTATTCCAGGGTTTTTCCTGGGGCAATATTTTATGGGCTTTCAGATGTCAATAAGGGAGGGTGAGAGCGACTTACTTCTTACTCCTCCATCGTGGCTCCCAGAAGCGGAACTTCTAAGATCTAGCTCCAACATTCTACAATTCTATGAAGTGTCTGGCTATGCTCCTTGGAAGCTGCAGTCAATCAACAAGCATTTATTAAGAACTTAGTATGTGCCAGGACATTGGCTAAGCTTTGAGGATAGAAAGATAGGTTAAAAAAATAGTCCCTCTTCTCAAAAAGTCTAATGGGGGAAGACAACATGAGAACAATGATGTCCAAATAAGATATAGACAAGATAAACTGGAGATAAACTTGGAGGGATGGTACTAGCATTAAAAGGAACTGGGAAAAGTTTTTTTAGAAGGTGGGATTTTAGGTGTGACTTGAAGAAAACAAGGAGCCCAAAATGGGGAGGACTGCCAATAAAAATGCAAAGAGCTGTTCATTAGGGTGTCATGTTTAAGGAATGACAAGGAGCCAGTATCAATGGATTGTGGAGTACATGGGAATGAGGGCTTAAGTGTACGGACCTAGGAAAGGGACAGGGTATGAAGGTTTGGTTTTGAAAGCCAAACAGAGGATTTTATATTTGACCCTGTAGGTGATTCTTAGCCACTTGAGTATACTGAATAGAGGAGTTATATGATTGGACCTAGAGATCAATTTGACAGTTGAGTGAGTGAGCTCAGTGGCCTTGACAGAGAAACTGTTGTTTAGGCAGAGGCTGTTGAGATTAGGAATCATAGGACCATTGATTTAAATCTGGAAAGGACCTTAAGGATCATCTAATCTAAATCATCCACTTTTCAGATAAGGAAAAGTGAGACTTTGAGAAGTAAAATGACTTGCCCAGAATCATATAGGTAGGGAATAAAAGAGTCAGGAGTCAAACCTCTGTTCTCATACTCCAAATTCAGTATTCTTTCTACTATAGATCAGTGCCAAGACAGACACCACAAAATGGAACAAAGGCAAATGACAAAAAAGGCATTATCCAAGGACACAGCAATGTTCGCTAGAGTCCCTTCTAATTCAAGAGTCTCTGAGCCTGGGTAGTAGATCAACACGATCAGACTTGTGCTTTAGTAAAAATCTTTTGGCAGCTGTGTTGGAGGATGCATTGGAGCAAATGACTTGAGGTAGAATAATCAATTTGGAGACTATTGGAGTCCAGATGAGGAGTGCTAAGAACCTGAACTAGGGTATAGGAGACAGAATGCTTGACCTGGAGTCAGGAAGATCTAGGTTCGCAAGCTGTTTTGCTGCTCAATAGCTGGGAGACACTGGGCGAGGCATTGAACTTTTATGTGAATCCAGCACCTTGCTAGCCCTTATCTACTAACTCAAACAACCTCAAACAACCTTAAGATGTGGATACACAGAGATGAAAAAACATGTCTGAGACTACAGAAAGAAGTCCTTCAATAATTGGGGAGAGTGAGGGAACTAGCAGAAGCAACAATGAAAAGAAACAAGGATGAAGAGTCTCAAGGACACAATGAAATAATTGTTCCACTGAAGCAAGTACACGACTTGTTACATGGGAGAGAAGCAAAAGGAGCTCTGCTTGGACATACTACTATACAAATAGTCTGAGGAAACTTAAACTGATGCTCTCCTTCCCATCTTGGGAGAGAATACCACCAAAGGTGCTGGTCTGCATAACTGCATGTCCTAGTGGGGTTGAAAGGAACAGGCAGGAAAGGACACAAAGTCTTTGCTAGAATGATGATCCACAGAATTGGCTTTCCACAAGGTTGTTATAGAGGTAAAATTGGATTTCATCTCTCTCCCATGATCCTCCTGCCTGTTCACATGTCTCTTTCCCCAGGCACTGGACAGGCTTATGCCTGTGGAGGGTAGTAACACCACTACTCCCTCAATTCATCCCTGAATAATTGGAACCATAGACAGACTTTATAGTCTATGTTTTTTGTAATTAACTTTCCCTGTTCCATCTTCAAAATATACTTATCTAGTATCTCACTGTGCTGATGGGTGGCATTTGTGCATCTTAAAAGAGTGTTTCGGAAAGCTAGGTCTTAGACCAAAAGACTGATTCTCAAGGAAGGAAATTCAGGTCATAAAGCATTCCATTCAAGAATGATGTTTTGGGGTATATTTGTCCTCCTTAGGTCAAATTCTAGAAGCATGGCCATGTGCTAAGTATGTTAAGGTTGTTTTCCTAAAGTAGAGAAAAATATAATATCCTATGCTTGTGATATGATTTCACCAGTCTCGAATTCTTTCCATCAATGCAGAAGCAGCTTATTTATGAGTTAGTAGATAAGGACTAGCAGAGGTGCTGGATTCACATAAAAGTTCAATGCCTCTCCCAGGGTCACCCAGCTATTAAGTATTAAAACAACTTGTGAACCCAGGTCTTCCTGACTGCAGACCTAGCATTCCATCACCTATACCATAGTTCAGGCTCTTAGAACCCCTCATCTGGATTCCAGTAATCTCCCAAATGATTATTCTACTTCAAGTAGAATATGCTCTAATTCATCCTCCAACACAGCTACCAAAAGATTTTTACTAAAGCACAAGTCTGACCGTGTTAATTCACTACCCAGGAAACCTCACTGACTCCCTTTTACCATTATGATCAAATATAAATACCCCCATTTAGCCTTTAAAGCTCTTCACAACCTGGTCCCATTCTGCTTTTCCAGTCTTCTAATATACTCTTCCTCTTATAAACTTCACAGTCTAGTCATGCTGGCCCTCTAATTCTTACTCACATATGACACTTTATCTGCCTTCTCTATTGCTTTGCACTGGTTGTCCCCCATTCCTGGAATTCTGTCTCTCCTCAACACCATCTCTTGGCATTCTTGATTGACAAAAGGCATTTCTTGGACCCCTCTGCTTCTAGTGAGATTATCTTGCATTAAGTTTGTGTTTTGTATACCTACTGTGTTGCTGTTTGCTTCTCTCCCACTAGAACATAAGGTCTTTGAGGGTAGATACTATGTTCTCTTTTGCTTTGAATCCCCAGCACTTAGCACAGTTGCCTGACATGACAGACTAATGCCATGTTGCTTCTATATCCAATGGTTAATTTAAAATTAAGTCAGAGAAAAGTTCATTCAAAGAACATAATAACATAAGGCTTGGATGCAAAATGAAATAGAAACTTCTAAACAATATAAAACAACTTGGTAGATCTGTTTCACACTATGATCTCATGAAAGGAAAAAAAAGATTTTGATGAAGCTATCTTTTAAAATTGATACATCTACAAAGATAACATATTTAGAGCCAATTTTTATTGTTTAATACACCTTTTCCTTTTCCTGGCTTCTTTTTATTTATTCTTCATCCTGTGGTTGAACTGCTGTCTATGAAGGCTTTAATATTTCTTTCTGTAGTGCCACCTTTCACTCCATCTGCCACATCAAAAATCTTGACCTAGCTTTGGCTCTTCCCCTGAACTATTGTCTGGACTACTTCCTACCTCCACCTTCTCTCTCTTTTGTACTGTCCTTCATACTATTGTAATAATAATATTTCTTACACATATTCATGATCATGCCACTTCCCTACTGAAAAATCTTTAGTAGTTCCCTGGTGCCCATTCAAGCACATTTCAAATTCCTTAGTTTGGCATTGAAGGACTGCTACAATCCAAAGTCATTCAACTTTTCTAGACTTGTCTCAGATTACAACCCCTTCCATCCACTCCATATGCCAACCAAAAAAGATTGCTCTTCCCCCAGCCACCAATGCATCCTGGGATATATCAGATCCAAATCTTTGCTCTGGTGGTTCCCTAAATCTGTAGTTCATGAACAAGCAGCAGTTCAGGAACAATCTGCCTCTGACCCAAGGAGTAGAGTGAGGTCTCAATTTTAGCTCCCAGCCTGGTTTGAATCCTGAAGAAGAAGGCAAGAATCTCAGACCAAAGGGGGAAACTAAAATTCTTTTACTCTGAAAGCTAGCTACTAGTGGCTAAGTCTTTCTTCCACTATTGGAATTCAAAATAAGTGCAAGCCCAGTGGTGTGTCGCTTAGCTCCAAACCTAGATTAGGAATATGCTGAGGTCAGACAAGGAGGGCAATGGCTTGGATCTTTGCATTTTTTCAGACTACTTTTGGAGCACCTCAAAGCTTGCAGGTCCCCAGACTGATCTGCCTCTGAGATCCTGGAATAATACAACACTCAATACCCTAAAAATAAAGCAACTAGACCGAAGAAGACAAAAGCTTAGTACAAACATTCCACAGAAGTTTGAAGAATCCTGCCTTAAAATAAAGACCAAAATTAAAAAAAAAATAGGATGAAAGAATGTGCAAGTGAAAAAGGAACTGCACCATAAAGGGATATTATGGAGTCAGAGATATTCAAGACCCAGATTCAGAAGAAGAGAATGATTCCCAAATTTCTATAAGCAAAGTCTCAAAGAAAAACATTACTTGGACACAAGTTCAACTAGAATTCCTGGAAGAAGCAAAAGTTTCAAAAAAACAACAAAGAGTTAAATATGATTTTCAAAATTAAATATTAGTGCTAAAGGAAAAAAATGGGAAAAGAAATAGCAGCAATGGAATAAAGAATTAAAAAGAGAATGAATAATTTGGCATAAATAGTATAAAACCTTACTCAAGCAACAAACTCCCTGAAATAGAAGAGATTCTACAAAACAGTAAGAAATATTTTTAAAGTCAAAAGACTGAAAAAAGAAGAAAATGTAAAATGTAAGCTGCAAAAATGACTGAGCTGGAAACAGATCAAGAAATGATCACTTAAGAATCATTGGACTACCTGAAATCAAAGAACCTAGACATCATGTTTCAAAAAATCATAAAAGAAAACCACATAGAACTCTTAGAACCAGAGGGCACCTATCAAATTCTACTACAAAATCTCTTCCAGAAATAACATTATCTGATTCTAGATCTTTTGGGGGTATTGATCATGTAGTCTATCACAGTAACCCAGGTTCAACAAATCATCATTGATTGATATTGTCAAATGCTCCTGTAATGGTGAGGAAACTAGCAACACAAAGCACTCTTTCTAGGGAGAGAGTGGAGCCAAGATGGTCGAGAAAAGGCAGGGACTTGCCTGAGCTCTCACCAAAATCCCTCTTAAAAACTTTAAATAATATCTCAAAACAAATTCTGGAGGAGTAGAACCCACAAAATGATGAGGTGAAACAATTTTCCAGACTAAAACAACTTAGAAGGTGGGCAAGAAAGGTCTGTTGCACTGAAGTGAGAGTGGAGCACAGTCCAGTGCAGGTGTGCCCCAGCAAACCAGCAGTAGCCTTTGGGAGTGACTGAATCAGTGGCGGCAATGACAGTTTCTGGACCTTTGAACCCACAGAGAGTAAGGGAGTCAGTCAACTGGTCAGAAGAAGATTACAAGGGTCCCTTTCTTGGTGCTGGGGGCAGGACTCTCTTGCATTGACCATACTTAGTTCTGGGTTGTAGTCCTGGGTCTCAGTCCCAGAGTAAGGAGGAGCACTAGCACACCAAAGCTTGTGGAAGCAGGGAATCTGGGACCCTTGTCACAGTTCCAGGTCAAGAAAGAGTGCTTGTGGTCACTCACAGACCAGAGCACAGGGTAGGAGAGGAATAAACACCTCTTACTAGATCATACCATTTTCAAAGAACCAAAAACTTATAGGGCCCCACAATTATCTCTGAAAACAGCTACCAAAAAAAAACCCTGAAGCTTGGGGCAGTGATGTCTCCACTCTAGAAGCAGAGACCCACTTTAGCATAGAGTTAAAAGTCAAGAGATAGGAAGAAAAATGAGCAAGTAGCAGAAAAAGATATTAAATATAAAAGTCATTGTGGTTACAGGGAAGATCAAAAGACACACTTAAAAGACAACAAAGTCAAAACTGCTATGTCCAAAGCTTCAAAGAAAAATATGAAATGATCTCAAGCCATGGAAGAACTCAAACAAGGTTTTAAAAATCAAGTAAGAGAGATAGAGGAAAAATTGGGGAAAGAAATGAGACTGAGGCAAGAGATCATGAAAAAGAGTCCAACAGCTTGGTAAAAGGGGCACAAAAAATACTGAAAAAATAACACCTTAAAAAACAGAATTGGCCAAATGGTAAAAGAAGCACAAAAATTCAATTAAGAGAAAAATGTCTTGAAAAGCAGAACTGGCCAAATGAAAAAAGATATACAAATATTCACTGAAGAAAGGAACTCCTTACAAAAATAGAATTGTCTAAATGGGAAAGGAGGTATAAAAATTCACTGAAGAAAATAATTTCTTAAAAATTTGGATAGGGCTAGTGGAAGCTAATGACTCCATGAGATATCAAGAAACTAAACAAAATCAAAAGAATGAAAAAAATATAAGAAAATGTGAACTATATCATTGGTAAAACAACTGACCTGAAAAATAGATCAAGGAGAAATAAATTAAGAACTATTTGACTACCTGAAAGCCATGATAAAAAAAAAGAGCTTAGACATCATCTTTCAAGAAATTATTAAGGAAAATTGCACTGATATTTTAGAATCAGAGGGTAAAATAGACATTGAAAGAATCCACTAATCACTTCCTGAAAGAGATCCCAAAATAAAAACTCCCAGGAATATGAAAACCAAATTCCAGAGGTTCCAGATCAAGGAGAAAATGTTTCAAACAGCTAGACAGAAACATTCAAAAATCTTAGAGCCACAGTCAGGATAGCACAAGATTTAGCAGTTTCTGCATTAAAGGATAGGATGGCTTGCAGTATGATATTGTGGAAGGGCGAAAGAGCTAGGATTACAACCAAGAATTATCTAACCAGTAAAATTGAGTATAATTCTTGGATATTCAATGAAATAGAGGACTTTCAAGCATTCCAAATTGGGGAGGGGGAAATGAGGAGAGAATGAGGCTGGTGACTTTTGGCAGCTCTGCCTTATTTAAATTCAATCCACTCACAAGTCAAGACATCACCCTCATGATATCATTGGTCCTCTTTGAGAAGAATGGAAGAACAAGAACTATGGAAAAGACCAGAGTTGAATAGAAAATTTGACTTTCAAGTACAAGATTCAAGAAAAGCATAAAAAGGTAAACAGGAAAGAGAAATCATAAGGGATTCAATAAGTTCAAGCAGTTTACTTTCCTGCACATACTTGTGAGTCCTAAAAAAACCTCTCTCATTATTAGGATAATTAGGAAGGATACATAGACAAGAGCGTGGGTGTGAGTTGAATATGATGGGAAAATTACCTAAAAAAAAATAAAATTAAAGAGTAAGAAAGATGAGAGAAGGGACAAGGGAGAGGTAGAATGGGTAAATTATCTGATATAAAAGAGGTGTGGAAGAGCTTTGACAGTGGAGGAGAAGATGCAGATTGTTGGGGGTAGTGCATGAAACTTTACTCTCATTGGAATTGGCTCAAAGAAGGAATACCATGCACACTCAGTTAAGTATAGAAATCTATCTTACTCTACAGGAAAGGAGGAGGGGAATGGGATAAGAGAAAAGAGGTGTGGATTGATAGAAGGAAGGATGGATTGGGGGAGATGAAAGTCAGAAGCAAAACATTTTTGAGAATAGGCAGGGTGAAAGGAGACAGAGAACAGGATAAATGGAGGGGGTGAATAGGATAGAAGGAAATACATAGTAATCACATATGTGAAAATTATGTTTCTTTGATAAAGACTTCATTTCTCAAATATTTAGAGAACTGAGTCAAATTTATAGAAATAAGAGCCATTTCTCAATTGATAAATGGTCAAAGGATATGAACAGGCAACTTTCAGCTAAAAGATAGCTTTTAATCAAAGCTATCTATAGTCATATGAAAAAACCACTCTATATCATTAGATTAGAGAAATGCAGAGAAATGCAAATTAAAACAACTTTAAGGTACCAGCCCACATCTATCAGATTGACTAATATGAGAGAAAAGGAAAATGACAAATGTTGGAAGGGATATGACAAAATGGAGACACTAATGCACTGTTGGTGAAGTGGTATACTGATTCAACATTCTGTAGGACAATTTGGAACTATGCCCAAAGGGCTCTAAAACCATATATACCCTTTGACCAAACAATATCACTCCTAGGTCTGTATATCCCAAAGAGATAAAAAACAAAAAGCAAAATAACTGATAAATACAAAGATATTTTAGCAACTCTTTTAGTGATGGGAAAGAGTTGGAAATTGAAGGAATATCCATCAATTGGAGAATGACTGAAGAAGTTGTTCTATATGATTGTGATGGAATATTATTGGGCTAAAAGAAATGACTAGTAGGATGCTCTCAGAAAAACCTGGAAAGAAAAACCATGAACTGATGCAAAGTAAAGTGAGCAGAACCAGGAGAACATTGTATACAGGAACAGGAATATTATATGATGATCAACTATGAATAACTTAGTTTTTCTCAGTAATACAACTGATCCAAGATCATTCTAAAGGACTTATGATGAAAAATACTATCCATCTCCAGAGAAAGAACTGATGGAACTTGAATGCAAATAGAAGCACACTTTTTCTTTACTTTCTTAATTTTTCTTGTTTTTTTTTGTCTATTTTCTTTCACAGTATGACTAACATGGAAATATGTTTTGCATGACTGCACATGTATACCGTATATCAAATTGCTTGCCTTCTCAATGCAGTGGCAAGGAGAGAGATGAAGGGAGAGAATATGGAACTCATTTTTTTTAATGAATGGTAAAAACTGTTTTAGATATAATTGGAAAGAATTAAATATTATTTTTAAAAGTTCTTTCTAACCAGTTCTTTCTAATAATCACTCTATTCCCTGTACCTGGCCATTCTTTTGGACAATTCCTTGTCAATTTAAAAATTTAGCAATGTGAACTAGAACAGAAAAGCTATTTCAATGTGTTTGAAAATAAGTAAAGAAAATTAAACCAAAATCCCACCATAATTCTGGGTCAGAGCAGACAGCCGTGGTCTCCCTTCACTCAGCACAACAGGCAGAGAAACTTGGCAGTCTCTCTTGCTCCTGCCTAGTTAGAATGTAGGTGGTTGATTTAGCTGACAACCGTGATTGAAATTGTCTGTCACTAAGCACAAAGCAGCTGATACTTAATAGACAGAGCAGTTTTTCTACATCCCACTACATTTCCCCCCCCCATTCCTAAGCATCTAGAGAACTCACCTATTTCCTCTTGAGATGTATACTTCTTATACCTAAGTAGCTGTCAATTTGTATTTTTTAAGCTTACTCTTTCTTTTCCTCTCTTGAGACTATAAGGGCTACATCTTTATTTCCCATTCCCTGGATATCACACATCTGTTTGGACACCCAAAGATAGGTTAGTAGACTCTCTTTCCTTGTTAATGGTGGTCCTTATGGTTCCAAAGGGACATGTAGCTACAAATTCTGGACTTTCCTTTAAGGAGATCTCTTCTTTGATTTTTTTAACTTAATCTGTATTTCCTGTCATACATTGTATTTTAATACTCTCTCTCTCTCTCTCTCTCTCTCTAACAAACACATATAAACATGGACATGCATATACATATATACATATCTATGTGTGTTTGTGTGTATATATACACATATATAAATCTATATGTATATATATTTAATTAAAATGCAGCATGTGACGGGGGTATAGATCTACTATTAACAGAATCATAAGAAGTACAAGGCATCTTTATTTTTTTAGGGATTAATACTTTAAGCATTTTTATAATATCTATATTTCCCAATACATCCCTACCCCCTCCCAGAGATTCTTCTCTTATAACACAGAATGAAATAAAAGAAAAAAATGGATCAGAAAAACTGGAAAGCCTATTGAAAAAAAATCTGATACTATTGGCAATATCCTACAACCACATCCTCCACATATAGCAAGATGAGGTGGATGAGGTGGGGTGGGGAAATGTCTTCTCATAGATTAGATTTTCTTTAAGGTCAAGTCTAGTCATTATCATTTCACACCATTCTCTTCCATTTGTTTTGCTGTTGTCCTTTCCATTTATATTATTGTATTAAACAAGTACACTTGGCTGAATATAGACAGGTTTAGTTACATGGAAAAATAGTCATTACCACTTGATGTAGGTTATTATGATGGTCCTGTGGTTCAGGAACAGATACAGAAATCTAATCTGAGAGATAGAGTAGTAGGTTTAAGGGATGAATGTCTGGTTTGGAAACTCACCTCAGGTACTTTTACAAGCTGTGTGACTCTGGACAAATTCTCTGGGCCTTGTTTTCCTCATCTGTAAAATGAGGCTAGATTCAGGGACTTCTAAGGTGTTTAATAAATGTTTGTTGACTGGCTGAGGGCCTGAATGAGGACACTTCTAACCCACAGATTTGTGATATTTCATCAGTAAAGAAATTGAGACTGCTTATTTGGAAATGTCGCTTTCTCAAAGCCAGCAAGAATTCAGCATGAGAACCAAGATGAGGAACAGTATAAACATGTGGCAGGAAGAAATCGATTTGAAGGATCTAGATTTCACATGCACTTATTTGATGAAGATATGGTCAAAGGTAAACTGATGACTAAAGAGGAATGAGAAAAGTGATATCACTGTATATGAGAAAATTAGAACAGCATATTTAAACCACATTCTTCACTCAGATAAACCCCACACTTGCAGAGCCAAATAATGTGCCACAGCTGAGTTTCTGTAAAATATGGGAAGCAGTTAGATTCCTTTCTTTATCAAATATACAGGGTGCTTTACTATTCAGTTTCAATGAGTGTCATTTTTGCCTTCTCAGTTCTTTCTCCCTTCTTTTTGTTTCATTCCCCTCCATAAGAGAAATAATTTTCCTCTTTCTTTTCACCCATTGCTTATATGCCCTTATGCCTTTCAACACTTATAGATAGCTTTTGTGTCTGGAGCTCCACTCATTTTTAGAAAAGGTAGGTTCTATCCTTGTGGAGCTTATAGTCTATTCATGTAATCTATTCTAATCTATTCATGCAATATTATGCAGTATTTACTCTGAGTAGGAATACCTACATTGTAGGGAGTAGATGGATATATTGCCTCATTCTAAAACATGAGGAGTAGAAATAGAATTGGATTTGGGCTCAGAAGACCAAAGTTCAAAGCTTAGTTTTGTGATATAAAGCCTGCAAGACATTAGGAAGTTTATGTGGGATTCAGTGTGCTGTAATGGAATAGGGGCTTAGATTTGGAGTCAGAAGCCCTGGGTTCAGATTCTATCTCCACTGTTAACTTCCTGCATGAACTTCAGGAAGTCACTTAACCTTTCAAGGACCTATTTTCTTCAGCTGTAAAACAAGGGGTGAAAATAGATGGCTTCTAAGGCTCATTCCATCTCTAAATCTCTGGTTCTAAGATGCTTTATATGTTATATTACTGAAATATGTATTTATGTATTATGTAAATATATATTCATTAAATACCTACTATGTACAAGACAAAAAGGAATTAAAAACAAATTTAAAAATCCTTACTTTAAGGAAGCTTACAATCTACTGGGGGTTAGAACATGTAGAAATAACCCTAAATCTGGATTCAGAGGGTTTGCAAAATCCTAAGAGTCTTGGACTCCCCCTTATTGCCAGCTTCTGTCCTTCTGATTGGAGGGTAGAGTCATGAACTCTAAAACCTCCGTTTAAGGAGGGAGTTCAGCTCAGCTCAGAATATCTCCTCATTTTTCACCTGACCCCATAATTTTGGGATTTATCTGACTATTCCGCCATCCCCCAAAACATCCCTCCAGGCTTTTCCACTCCTTTTGTGTGTTGACTTCCCTCATTAAGGTATAAGCTCCTTGAGGGCAGGGACTCTCTATTTTTGTATCCTCTGTTTTTAGCACCATGCCAGGCACACAGCAGGCATTAAATAAATTTTTATTGACTTGCTGACAGCAAGTTTTTACCTGTATGACTTTGGGCATGTCTCCCAACTTCTCTGGGCCTCAGTTACCTCATCTGTAAAATGAAAGGATGGGGCCAGATGAATTCTACAGTTTATACAGGCTCTAAATCAACTCTCCTATGATAATAAACATGGAAATAAAAGGAGATAATTTTAAAGAAAAATAGAGAACAATTAGAGCATTCTGGGAAGGCTCCACAGTGAAAAGCTAATGATTCTACATTAGCTTATAATTCTACATTAGGAACAAGTTTTTGTTAAGCACCTACTATGCGCCAGGCCCCTTGTTAATATTTCATTTGATTATCACAACAATTACAGGAGGAAGGTGCTATTTTATGCTCATTTTACAGTTAAGAAAAATGAGGTAGTTAGAGGTTAAGTGACTTGCCCAGAGTCTCATAGTTAGTAAGTGTCAGAGAACAGATTTGAACTCTGGTCTTCTTAACTCCAGGCCCAATACTTTATCCATCACACAGCCTAACTATCGATAGAGGACAGAGTACATTCCATGTGGGGAATAGAGTCTGGCAAAAGTATGGAGACAAGAAACGGGGTGTTAAGCTTGGAGAGTATCAAGGATGTTAGTTTAGTTGGAGCAAAGGGTCCATGGAAAGGGAGTAATGGGATGTTAGATTCATATGTGTATAAATATGCCCAGATGTATATGTGTTAATTGATGATAGAGTGAAGAAGAGTATTGGGTTTGGAGTCAGATGAAAACTTGGTTCAATACCTGTCTCTGCCATTGTAGTATGATGTGGAACAAGCCACAACTTCTCTATTCCTCAATTTTTGCAACTAAATATGGGAGGGGGTCAGAATAGATGAAATTTATACCTTCCTCAGCTAATACTTATGTTACTATGTATATTTCCTATATATACTATGTTTGCACAGACTTTAATGGGCAGATGGAGTGCCCACAGAGAATAAATCACAGATCTTTGAAAAATTGTCTGTATTTTACATACACTCAAGCTAAAAAGTTTATGCCTACTGTCAAGATATTAGCAGACACCCTGTTTTCCAGAGCTAAGGCCCAGCAAGAAAGCCGTGCCCTAAGCTTGGCATAACAACAGTCCTTTGTGCTCACCCTCTGGAAAAATTATATAAATTTTGTATTGCTTTGATTCCTATTTCCAATGGGATCTCAGGGGAGCTGGTGCTACAGCAGAAATGCAACAACAAAAAGTGATGAATCAAATCTCCTGACATGCTAAGTAAACCTAACCAGGTGCTTCACTCCTGTTCCCACCAGGCTAACTGTACTGCACTGAATGATCACAAGGCTCAATGACCCTAAGGACTTGCAACAAACAAGGCTCAATGATTCTAATAACTTAGAGACTTTTCCCATAGTGTCCCAAAAAAATTCCACTGTGGAAACTGTTTACTCAAGACCAAAGAATGACTGTGTTGTGGCCCTGCCTTTTGTGGTTTTCATGCATAAAAACCCTATTCCTACCATAAACCATGAGCCCTCCTTCTCAGGAGGACTTCCACTTACAAGCATTTTCCTCACTTTGAAATTAAACTTCTGTTTGATTCCTGACTCTCCTGTCTCTGGCCTGCTTTGTTCAGCTCCGGCCACCTACAGGTAGAGACCGGTTCTGGTACAGAGGTGTACAGTCTTTTTTCAGCTGAGTTCATTTCTTTGTGACCCCATTTTGGGTTTTCTTGGCAAAGATACTGAAGTGGTTTGCCATTTCCTTCTCCAGTTCATTTTATAGATGAGGAAAATGAGACAACTAAAGTTAAGTGACTTGCCCAGGGTCACAGCTAATAAGTGTCTGAGGCTAGATTTGAACTCAGGAAGATGAGTCTTCCTGACCTCAGGCCCAGCATTCTATCCACTATATCTCCCTGCTCAGAATAGGGCCCAAACTCCTTAATTTAACGATGAAGGTCCTTTTCAATTGAGCTTTGATTTGCCATTCCAAACTTTGGTTGCCCATCTAAAGTTCTGAGCATCCTTATCCCTTCTCCTTTATTGAGAAGGAAGTCAAGTTCCTGAGAAAGAGCTTTCCTTCATAGTTGTAAAGAGTACTCCTAAGGCTCTAAAGGTATCTTCCTGTAATTCAGTGGTATGTTTTCCCTAATGTCAATCGCCTGTGATTAGTTGATTAGTACCATTTAATCAGTTAGCATCACTTACCTTTTATAAGGGATATTTACAATGAAGATAAAGCAAGAACAGAAATTACAAAGCAACTCCTCCCCCCTGCCCTGAGTTGGGGGGTCGCCACTTTCATTTCTCACTTCATTTCCCAGGAAAAGTGGGCTCACACTTAGAGCATTGTTCCATCAAGTACAGTTTCAAATGGGACGTAGCTGATGGATGAAACTGTGTCTTTGCTACTACTGCTAGGCTAAATTTAGCAGGTTTCTCTTTAGGGCCTCAGAGGCCACTTCATCCATGCTTGGCCACCTGCAAATCCTGGCACGGAGTCCAGCTTCTGGATTTCTGGTGTTCTCTCTTGCTCTTCTGACCTTTCAAAGTTCACAAGATTGTAGCCATTTCCAAAAAATCTTCACCTTGAAGCTGGAAGAATAGGCAAAATAGAGATAAAAGCAACATTTGGTCCATAATTTTACAGGCCACAATGGCAGCAACTCCCTTGAAGGGAAAGGAAATATGCATTTATTAAACCCCTATCATGTGCCAGGCACTGGGATAAGAGTCTTACAAATATTATCTCATTTGATCCATACAACCCTGGAAAGGGGAGGTACTATTATAATCCTCATTTTACAGGTAAGGAAACTGAGGTAGACAGAGGTTAAAGGACTTGCCCAGGGTCACATAGCTAATAAGTATTTGAAGCCAGATTTGAACTGAGGTCTTCCTGACTCCCAGCCCAGGATTCTATCCATCTCATCACCTAGCTGCCCCTATCTCTGAATAGATAAAGACCTAACTCCTCTCTTCCTATGGAGGGCTAATAGAAGTCTCTGCCTCTTCGGTCAAACACAGCCAGGAAGAAAAGAGGAAGAGGCTTACTTTGTCCACTTAATGCCTTTTGAATATATTTCATATCTGACTCAGCAACCAATCACAAGCTCATCACTTCACCAAATGGTTAACACACCAGAGCCCATTATGGAATGCTTGTGTGTGTATGTGTGTGTGTACTTCAAAGTCTGCATGGTGAATGCATCAGCTGTGCATGATCATAAGGTTTGGGTTTGGCCAGTCCTGATAGATAGATATAGATATAGATATAGATATTGATATATAAGCACATATGTATATGTATGTATGTGTACATGTATATACACATGTGTGTACATATGTATGTGTATGTATTTATATATATATATATATATATATCATACTATTCACCTTTAGGTATTCCACACTGAAGACAAAGTGTACTACTAACAGATCCCTAAATATGTAGCATGCCTTCTTGTCACTGTGAATTTCTCCAAACTGTTCACTCTTACTTGGATGCCATCTTCTGCATCTGTCTTTTTTTTCCACTCACAAGTCTGCTCTGCTACCACACTAATTCTGACCTTCATCATCTCTCATTCCAATTATTGTAAGAGACTCCTATTTAGTTTTTCTGCCTCAATTTTCTTCTTTCTTTCATTCATTCTCCATATAGCCACAAGTTAATAGGCTACTCAGAAGATCATGACTACTATTTTCATGAATATTGTTTTTTCTGAATACTGTTTTCCTGAAAAGAGTCTGAAGGTGCTAGGCATGGTTATCAGTAAGGAAAGAAGAGAAGAAAAAAAAAGAGGAAAAGGAGAGAAGAGGAAGCATGAAGAAGAGAAGGAAAAACTAATTTTCATTGACAATTTCTAACAGGAAATGATTGGTTATTGGTGTGGAATTCCTATCAGAAGCAGCTATCAGACCATTATCTAATTAGTACAAAGGTGGAAAATCAATGCCAAATTAGCAAGAAGTAAAAGATAAGATGACATTTTGAACAGTCATGAAAGCTTCCACCAAATTTATTTAAATTACCCATTCATGAAAAAAAGGAAATGGAAAACAAATAAACAAACAAAAGTATTGACATTGATTTTCCACAAAAAAAAATGAACTGATAGAAAGCAATAGCTACAATGAAGAGGTTGAAACACCCTGGAAACTTTCTTAGAAAAAATACATCTTAACTCCTTTGCAAGTGGGATATGGCAGCAAAGGTAAGAGCTGTTTAAAATGCAAACTCAGATTTCTAAAAAAAATAAAATAGAGAATGGTAGAAGATTACAAAGAGGCATGTGTATATGTGTGTGTGTGTGTGTGTGTGTGTGTGTGTGTCCATTTCAGAGAGAAAAGATCTTAAAAGAAATAGGGATTGTTTTAAAATACATCACTAGAAGGAAGTTTTCTAAGGTAAAAATCCAAGGTAATGATTGTTGTTGTTATTCAGTCGTTTCAGTTGTGTCTAATTTTTTGTGACTCCATTTGGGGTTTTCTTGGGAAAGATACTGGAGTATTTTGCCATTCCCTTCTCCATCTCATTTTACAGATGAGGAAATTGAGGCAAACAGGGTTAAATGACATGCCCAGGATCACATAGCTAGTAAGTATCTGAGGCCAAATTTCAACTCAAAAACATATGTCTTGCTGACTTCAGGCCTGACACTCTATCCAGGGATTCCCCCTAACTGCTCTATAGCTATAACCAGGGGTAGGGAACATGCAGCCTTGAGGCCACATGTGGCCTTCTAGGTCCTTGAGCACAACCTTTTGACTGAATCCAAGTTTTACCGAACAAATCCTTTAATTAAGGGGATTTGTTCTGTGAAGTTTGGATTCAGTCAAAGGGTCACACTTGAGAACCACATGCGGCCTTGAAGCCACAGGTTCCCCACCCCTGACCATAATCTTATAGCTATAAAGCCTATAGCTGTCTATAGCAAAAAGAAAAAGAAATTCTCCAAATCATAAATAATTAGAAAAATGCAAATTATCATAATTCTGGGGTTCTGTCTCATACTTAGATCATCAAAGCTGACATAAAGGTAGAATGCCAAATGTTGGAGGGGCTGTAGGAAAGGCTATACTTGTTTGAGCTATGAATTGGTATAGTTATTTTAGAAAACAATGTGGAACTATGCTCAAAAATGTATTAAACTGTGCCTATCCTTTGACACAATTTGATCACTACTAGGACTGAACTTCCAAAAAGATCAAAAAAGAAAATATTCTATATGTATAAAATGTTTATAGCACCTCTTTGTAGAGTGGCAAAGAACTTGAAACAAAGCAAATGCTCATATGTTGGGGAAGGCTGAACAAAATGTGATTTAGAAATCTAATGTAATGCTATTGTTCTGTAAGAAGTGATGAAAGAAAAACCTGGGAAGATTTGTATGAATTGAAGCAGAGTAAAGTAGGGAGAAATAGGACAATTGACACCATGACAACAACATTATAAAAATAAACAATTTTGAAAGACTTAAAAACTCTGATGAATTCAGTGATTAATCATAACGCCAGAGAACAAGTGATATAGAATGCTACTCATCTCATGATAGGGGTCTTGGACTAAATATGCAGAATTAGGTACACATTTTTGGACATAAATGCAGGGATTTTGTTCCCCCTTGATTATGCATAGCTTTACAAGTATTTTATCTTCCTTTTTTTCCCAGGGTGGTGGGGGAGTTGTTGGTGAGTGAGGGAAAAAAACCCAATACTTGATAATTGAAAAAAGTTAAATCTCTGGAAAGATAAAATACCAAAAAATGAGGGGGGTATTTTCTATTATTTCAATACTCTGATGGATCTTTGACCTCATTTATATAGATGTTCCCTCCAGAAACACAGATCATAAACCATTCAAGCTTACCTGTCCTTCATGATTATCATCTATCACCTCCCATGTTCTTCAAATTGTCTTTATGTTGCATTGATATCTATGGAACATGTAACTTGTCTATCTGTTATTTCGGTCTAGTACAAAGTGGAAATCATTTTTCCCAGTCATATATTTATTTATGACATTCTTTAAACTACTTCTCCAACATAATTCCTCATTTATAGCCCCTTTACGTACTCGTACATTGTCTTTTGGGTAATGCTCATATCAGTTCAGTTCTTTGAAGACTGTGGTATTCCATGACTAAGTTATACATCTTCATGACTCTACAGAATGTATTTGATTTAGTTTCAAACAAGGTGTCACCTATGCATATATAAAATTATACAGGATTCCTTTAAAGATATCACAAGAGGAATAATAACTTTGTTCAACAACTCTCTGATTACTAACATAAGGTAGGATATCAAAATAGAAATATATGATCACCAGACATATTCACCAATATCGTAGAGGATATACAATGCAGATTACAAGTTGAAAGATTCCATATATCTAGAGAACTCCTCCGGATGCTTCTGTTTGTAGATAATATTATGCTGATTATAAGCAGAACTTACTAAACAGAACCATTATCCCTCAGAAGAGTGTGGCCTATGGTACAGATTAATATCTTCAATTAGATAGACAACCTAGAGAACTAGTCTTAAAAATTACCATGCACAATATTCCAAAGGTATTCTGTTTCTTCTGGATCCTTCAAAACAGGATTAAGGAGTTTCATAAATGTATTTCAGATCTCTACTGTTCCATTGACAAATTGGTTTGGGGGATGCTGACAGCAACAACGGATAACTATTACCAATAAGGATCAGTTATCAAAGAAACAGGTTGCTAAACATAGGGTCCAGAGAAGGTCGAGTCTTGGTTAGAAATGTGAGTAAGTTGGTACTAGAGCACCATATTCATTGCTCTCTAATGGTCAGTCAAGGAGACATGGTCTCTTATGATAAGAAAGAGGTGGGAAATGAAGAATATTTAAGCCTAACAAAGTGCACAACACCATTTCCCACATTTCAAGTGCATAGGATACTTTTGTGTTTTTATGCACTGCTTCTATGGGCTGGCTTCACCTCTCATCTTTACCTAAATGAGCTTCATCTGGATAGATCCCTGCTGCCCTTGGTAGCAATACCACAGGGGGAAGTGCTCATCTCTAACTGGTGATGGATAGGAACCCATCAAGGTGTATAGATGTGATGAGTGAAATTTTAAATAAGGGAGGAAACAAAGGTATTTCAGATTTCACCCATCAGGTAGACAAAGGAGTGACATTTTCAGCTAAGTGCTGTAGCTGTTGCGCCTTGACTGTAGTTGCTCTTTACATGTGCAAAGCTTGGTTGAATGACTGATTCCCCTAAGGCGGCTTCAACAAACCAACTGAACCCCACTCCCATCTTGCTCTCACTCTAGCACTATGGCTTCTGTAGCTATATCAGTTTCCTACCAAAAACAGTTTTTGCTATCCAATGTGATGAATATTTATCCTCCTAAAGGCTCTTATAGTAATGGATAACACAGAGTGCTTCTTGAGCAGTTTACTTTTTGACAAGTTCTATTGACTGGAACTCTAATGGATACGAGTTGTCACTTGCAAGAGTATTCAAATGTGGAAATTTCTCATCTCCTACTTCCCTTGTAATGTCTTCTTAAAAAAAAAAAAGAAAAAAATCCAAGCCCTACAATGATTGACTTTCAAGTGTGACAACAATAGTATCTGTAAGGGCTCTGCATGGCCCTTTGGTGTGTTATTTCTTTTACAATACTTTGCCAGGGACAGGAGAGGGAGAAGCAGGAAGTTCAGAGACATCAACAGCCTGACAGGTGTTGACAGTGAATTAGATTAACACCATCTTCATCTTATATTAAGGGACTATGGTTTCCTCCCTGACTCTGTTTTCCCCCCCTGAAATGACAGAAAGATGCAGTAATAGCTTCAAAGACACTTAAACAGCACATTTCTGGAGCAGAGAAAGAAAGAGATGGAAGCCAATTTGAAAATGCTTCTGAGTAATTTGATTGCAAGTATTTTCCCATCATTGGCAACCCAAAAAGCCCTACATCATTTTGTGAAGTTGCTTGCCTGAAAACTTCAAGCTGAAGGTGGCGAATGTGTAAATGATGAATTGGGCAGCACTGTGCATGTTATTTCATATCACAACAAAATATTTCCCTCTATTTTTACTTATTATTTGAGTCTCATGCAAATCTTTTAGGCAATTAGGACTGTAATTTCAAAACTACCTTTCGCGTGAGCTTTAGTTAATGTTTGGGGGGTATTTTCACATCAGTTGAAGAGCTGTGTACCAGACACTCAGTAAAGCTCCCACTTATATCCCTGAACCTGACTGAAGACCTCCACCTAAAAGGGAGTTTGACCTAGGAATTAGTATGATATGCAGAGGTAGAGTGTTGGATTTTGAATCCAACAACTGGGATTTAAGTCTTGGGTCAACTAATTACTACCTTGCAGACTTGAACAAGTTATTTAACCTCTTTGGACCTCAGTTTACTTGCCTGTGTTGCATATTCAGGTCTGCTCATCTACCTTTGGTATCTACCTCTTACCTACTCTCACCAGTGGCTCCAAAAAGCTATAGCATGCACAGTGACCACACCCCAGTAAAACTGTCTCCACAGATGGGCTAAACCAGGTCGAGGGTAACCAACAGGCTTCAAACCCACTGATGAATGAGGGAATGCCTACTTCAAGCATGTGAAGACTTCTCCCAGCAGAATGGATGGATGAGAACAATTTGTTCCAATGGCCATGAAGGTGGTAAAACAGGCATTGTGGAGCACTTAGAGCTTGGTCAAACAGCAAAAGACACTGAGGTCCCCACTGCATCTTGAGCCATGCTAGTCATATTGACTTTTGTCCTGCTACTGGACTTTGATGACTCTGGAAGAGAGAGCCTGTGGAATAACATGCAACTCTGCGCCACTTAAATCCAATTCACCCATGAATCAAGACATCAACCTGTGATGTCATCGGTCCTCTTCCAAAATGAAAGATGAACCACTTGCCTCTAGTTCTAAATCTCTGTTCCTTTGAATCTTACTGATAAAGTCAAAAATGGAAGGGGTGTTACAAGGGGGAGGAAGGGACAGTGAACATGACACTATTATATATTAGCAATCTTAACATTATTCAAGGGTATGACCTAGTGATGGACTATTTGTAGTGTGTGCAGTGTGTGTGTGTGTGTGTGTTAGTTAGAATGAGTTTAGCTAAGTTACCAGGCTTCTGGCTGGGGAGCATGGCAATTCGCAAACATTATCTATTATTATAGAAAGGGTAGGTTCTGTGTTGATTAAGGAAGTATATAAACTGAAGAAATCATAGATAATTGACTTCTGTATAGAATCACAGAATATCAGAGACCTGGGATCTGATCACTTTCCTCCCTGATACCCCTGTTGCTGTTTCCCCATCCTCCAAACTGGACCTAAGAGGCAATGTCTAGGAAGACTTAAATTATTAAGTATTTCACTCAGTGGAACAATTTATTCTCATCTTCATCCTGACCATTTTCTGTCCTGCTGATGCATTTATATTCCTTCCTTCTTTGATGATTACCACTACTTTTGCTTCTAGAAAGGTTGTGTTAATGAGTTAATGAATTTCGTTTTTTTGCTTGTCATAGTCATGACTTTTTAGATCATAAGTCCTTTCCCTGGTCACCACTCCACTATATATTTTTATATTTACATTAGACTGTGACCTATTTGAGAGCAGAGACTGATTTTTTTTTGCCTTTCTTTGTATTCTCGGCACTTAGAACAGACTTGTTACATAACAAATATTTTTTCATTCATTCTTTCATCTAGCCCAGTAGTTCTCAAAATTTTTGGTCTCAGGACTCCTTTAAACTCTGAAAAATTATTGAGAACTCCAAAGAGTTTTTGTTTATGTGGTTTATATATATGATATGTACTATTTCAGAAATTTAAAAAAAATCTTAGTATTATGAAAATAGTTTTGACCTTATGGATCTCCAGCAAGGTCCTTGGAATCCCTTAACAATCCCTGAACCACACTTTCACAACCATTGATCTAGTCTAGTGCAAACTAGAAAAGTAATTCTCATTATACTGTGAATGGAAAATGGTTGTCTAGCCTCTGTTTGAAGACCTCCAAGGAGAAGAGGCCCACAATATTTCTATTCTACTTTGGATGATGAAATCATTTTCAAGTTTTACCCAGGATCAATCCCAAATTTGCCTCTTTGTAATCACCACACATTGTTCCTGATTTTATCCTCTATGGCCAAATACAACAAGCTAATCTTGCTTCCATATGAAAGTCCTTTTAAAACAGTATGTACCTCTACTTTCTCTCCTCTTTTCTTCTTTACCCCTTATAACCCGGTTTCTGAACTTATCATTCCATTGAAACTGCTCTTTCCAAAGTTGCTGATTTCTTAGATGACAAATCCAATGGCCTTTTCTCAATCCTCGTTCTACTTGACCTCTCTGTAGTTTTTGGCTCTGCTGATCACTCTCTCCTCCTTGATGATCTCTTTTCTTTAGGTTTTCAGGACACCACTCTCTCCTGGTTCTCCTCCTACCTCTTCAATGGCTCTTTCTCTGTCTCCTTTGCTGGATCCTACTCCAAATCACACTCTCCACTCTCTAACTGTGGGTGTCCCTCAGGGGTCTGTCCTGGGACCTCTTCTCTTTCTATACTATTTCACACAGTGATCTCACAAATTCCCATGAATTTAATTATCATCTCTATGCTGATGATTCTAAGATCTGCCTAACCTACCCAAATCTCTCTGTAAACTTTCAATCTCACACTCTCCAACTGCCTTTAGGACACAAATAGTAAGTGTCTGAGGCCAAATTTGAGCTCAGGAAGATAAGTCTTCCTGACTCCAGGCCCAGTATTCCCTCCACTGTGCCACCTAGCTTCCCATTTGTAATTGGTTCCCATTTGTAATTGGTCCCCATTTGTAATACTTTCTCATTGTTTCTGTCAGCATCTCTCAAACTAATTTGGTCATGGAACACTGAGGGATTTGAAACATATTCACGCATTAATCCTGCTTTGGAGGTATGGGAGAATAGAATACCTTCGAAATATTTGAGTTATGGCTATTTTCTATTGACATCACAAGGAATATCATGGCTGCTGACAAACTCTGGTAAGGATTACAGCCGGTGACCCTCCATTTTGTGTCATTAAGCATTTCTAGAAGAAGACTCACCAACCATCCACGAGAATTCCCTGTATATGCTCCCTAAAATGGGACTTCATGGGCACATCCTCTGTTACATGTCATATTAGCAGTTTCCATTCACTTCTTGTGCCTTGAAAACAAGACAGCTTGTGTCTCTGCCCTCTATTCACTCACCCCTCATGATTTGCATTCTTTTGTCTCTGTGCTTGCTTAAGAACAAGCCATTCTTTTTTTTTTCTTAGAATAATCTCCCCATTCTCTTTAACTGCTGAATTCCTATTTAGCCTTGAAAACTCAAGTCCAGCATTCTTCATAAAGCTTGCCCTCATTTACCCTTTTGGTAGTGGCCACAGCCTTTCCCTCAGACATCATGTAACATTTTGTAACTCTTTAACATACTTATTATACAATATTGTATATTGTAATGATCAGTCTTCCTATTTTAATTCCCTACAGGCTGCAAATTCCTTGGCAAGAGACATAGAGTTTTATCTGTTTGTTTCTATTCCATCCTGATCCCTCTCCACACCCAGGCCAGTGCCATACACGTAACAGGTGAATACCTTTTGTCTCTGAGACAAACTACACATTTTTTTGGCATTAACAATCTAGTCCCAACCTGTTTTTCCAGGATTGCACATTACTGCCCCTCATGAATCCTAAACAGGCTGACTTCCTATTCCCTAACCTCTTAAGTCCCTCAGTCTAAGTCCCTTCAATTGATTCTCCTCTCCCCCAGCCTAATTGAAATCACTGAAGGGGAGTGTAAAGGAAGAAACAACAATATGTAAATGTATTAAAATAAGAACAAAGAAGAGGTTTTGCTCTTTCATCTATTTACCAGGTACGAAGTTCTTCCGTAGTGGACTTGGAAGGGTGGCTTGCCATTGGTTGGCCACAGATTCACTGCACAAAAAGTATCCTTTAAAATGCTAGAGTACCAGCTCTAGACACAGTGAAGGCTGCTGAACTTTGTGGAGTGTGACCATTCCCAACAGAGAAGAGAGCCAATTATAAAGAGGAAAAAAAATAAACAAAAAGAATCACTCTTTCTCTTTATCCTACTTCTCCCAGAAAGAGGGCAGCAGATAAAATGGAATCTTTCTCTTCTTCCCACCCCATCAGCCAAGACACTTTGTATCAGAGATACTTGACCAATAGGAGATACCACAATCAGCTTGGAGCAGGTCTAGGGAGTCAAAGAGAGATTCAGTGTAGGTGGCTCCTAGGAATATGACTGCTGGCAGCAGATAAGGGAGGCAACTTTGGATTCAAGGAAGAATTAGCCTAGTAGTCAGGAAGGAGAAGGGAAACAAACATTTATTTAGGTGCCTACTATGTCCTAGGCACTGTGCTAAGTACTTTACAGATACCTCATTTGATCCTCATAACAACCTTGGGAGGTAGATGCTGTTATGATCCTCATTTTTTTAGTTGAGGAAACTAAGGCAGACAATAGTTAAGTGACTTGCCGAGGGTTACACAGCTATTAAGTGCCTGAAGCCAGATTTGAACTCAGGTCTTCCAAACTCCAGGCTCACTCTGTGCCACTTAGCTGCTTTTAGTCAAGACTCAAAGCTTTGGAGAGAAGGCCCAGGAGCCCAAATGAATGACTTTCTCTGAATACATACATATACGTATTTGTAAGTATATGTATATGCATACATGCATACATATTTTTGAGACATTTAGTCTTTAACGTTACTGTTATACTGTCTCAGTATATACGTTTGCATGTGCATTTGCTTTGAACTAATTGTGTCCACTGGCTGATTTTTAAAGGCAAATATACCAGCTGGAATTTGGGAGCTATAGTTTTAGGAGTACTGACCCATAGAGCACCTGAAAAACCCACAATAATGTTCACTCCCTAGTTATTCAACCTGTAACCTACAAATAGACCAACGGGTTAACATTCAACCTTTTGCTTCTGTGCTTTGCACAGACTCTCTGCCATGTCTAAAATGGTCTCCTTTATGACGTCTAATTCTTAGAAACAATGACTTTCTTTGAGATTCCAATTCTAGAGATAAATCATTTAAAGATTTTCCTGATTTTACTTCTTGCTAGTCTCATCTTCAAAATTTCTTGCATTTTGTAAATGTTTTGTAGGAAATGTGGTGTGTTTGGCCCATATAGGCTATGTATGTCCTCAAAGGCATATCTAAATATGGCTTGCAGGATGGTGAAAAAAAAATAACATCCCTACCATCTCTTCCCTCCACCCTTTCCCAAGGGAGATTTAGATTGTAAACTTTTTGAGGGTAAGGACTTTTTTTGCCTTTTTTTTTTGTATCTTTAAAGCTTAGCACAAGGCCTGCCACATGGTAGGGGCCTAATAAATGTTGATTGGTTAAATAATTCCTACCAGAAAGGAAAACAAGTTTGGAGCCAAAGGCTGGATATTCTCCTCTCCTAAGAAATAGGAGGTACTATGCTAGAGTTATATCTATCTGCTAATTATTGGTCTAGGGCAGGGCACTGAAAATAATGAGTTGTGACTGGTTATGAAGACTAAACCTAAAAATAGGGTATTTTTTAATGCTATCTTGGGGGCAAGAGGAAGATAAAAGAGTTGATAAAATTGATGGTAGAGTTACAGATGATAGTGACATGAAGAACTACTCACATTTTTTTTGTATTAGTTTTCTTTGCAAAGAAAATAGTACTTTGGATGAGAAAAGAAAGAATAAAACTGGTTAACCAGGAGTTAAATCCAATGGTAACTAAAGAGAAGAGAAAAGTGCATCTCATTGTTTACATTAAGTTCACATATCACTGGTTCCATAATATATGGAACTTATTTTAGTTCCAAGAGAGACAGACAAAGAGAGACAGAGACAGAGAGATTCATAGATAGAAATAGATAAATCTCTATGTTCCTTCATCTCTCTCTCTCTCTCTCTCTCTCTCTCTCTCTCTCTCTCTCCCTTTTCTATATAGATAAATAATAGAAACAGACAGACAGATAGATAGATAAAAACATAGATAGATGATATGATTACTGGGCAATAGTCAGTAATCTTTTACATATCATGGAGAATAGAAGAGGCTCTGTAAATCTAGAGAAGGACTTTTCAGGTAAGAGGAGACAGTCAGTAAAGTACAGATCAGTGATCTTTGATTTCCTGATAAAATTCTGCAATGTATTATTAAAGGGGTGGTTTATGAGCATTTATAAAGAAAAATGGAAATCATTAAGAGCTAGCATAGTTTCATTAAGAACAGGTCATAATAGACTAACCTCATTTTCTGTTTTGGCAGAATAACTAGGAGATTAAATTGTAAAGTGCTGTAGGTGTAGTTTACCTAGATTTTAGTAATTATTTGACATTCTTTAAGGAAATTCTTCCAGATAAGATGGAGATCCGTGACTAGAAAATAGTACATTTTGGTGTATTCAAAACTGATTAAATAACTAGAGGACAAGAGTAGGAGGTCTCTAGTAGAATACACCAGATTTCTCTCCTTTGATCTTTTGCAGTTCAACATTTTTATCATTGATTTAAAGGCATACTGTACATTGCATGCTTGTCAGACAAGCAGATGACACAAAGCTGAGAGGGATGGCTAACGTGTTGGATGAGTTAAAGCTAATGTGTTTGCATATTATTTAATTTAAAAAGTGATCTGGGTGTTTCAGTGGACTGCAAACTTAAAATGAATCAACAACCTAACATGGCAGCCAAAAGTGCTAATGCTAGTCTAAGCTACATTAAAAAGAAGCACAAATGTCTAGAAAAATGAAAGTAATAGTTCTATTCTCTGCCCTGGTCACAGTACATCTTGAGTTCAGAGCTCAGTTCTCATTTTAGACGGAACATTGATAAAGTCCAGAGGTAAAAAATTAAGGTTCAGATACATGCAAGACACTGTTTCGTGCCTTTTTTCCCCCTCTACACCCTCCTGCAGTGATCCCAACAGTTCCCACTGGTTGAATGATAATCTCCATGCAAATACTACAAGTATATCCAGCCCTATATCTCGAGCTCCAGTCACACATAACTCTCTATTATATGTCTATAAAGGGATGTCCTAATAAGTATTTTAAGTTCAACATGTCTAAAACAAAACTCATCTGTACTCAATTCTCTTCATAACTTCCCGATATCTTTCAAGGGCACAACTTTCTGCCAGTCACCCAGATTTATAATCTTAGAATCATTTTACTCTCTTCACTTTTTCTTATCCCCTAAATCCAATCAATTTCTATGCTAAAGTCTTTCAAAGCTCAGCTCAAGTAGTCTCTCCTATATGAGGTCTTTCCTAATCCTCCAACTAACATACTCCCCACCCCAATTACTCAGTATTTATTTATATGTTACTGTATTCATTTTGTATTTTCCTTTGTAGAGGGGTTCTTTACCTTGGACTATGGATAAATTTTAGGGGATCTGTGAACTTGGCTGGGAAAAACAAATCACAGCTTTATCTTTATTTAGCTCTGATTGAAATTTATCATTCCCTTCAATTATTTAAAAACAACAACAACAACAATTATTATTATTATTATAACAAGTAACACTTATGTAGCATTTTAAGGTTTTGCAAAGTAGCTTACAAATATTATCTCATTTTATGTTAACAACAACCTTGGGAAGTAGGTGTTATTATTATCTTCATTTTATACATTAGTAAACTGAATTAAACAGAGATTGTGACTTACCTAGAGTCACACAGCTATCAAGTGTGTGAGGCCAGATTTAAACTCAGCTCTTGCTGATTCCAAGTCCAGCACTCTTATCCATGGCACTACCATCAAGTTATCCTTTTTTTTTGTTGTTGCTGTTCTTGTGCATTTAATTAATGTTTTTATTTTAATTCAGGTCTTAATACTCTACCTTCCCCCAACTCCACTACTGAGAAAAGAAGAAAAATAATACTCTCATAAAAATATGTATAGCCTCCCCCCCCCAAAAAAAGAATTTCCTCTACTGGCCATGTTAAAAAATTCATGACTCAATCTGTATTCTGAGTTCATCACTTCCCTATCAAGAGATGATTAGTGTGCTTCATCATGCGTCCTTTGGAATCATGGTTGGTCATTATGTTGAGTAGAGTTCCTAAGTCTTTCAAAGTTGTCCTTATAATTTTGCTGCCACTGCACAAACTGTCCTAATTCTGCTCATTTTACTCTGCATCAGTTCATGTAAGTATTCCTAGCTTTCTTTGAAACCTCTCCTTCATCATTTCTTATGGCACAATTATACTCCATTACTTTCATATATGCTAAATTGTTCAGCCACATTCCAATTGATGGACATCCCCTCAGTTTCTACTTCTTTGTAAGTTATTCTTGAGTAAGTTGCTCTGAGGTCATTTTTTTTCCTGTTTCACCAGAATGTAAAAGGTTTCCTGTTTTACCAGACATGAAAAAGGTTAAGGATCTCTGCCTTAATGGACTATAAAGACCTTGAAGGAAGGTACTGTTTCTTTTTGGTTTTTGTATTTCCAGTGTTTTTCCTATCCTAGTGCCTGATACAGAAAAAAGTACTTAATCAATATGTCTTGTTTGATTAAACCAGGAAAGACAAGGAATTTGAGATTGACAAACAGGCTTTGGTTAAAGGACCTCAAGGTACATACTCTGAAGAGAAAACTTGTGGAGGATGTGATACTTGTTTTCAAACATTTGAAAGGTTGTAGGGCAAAAGAGAGTAGAGACTTGTTCTGCTTGATCCCCATGAGTAGAACTTGGATCAATGGGTAGAAGTTTCAGGAGGCCAGTTTAAGCTCAATGTAGTAAAAATCTTTTTTAACAATTAGAATTAATCCTAAGTTTAATGGTCTACCTTGGGAGGTAGTAATTTCATGGAAATCTATCAAAATCTGTATGGCCACTTGTCAGGTACACTGAAAGGAGATTTTTTTTTTGTCAGTTACATGTTAGATTAGATGCCTCAGAGATTCCTTCACTCTCTGAAATTCTGTGAGTCAGACATTGAACTCAAATGCCACAGTTATTCGGGCCAATATAATAATAATAGTTAATATTTATTTAGTATATGTACCAAGCACTGTGCTAAACATTATTATCTCATTTGATTCTTACAACAAACTTAAGAGTAAGGTATGACTATCTTCCCCATTTTATACATGAGGAAAATAAAGCAAACATAGGTTGTCACTTGCCCAAGGTCACATGGCTAGTGTTCCGAGACCAGATTTGAACTCAGGTCATCCAGATTCCAACCCAGCACTCTATCTATTGTACCACCTAGCTGTCTCTAATATGTCATGTGAAAGTAATTTATAACCACAATAAGTCATATAAATATATTATTTTTGTGACCATTATTAACTATATTGATGAGAATGATGATGATGATTGGCTAGTCTAAAGAAATTGTTTTCTGGGGAGTGGAGCCAAGATAACGGGAGTAAAAGCAGTGACTTGTTTGAGCTCTCCACCAAACCCTTCCAAATACCTATAAAAAATGGCTCTAAACAAATTCTGAATCAGCAGAACCCACAAAAAGACAGAGTGAAACAAATTTCCAGCCCAAGACAACCTGGATGGTTGATCAGAAAGATATATTGCACCATGCTGGGAGAGGAGCGCAGTTTGGCATGGGCATGCAGGCAAGTCAGGCCTCAGTGAACCTGGAGCAGGCCTCAGAGGACTGAATTGCAGGCAGCTGTGGTGGTTTTCAGAACTCTCAACCCATAAACACCAAAGACAACCTAGAAGGCCAGTGGGAAAAGTCTGTGTCTGTGGTGAGAGAGAGAAGCACAGTGGTCTCAGCTCCAGTCCCCTAGCCTGGTCCTGGGGTGGCAGCTGCTTCCTGAGCTTCTAGCCCACAGACTGAAGGGAAACCAGTGGCTGATCAGAGAGGGATTGCAGAGATCTCTTTGCTGGTGCAGGATTCTCTTGCTTTGCCCATGCTTGGATCTGGGTCACAGTTCTGGGTGGCAGTCCTGGGGCAAGGAGGAGTGCTGGTGTGGTAGAGCTTGTAGTAACGGAGGAGAGGAAATCCTCCTCACAGTTCCAAGACAGCAAAACGTGCTTGTGGTCACTCATAGACCAGAACACAGGCCAGGAAAGGAGTAAGCACCTCACCCTTGATCATAGCACCTTGGAAGAATTGAAAATTTACAGGTCCCTAGAAGTATCTCTGAAAACAGCTCCACAAAATCCCTGAAGCTTGGGATGGTACATTCTTCACACTGGAAACAGACCCCTACCTTAACAAAGAGGTTATAACTCAAATAATTGACTGGGATCATGAGCAAGCAGCTCAAAAAGAGTGAGACTACAGAATCTTATGTTGGTGACAAAGAAGATCAAAACATACAACCAGAAGAAGACAACAAAGTCAAAACTCCTACATCCAAAGCCTCCAAGAAAAATATGAATTGGTCCCAGGCCATGGAAGAGCTCAAAAAAGGATTTTGAGAAGCAAATAAGAGAAGTAGAGGAAAAACTGAGAGTGATGCAAGAAAATCATGAAAAACAAGTCAACATTTGCTAAAGGAGACCCCCAAAAATTACTGAAGAAAATAACACTTTAAAAAATAGCCCAACCCAAATGGCAAAAGAGGTCCAAAAAGCCAATGAGGAGAAGAGGAAGTCCAAAAGCTTACTGAAGAAAATACTTCTTTAAAAATTAGAACAGAGCAATTGGAAGCTAGTGACTTTATGAAAAATCAAGACACTGTAAAACAAATCCAAAAGAATGAAAAAATAGAAAACAATGTGAAATATCTCATTGGAAAAACAACTGACAAGGAAAATAGATCCAAGAGAGATAATTTTAAAATTATTGGACTATCTGAAAGCCATGATCAAAAAAAGAGCCTAGACATCATCTTTCAAGAAATTATCAAGGAAAACTGCCCTGATATTCTAGAACCAAAGGGTAAAATAGAAATTGAAAGAATCCACTGATCACTTCCTGAAAGAGATCCCCAAAGGAAAACTCCTAGGAATATTGTAGCCAAATTCCAGAGTTGCCAGGTCAAAGAGAAATATTGCAAGCAGCCAGAAAGAAACAATTCAAGAATTGTGGAAACATAAACAGGGTAACACAAGATTTAGCAGCTTCTACATTAAGGGATTGCAGGGCATGGAATATAATATTCCAGAGGGCAAAAGAGATAGGATTACAACCAAGAATCACCTACCCACCAAAACTGAGTATAATCCTTCAGGGGAAAAAATCGACATTCAGTGAAATAGGGAACTTTCAAGCATTCTTGATGAAAAGACCAGAGTTGAATAGAAAATTTGATTTTCAAATACAAGACTCAAGTGAAACATGAAAAGGTAAATAGGAAAGAGAAATCATAAGAGACTTATTAAGGTTGAACTGTTTACATTCCTACATGGAAAGATGGTATTTGTAACTCGTGAGACCTTTGTCAGTGTAAGGGTAGTGGGAAGGAAAAAAATTTATGTATGGATAGATAGATAAATAGATACATAGATAGATAGGTGGGTAAGTAGAGGGCAGAGGATGAGTTAAAGATGAAGGGGTGATATCTGGAAAATAAAATTAAGGGATGAGAGAGGATTATACTGAAGAGAAGGAGAAAGGGAGAGGTAGAATGGGGTAAATTATCTCACATGAAACAGACTTTTACAAAAAGGCTTTTACAGTGGAGGGGAAATGGAGAAAGGTGAGAAGGAATGAATGAATCTTATTCTCATAGGATTTGGCTTAAGGAGGGAATAATGTAACAATTAGGTATGGAAATCTATCTTACCCTACAGGAAAATAAGGGGGGAAGGGGACAAGAGAACAGGGGGGCGATAGTGGGGAGGACAGATTAGGGGAGAGGATAATCAGAAGCGAACACTTCTGAGGAGAGACATGGTCAAAAGAGAGAATAGAATAAATGGGGGGCGGGATAGGATGAAGGGAAATATACTTAGTTTTTCACAACATGACTACTATGGAAGTGTTTTGCATGACTGCACATGTATAACCCGTATCAAGTTGCTTGCCTTTTCAATGAGGGTGGGTGGGGAGGAAGGAAGGGAGAAAATTTATAACCCAAAGTTTTAAAAATACATGTTAAAAAATAAATTTAAAAAAAGAATAACCTACTATGTGCAAAATATTGCTATTACAGTTCAATAAACTTACTAAGAACCAAAAAAAATAAGAAGTTGTTTTCCATGTCCTGGGGGAGTGGGTGAGAGAAATAATAGGAAATGCTTTTCTGTCACTATAAGATAGATTTAAATGAGGGAATGGGTTTGTTGTTTTTAAATAATTTGAAGGATACATTTAATATCTGAGTCAAATGCACCCACAACTAAATGGAGGATGACTTCAGAAAGCTGGAAAGATTGTCAAAGGGGCATTTTTGAAGATAGGATCATACATACACACATATGTATGTGTATATATACATGTATACATATATATGTATGTACATATGTATGTCTCAGAGGAGGTTTGCAATTAGTTCCACTAAATTACACACTCTATGGAATATATACACTCTAATGGAAATAATTGCCACCCTTCTCTTTTTACCACCAGAAATCTTAGTGCTTACCTTCCACAAAGTACTTAGCTTCTCAGCAGGAGAAAAATCAAGAAAATGACAAACTAGTCCAAAGTTCTTGAAATGGATGTTGAAGATAGACAACAGCAACTCTTCTATCCACAACTAAACAAAAGGAAAAGGAAAAATGCAATATTTGGGAATCTAAAGCCAGACACTTCAAAATTATAACCTATATGACCTGGGGCAAGTTTCTTCCTTTCTCTGGTATTCAGTTTCTTGCTCTATAGATTGAGAGGTTTGAGCACATAATCTCTGCGGTGGTTTCCCATCCTAAATTTGATCATTTTATGACCTTTCTGCCTTATGCAGCGTAATCAGTGCCCTGAGGGAACAAAAGAAGTCAATTATTTCTGTTTTACTCACTGTCGCTATTTCATTTTATTTTATTGTTAATTGGAAATGGAAAAGATGGGTTCACAGTAGTGGACTGAGCCCTGTATTTGGAGTCCGGGGTTCAAATCCTAATTGTACCTGGGATGTAACCTAGAGTAAATTATTCTGAGGCCAATTTTCTCCCATTTCAGTTGGGGATCACAGTGCTTGAATTATAGGTGTCTGAGGGTTGTTGTGAGAATCAAATGGGTTAAAGTTTGTGACAGTGCTTTATTAACTACAAAACATAATGTAAACTTCTGCTATTGCTTTCATTATTGTCATCCTCCAAGTCCTCCTTTGGGGTGTATTTTACAAATGTGTGTAGTTGGTAAGAGTAGGACTTTATCAGAGACCCATGATGAATTAAATCCTCAAATTCACTTAGTGAAGGTGTGTGGGAGAAGGCTCTCAGACTTTGGCCCCATTTGCAGGATAAAGGGGTAGGTAAAAGAAACAATGATAGAGAAGGGTATGCCCTTTCAGACTGTGCAACTTAATTTATGGTTTGTACTCTGGGTAAATGACCCCTCTTCTAGAGAACATAGAAACTTTGTGGTGCTGAAATAATTGCCTGCAGGTTAGTAGACATTACTGAGATTTAAACATAAGTTCATGGATTTTGACCTTGAAGAAATGCTTAAGAAAAGAAAAAGTGGACAAACTAAGAAACGGTACCATTTGGCATCTATATTATCAAGGTCTCCTCCTTTTTCCCGTGTATAGATAAGAAGGAACACAGGACTTTGGAGACAAGGAGGCTGTACAGAACCTGAGATATTGCCCATTGCAGCACTGGAAAACAGGAAGGATTATGGTTTCTGGCCAGTTCAAATGCTAAATTTCACTCTTCTCTTCCCAGTATGTCTACTTGGCTACCACTTCTCTACATAAGTACTTTAAGGTTAAAAAAAAAATCAGGAACTTAACTCTAGGCAATACCTGTCCATCTTGTCCATCTGTTGGCAGACATCTCAAGCCTACCAAGTCTCTATTTTCTCTAGGGAGGAGTGGATGATTTCTGTCCTAGATGAGGTCAAGTATAGGTGAAATACTATACTGCACCCACTCCTCTTCCCAATCAGAATTTAAATAGTCACTTTCATATATAAAAGTCAAGATCGGGATGAGTGTTTGCAAAAGCATCACTTCTTGAACACCAATCTTCTTGGGAGTCCAGTTGCAAAGCTGGGTTCAGACAAGTTGAATGAGAAGAGTAGAGAATTAAATGCTTGGATCTAGTATCTTTCTAGGGAAAAGCACAGATCTAACAACTCTGCTTCTTCTTGGATATGAGTTCTGATTCTTTCTGAAAGGGCATAGCAATACCCTTAGCCAGAATTTCAGCTAAGCCCAAAGCTAGAGACAGTAAGAAACATGATACTCACACACCTTTCTCAGGAGCAGGCCATGGGGCCTGGCATAACAATTTGACTAGCAGAGATGCTGCACTATAGAAGGAACACTGTCAAGAGGGGGCTTAGATCACAGAGAATTTGATTGCTTAGGCCAAACATACTTATATACATGCCTCTATACTTGTAAACTCTTTAGATATCCATTCTTCTCAGGGATTCTGTGTGCATGTGTTTATACACAAACACTTTAAATTGGCACTTTAAGGGCTTTACAGATATCAGCTCATTTTATCTTCACAATACTGGAGATAGGTGTTATTTTAGATCCCCATTTTACAGATTAGATAACTGAGGCAGACTGAGCTTAAGAAACTTGACTGAGATTAGACAACCAATAAGAGTCTGAGGCCAGATTTTAACTCAGGTCTTGATGACTCCAGGTTCAGCTCTATATCTATTTTGCTTCCTACCTGCCTTTTATATTCCTTTACCTCTACGTCCTCTTCTAGCATCCAGCTCTATGATCCAAGCTCCTTTCTAGTTTCATAAACTTAACTTCACTAGCCTCACCTCAGCTCTTCAGCTGGGATCCTTAGCTGAAGGTCGGAGTTCAAGTAATAATGCCTTTGAATTCCTTTCTCAGGCTGCTTGGGAGCACAAGTCTCCTCTGGACATGTGCTTATGTTAAATATATATATTTATATATTTTATATTATTTATTATATATTTATAATATATATTTTATATTATTTATTATATATTTATAATATATATTTGTATATAATATATATTTATAATATACAATATATATTATATATTTTAATACATTATATATATATATATATATATATATATATATATATATCACGGTGGGAATGGGGAAGTGAAATACTCATGCCCACCCCCATCTGGCTGGATCTCCTCACAAAGCACAAGGGAAAATTTTGAAGAATAAAATCAATTGGGTTTCCCCTGCTTTCTGCCTCTCAGTATGAAGATTCTCCAATTTATCTGAATGGACAGAAAAGGGCATATAGAAAATTTATAACATGGGGACAAACCCATTATATCTGTCATTCAAGATATACAAACATGGCTACTAAAAGTCTTAAAAGGCCCCAGTCCTACATCTTAATGTTTCTAAGTAACAAGGTAGCCAGTAGATAAAGGGTTAAACCTGGAGTCAGGAAGATCTCTGTCCAAATCTAGCTTTAGACACTTAGCAGGTATGCATTCCTGGGCAAATCACTCTGTCTGCCTCAGTTTCTTTGCTATGAAGTGAAGATACTATCCCTCTCAAATTTGTTGTCAGGATAGAATGAAATATTCGTAGAACATTTAGCAATATTTCTGTTACCTGTGACAAACATTATTCAAATGGGACCACTCAAAACCTGAAAGTTTTGTAATCAACTGGAGGTGACTCAGTTGATCAAATTACCCCTGTTTACTCTCCTTATTACACATGTAAAAGACATTTAAAAAGTTCTTTTAATGATGAACCTTTTACACTGTGCTAAAATAGACATTACTGCAACAGAGCATCTCAAATTGCCCCTAAACATGTGTTGTTCCCCATGTAGCAGTGCTTTCATTAGTGAACATTCAAATGGATTGCTTTTCAACACTTAAACAAAAGCATGTCCCTTGCGTGTAGACTTCAGAACTCCTAAATGTATTACCTGTAAATGAAGCTATTATACTTTGCTCCACTAGAGCTACCCTTTAATTTCTAACTTTCTTGGATTTTTTTTCTTTTCTTGGCATATAATGAATCTTTTAGTGGGATTATCTGAAAGCCATTCTATTGTCCTCTCTACCATAAGAAGCTAAAGCCCAATTTCTTCATTTCAAAGACACCATTGTTTTATATTAATTTTTTTTTAAAATCACCCTTAAGCAAAGAGCCAGAAGCCATACAACATGCAATTAGTGTCACATCCTGTTTAGGCCAAGGGTATAACTTTTTTTTTAATTCTTAAACTTATTGATAGATAACTAGATTTAGTGATAATTATCTATGTATAATTTGATTAAGTAATTTGTATTTTGATGTATTAAATGATTTTTAAAATCACTTTATGTTTTTCTAATGTTCTAAAATTTTACTTTTAATGTTTTAGAGACCTTAGAAATATACTCTGTGAATATATAAAACCATAGAACTACAGAATTGAAAGAAATCTTAAAGGGTATCTAAAATCTTCATCTAATATACATTAGGGAAAACTATTGAATTTAGAGAACTGGGATTTAAATCCCATATGTGATATTTATCTGTAACCACTTGAAGATAAAACTTTTGAGGCCTACTTTTATGTATTTTATGTTTTGTTAGTTAACCAGAGGATGTGAGTGTTTCAAACCAAAGGCTTTTAATAAAAAAAAAATCATTTCTCATCACCCTCCATAAACACTCTCTCTGTTTTTATCTCTGTCTCTCTCTTTGTCTTTGTCTCTGTCTCTCTCTTATCTTCAACCTCTTTCTAGCCACTGGTTCATTTTTTGTTGCCTTTAAACACAACCAAATCAGCCCCATCAATAAAACAACAAAAACAATGCAACTTCGAAGTTTAGACCATTTCCTCAAGATAAAGTCCTATGCCTTTCCTCCATTTCTTATTTAAACTCCTGGAAAAAGGAAAAAGGCCCTTTCTGATTTGACTTTCTGATTGACTCTCCCTTCACTCACTCCCTAATATTTTGCCATGTGGCTTTAAACACCATCACTCAGCTAAAACTATTCTTTTCTTAATTGCCAAATTGGACCATTGCTTCTCAACTGTAATCATTCTCAACCCATTTTACATTATTTGCCACCCTCTGCTATTCCCTCCTCTCTGAGGTTTGATGACAGCATATTCTCCTGGTTGTCTTCCTACCTGTCTGACTGCTCCTTTTCCATTTCCTTTATTGGCTAACACTCCACATTGTATCTTCTAATGGGGGCAGGAAGGGAGGTATTTCCTAAGGATATGTCCCAGTCCCTCTCTTCTTCTGTGTCTATATTCTGTCTTTTGGTGATCTCACAAGCTCCCATGGATTCAACCATCATCTCTATGAAGATGATTCACATATTTATATATCTGGTCACAGTCTCTTCCCTGTACTTCGGTATTATTTCACCAATCATCTTTTGGACATTTCAAACTGGGTATCTCAGAGACTCATGTCCCAAACTGAAATCATTATCTCCCCCCCCAAACCCTTCCTTCTTTCAAACTTCCTTATTTCTCACACAATTATCAATCACATATGTAAACATAAATTGGATGAATTTATTCATAAAACATAGGGTAGCAGAATGAATTAAGAATTAGCAAAAACCAACAATACACTGTTTATAAGAAACACCCTTGAAAGAGAAAGATTCACATGCAGGGGAGGCAAAACCAAGGTGGCAGAGTAAAAGCAGTGACTTGATTGAGCTCTTCCCCAAACCCCTCCAAATACCTGTAAAAATGGCTCTAAACAAATTCTAGAGTAGCAGAACCCACAAAAAGACAGAGCAAAACAAATCTTCAGCCCAAGACAACCTGGATAGTTGATTAGAAAGGTATATTGGACCAGGCTGGGAGAGAAATGCAGTTCAACGTGAACACACAAGTAAAGACCAGGCCTCAGTGAACCTGGAGCAGGCCTCAGGGGACTGAATCATGGGCAACTGTGGTGGTTTCCAGACTTCTTAACCCACAAACACCAAAGACAACTTAGAAGGTCAGTAGGAGGTCTGTGACCATGGTGAGAGAGAAGCTTGGTTCCAGCCCCAGTCTTGGTGCAGCCTCAGGGTGGCAGCTGCTTCTGGGGCTTCTGGCCCACAGACTGAGGGGGAATCGAGTGCTGATCAGAGGGGGATTGTAGGGATCTCTTTGCTGGTGCTGAGGCAGTATTCTCTTGCTTTGCTAGTACTTGGATCCGGGTCACAGTTCTGAGTAGTAATTCTAGGGCGAGGAGGAGTGCTAGCACGGAGGAGCTTGTGGCAGCAGTGGAGAGGGAATCCTCCTCACAGTTCCAAGGCAGAAAAGAGTGCTTGTGGTCACTCATAGACTAGAGCACAGGCCAGGAAAGGAGTAAACACCTAGCCCTTGATCATGCCATCTTGAAGGAACTGAAAACTTATAGGTCCCCAGAAATAGCTCTGAAAACAGCTGTACAAAATCCCTGAAGCTTAGAACAATACATTCTCCACACTGGAAGCAGAGCCCTACCTTAACAAAGAGTTTATAACTCAAGTAATGATCTGGGATCATGAGCAAACTAGCAAACAAGTCAGATCATAGAATCTTTCTTTGATGACAAAGAAGACAACAAAGTTAAAGCTCCTACATCCAAAGCCTCCAAGAAAAATATGAATCAGTTCCAGGCCATGAAAGAGCTCAAAAAGGATTTTGAGAAGCAAGTAAGAGAAGTAGAGGAAAAACTGGGAAGAGAAATGAGAGTGATGAAAGAAAATCATGAAAAACTAGTCAACAGCTTGCTAAAGGAGACCCAAAAAAGTACTGAAGAAAATAACACCTTAAAAAATAGCCTAACACAAATGGCAAAAGAGGTCCAAAAAGCCAATGAGGAGAAGAACGCCTTAAAAAGCAGAATAGGCCAAATGGAAAAAGGAAGTCCAAAAGCTCACTGAAGAAAATACTTCCTTAAAAATTAGAATGGAGCAATTGGAAGTTAGTGACTTTATGAGAAATTAAGACATTGTAAAACAAAACCAAAAGGATGAGAAAATAGAAGACAATGTGAAATGTCTTGTTGGAAAAACAACTGGCCTGGAAAATAGATCCAGGAGAGATAATTTTAAAATTATTGGACTATCTGAAAGCAATGATCACAAAAAGAGCTTAGGCATCATTTTTTAAGAAATTATCAAGGAAAACTGCCCTGATATTCTAGAACCAGAGGGTAAAATAGAAATTGAAAGAATCCACTGATCACTTCCTAAAAGAGATCCCCAAAGGAAAACTCCTAGGAATATTGTAGCCAAATTCCAGAGTTGCCAGGTCAAAGAGAAAATATTGCAAGCAGCCAGAAAGAAACAATTCAAGTATTGTGGAAACACAATCAGGTTAACACAGGATATAGCAGCTTCTACATTAAGGGATTAGAGGGCTTGGATATGATATTCCAAAGCGTGAAGGAGATAAGATTACAGCCAAGAATCACCTACCCAGCAAAACTGAGTATAACCTTCAGGGGAAAAAATAGACATTCAATGAAACAAAGGACTTTCAAGTATTCTTGATGAGAAGACCAGAGCTGAATAGAAAATTTAACTTTCAAATACAAGACTCAAAAGAAGCGTGAAGAGGTAAACAGGAAAGATAAATCATAAGAGACTTATTAAGGTTGAACTGTTTACATTCCTACATGGAAAGGTGATATTTGTAACTCATGAGACCTTTGCAAGTATTAGGGTAGTAAGAGGGAAAAAATTGTATGTATAGATAGATTGATAGATAGAGGGCACAGGGTGAGTTGGAGATGAATGGGTGATATCTGAAGAATAAAATTAAGGGATGAGAGAGGATTATACTGGGAAAAGGAGAAAGGAAGAGGTAGAATGGGGTAAATTATCTCACATAAAACAGATAAGAAAACGCTTTTACAGTGGAGGGGAAGTGGGGAGAGGTGAGAGTGAATGATTGAATCTTATTCTCATTGGATTTGGCTTGAGGAGGGAATAAGATACACACTCAGTTGGGTATGGAAAGCTATCTTAGCCTACAGGAAAATGGAGGGCAAAGGGATAAAAGAGCAGGGGGATGATAGAGGGGAAGGCAGATTGGGGGAGTGGATAATCAGAAGCAAACACTTTTGAGGAGGGATAGGATCAAAGGAGAGAATAGAATAAATGGGGGGCGGGATAGGATGAAGGGCAATATACTTAGTTTTCCATAGCATGACTACTATGGAAGTGTTTTGCATGACTGCATATGTATAACCTGTATCAAGTTGCTTATTTTCTCAAAGAGGGTGGGTGAGGAGGGAGGATGGGAGAAAATTTGTAACCCAAAGTTTTAAAAGCAAATGTTAGGGGCCGCTAGGTGGCGCAGTGGATAGAGTAACGGCCCTGAAGTCAGGAGGACCTGAGTTCAAATCCGGCCTTAGACCAAACATTTGACATGTACTAGCTGTGTGACCTTGGTCAAGTCATTTAACCCCAATTGCCTCACTAAAAAAAAAAAAAATTAAAAAAAATAAAAACAAATGTTAAAAAATTGTTTTCACATGTAACTGGGAAATAAGATATACAGGCAATGGGGTATAGAAGTCTATCGTGCCCTACAGGAAAATAGAAGACGAAGGGGATAAAAGAAGGGGCAGAGATAAAAGGGAAGGCAGATTAGGGGAAAGGATATTCAGAATGCATGCTGTCTTGGGTTTAGGGGAGGAATGAGATGGGGAGAAAATTTGGAACTCAAAATCTTGTGGAAGTGAATGTTGAAAACTAAAAACAAATAAATTAATGAATCTTAAAAAGTGGCATATTGGAAGCAAAATGGGGCTCAATTTGGATTAAATGAAGGCGTCTGAAGGAAAAAAAAAGTTCACATGCAGTTGACAAGATGCTAAAAGCAAAAGGTATTATTATTTAAGTGAACTCAAAAAAGCAGAGGTGGTAATCATGATCTCAGAAAAAGCAACAGTAAAAATAGATGATTAAAAGATAAACAAGGAAACTACATTATTTTAAAGGCACCATAGACAATGAATTTGTGTCAATGCTTAGCACGTATGTGCCAAATGGCATAGCACCTAACGAATGATGCTGTGAGGTGAGAACCCATCCAATAAAAGTCAGAGGAATAAAGAGAAGAGTGGTAGGCTATTCCCTGCTGAAGGGTACTGAGGCAGCTTTTTATCCAGCTGATCACAACAATAGAAATGTCTGTTGTCTTCCCAGGGCATATATCCAAGACATAACAGAGACTTATGAAAATGGATGACAACTACCAGCTTCTGGTGATTCACACTGGTACAAATGACATTGCCAGAAGGTACCTTAACAAGTATTGCCAAAGATTAGGGAGCTTTTGGCAAGAAATTGAAGACCATGGGGACACAGGTTGTGTTTTCTTTGCTTTTGTCCATTGAACACAAGGGATATAGAGAGGAAAAAATAATTTGGGAAATAAATAGCTGGATGGGAAAGCTATATCTGAGAAGAAGATTTGGATTTTCCAACGTGATTTAAAGTATATAGATGATAAATTCCTGGCCAAAGATGGAGTATATATCTAACAAAGGCTGATAAAAATATATTTGTCTCACATCTTGAAAAATCTAATAAAGGTGTAACACAAAAAAGGATAGGGGAGGGAGAAGCTCTCAAGTTGGAATAGGCTACCTAGAGAGATGGTAGTTTCCCATTCCCCTTTATGGTAGCTTCCATAAGTCAGGTGACCACTTCTCTGGTAGCTTATAATGGGAATTTCTTTTGTGTATGGATTGGACTAGATGACTGTTGAGGTCCCTCTCACTCTCAAATTCTATGAGTCTGTGAATCTCTTTTCAATATTCCTGATAGATCATTAACCATACTGAATTTGACACTTTTAATAAACCTATTACACTCAAAGTTTTAATTTTTTGAGGAGTGGCAGAGAGATGGTTATTTTTGTTTTTACTCTTACCTTGATTTCTTTGAAATTTTGAAATGTTAGGATTTTCTCAAAAGTATTAGCAAATCTTTGAGGTTATCCAGGAAATATCATGGCTCTATTTCCCTAAAACCACTTCATCTCTTCACCACAAAGAAAAAGACACACACACACACACACAGATACACACACACATTTATACACCCTCGTTATAGAAACACTTATAAAATATGAAATTAATGGTATAAGAAACACAATTGCATATAATTTAGTTTTTGGAAAGATATATGTATAAACTGGTAGACTTTGACCCTACTTTCTCAGGGTCAGGCCTTTTTTATCTTCTCCCTCAGGTTTCTCAGCTACCCTGAGGGACCGGTATTTGTTTTCCTTGAAATTGGCTAGAAACTCTAAGTTCCTTTCATTTTTAGGGGCCCAGTGACTACTTAACATTGGACAGCTGTTGCAAAGGAATATTTACTTAAAAATAGCAACAACGAATATACATTTTCCCCAAAACCTAACGGTCATAATACCCTCCTTATACACATATACACAGACAACCCCAGTGCAGGTAAAGGTGGAATTAGGTTCCCCATTTAGCTCTTATATTGCATTGGTTCCACCAACTTCACATCCAAAGGCTTCTGCTGAGCCTTTTCTGAGTCCAGAAAATCATCCCAAATGATTGTTTTCAGCTGGCCTCAACACCTAGCCAGGATTCCTAGAATCGTAGATTCTTGTGTCTCCTACTTCCAGCCTTCGAAACTCCCAAGGTTATAGACCCCATGCCCTGTACCTGTAATGAGAAAGAGCCAAAGAAAAAGCCAAGAAACTAGGCCCATTTCTTGGGAATTTTCATGGGAAAGACCCCACATCCCTTACAACTTAATTCTTCCATCAGAAACTCTGAGAGAAGGGGTGACCTTGCTTTCTTAGACTCAAATGAAGAAATACAGCTAGAGCTGACTTAGCCCTCTTGAGGATACTGATAGTTTTAGGAAATGGGAAAAGGCTCCTCCTGACCATGTAGTAGACCAACTGGAAGCAATTACAGAATGTCCATGCATATGCTTCCCTCATGTATTATTATAATTCTCCAAGAAGCAACTCCCTAGCATCTTCCATATGGAGACATCTTAGCAGGCTCATGCATACACACACACACACACGCACGCACACACATATACATATGTATGTATGTAGGTATGTGTATATGTATATATGCTGATGATATGAAAGGTATCACTAGTGCCAGGAATCTTCGGTTCTGAATCATGGGCTATCTCCATCAGGATCAGAGGGGAAATGGTGGTCAGGGTGGTTGGGCTCGTCTGACATATGCTGCTTCTTGTCTCTCCCTTGGAGTGCTGTGATGTTTTAGGTAGGCTAGCTTGCTTGTGAGTGGCAATCAGTCAGCACTTGTGGCTGGCCCCTTGCAACTCCATAGGAGTTGTTTCTATAGATGAAGACTATGAGGGCTAGACGGTAAGCAGGACCAGTGGCCTGAGTAAGCTTCCACTCCCTGCCTGGGCTTTTGCACTCTTCTGCCTGTTGGTAGCAGTTGGTCAGCAACTATTGCAGGTGATGATGAGGAAGTCAGTCACTTTCTCCTCATAATGATGGTTATGGGGACTGGACTGGAAGCAGGTTTAGAAATTTGGGGCACAGTTATTCCTAAGGTTCTTTGGCTCATCAGGGTCTGAGGGGAGGTGGTGACCAAGATGATTTGATTCACCCAACATAGGCTGCCTCCTGCCTCTTATAGATTGTCCCATTGCAGTTGGCAGTTGAGTATCCTGATTGGTCTTCTTTTGTAGAATAATATTTTATGACAGATGGCCTCTAAGGTCTTTTTAGTTTCTGAATATTAAAAGACATGGTCTAATGGATTTTAATGCATTTTATTTTAATATTCTTAAATTCAAAGTATATTTAAAATAATTCAATATGTATATTAATTATGCTGCAATATACTAATTAAGCTGTGATCCAAAAGGTGTGTGTACTTCCTCCACCGATTTCCATTACAACCTATCTATTCCTTCTCATCTTGTGCAGTTCTTATCAGCATTTTCCCATATATCATCCAAATAAAATCCATCCACATATGGAATGTCTCCCATATATCCAGAGTAGTATTCCCTTTCTGCTTTTCCCCAAACAAGATAATATGTCCTCTGTCCCCATAATTTTGCAAAGCAGTATCCCATACCTGGATTTCTTCCCTTCTCACCTCTTTATGTTAGAATACCTATGCAAAAATGGGGTTGGTTGAATAAATCAAGGAAGCTATTTCACCCCATTTAAAATAAGTGTTAAGGTGCTCTGGATACCTTAATGAGATTTTAGAACTGAAGTTACTTAAGCATGTGGCTTAGATTTGGATTCCAGAAAGTAGTGAATGAGGTTGTTATTATTGTTCAATCATTTCAAGTTTTGTCTGACTCTTTGTGACCCCATTTTGGGTTTTCTTTGGCAAAGATATTGGAATGGTTTGTCAATTCCTTCTCCGGTTCATTTTACAGTTGAGGCAAACAGGGTTAAGTGTCTTGTCCAGGCTTAAACCCCCACTAAGTGTCTCTGGCTAAATTTGAACTGGGGTTTTCCTGACTCCAGGACTAGTGCTTTATCCACTATGCAACCTAGAATTTCTGAATGAAGAGAGAGCATTAGAGCTAATTCCCCTAAGAAAGAGCTGTTCGGGGTGGGGAAGAGAAGTTCACTTTGGTTTTGGTTTTGAGCTTCCCTCCACCTTTTCTTTTTGATAGAGGAGGATCTTGTGAGCTTTCAAGGATTCAATGGATTTTGGACTTCCCATCTTTCCTAGCATCACCCTCTCCGTCCCTGCGATAACAGTAGCTGATGTTAATGCGTACCTTACATTAGGGGCCAAGAGTGGACTGGATTAGATTCATAGATCTATAAAGAACCTAGCAAAGAAGATATACTGTACCTAAAGATAACTTCCTAAACACCTCACAAAGGAGAGAAAAGGAGTTCTAATAACTATGGGTAACTCTGAGTTTCCCCTTTGCTATATGAACTCTTTAAGCTCAAATCCACTTTCCTTTGGACTCTTTTAAGAGACTGCATCACAGATTTTTAAGGAAATGTTTTATACAAATGAGACTACTTTAGTAAATACCTTTTCTCTAAAAGCTACTTAAGTCTGGCTTAATTCTCAATTGATTCTCAATTGATAATCTAGGAGAAAGCACAATGATCTGGGCTTATGAGCTACAGCACTGGAAAAGACACCCCCAATGGCTTCAGTGCTACCTGAGGGGATATAGTAGCCACATTTTGGAGATGAGAGATGAGTGGGAGTTAGAACAAGAACCTCAGAGTGTAGATTAAACCTAGTTTTCTTTGAAGGTCAGCATTAGCTTCTATCTAACTCATTCTCTGATACCTCTAACTGCTAGTGCTTGAAACCCCCTCCCTAAGAGGAAAAAAAATTTTAATTTATTTTTTGTGTGTATACATATATGCAAACATACACCTATATGCATATACACATGTAGCACAAATATGTAAATGTGCACAATACTATATACATGTTATATATCTCTGTGTGTGCTTATATATACATATGCATATGTGGTATATAAACATTACACACATACATACATGCATATAAAATGGGTGCATGTATATGTGTGTGTCATATGTATATATATTACATATGTATAGTAGGGAGTGTTTCCTTTCTATCATTGTATCCTCAGTCCTTAACACCATGTCCAGCACATCGAAGGTACTTGAAAAATATTTGCTAATTGTTGATCAATTGGGTATCTCTGCCTCACTTGAGGTATTCATCTCATATCCTTTGGTCTTATGATGAAAGGTCACTGGATTACAGATCTTGCACTGGAAATGATTTTAGAGGCCATTTAGTCTAATCTCTTCACTTTAAAGTTGAAAAAAAAATGAGACCCAGACAGTTTAAGAGAGTTGCCCAATGTCACATGTATAGTAAGTGCCAGATTGTTGTTGTTTGTCCTTCATTTTTGAAAAAGACCAGTGACATCACGTGCAATATCTTGACTTTTCCATGAATTGGATTTGTATAAAGTCATCAACCTCACTTTCTCTTCCAGAGTCATTGAAGTCCAGTGGCAAGACAAATTGTTCTCATCTCCCCATTCTGCTGGGGATAGTCTTCATATGCTTGGGGTAGACATTCCCCTAGCTTACCAATGGTGTTGAGGTCTGTTGGTAACCCATAACCTGGTTTAGCCCATCTGCCAAGATAGTTTTACTGGGATGTGGCTGCTGAGCATGCTACAGCTTCTTGGAGACACAAGTGAGAGTTGGGTGACAGGTGGACACCAAAGGTAGATGAGCAGCCTTTGATAAGCCCTCACCCCAGAGGGGCTTGTCCTCCCTGAGTATCCAATACACCAAAAATGGCAGACAGGGTGTTTGAGACCAGGATCTCTGACTCTAAAGTCAGCATTCTTCCCATTCTATTAAACTTCCTCTCTCCTCTATGTCCCTTCAATATCCCAGTTTCTTTTACTGCTCCTTTTCCCTAAGCCTCAATCTCCTTATCTATAAAGTATAGGACCTGTACGAGATGGCCTCTGAAGTCCATTTCAGATCTAGATTTATGATCGTAAGATAGATGATGGCATTTGTTTAAGAATGAAGCATATTCTGTTTTCCATATTGTCTCTGTGTGGTCCAACAAAGAAGGCATATGCCCCAGACTTCTACAAATGTCTTCATTACTCTAACCTTCTTTGATTGGCAGTGGTTTCAGAAGTGGGGGAAGGGACAGTTGAGCCATAAAGTCCAAATCATAATCCCAGGCTGTCAGTTCCAGATTGCACAGGAAATCTCTGATCTAGCGCTGAATGGTTCAGAATAGAGACTTTCAAGGGAAGTGATAAAAAGGTACAAACTAGAAACTTGTGCAAATGCAACATATGGGTATTCTGAAAGTGAGAAAATAACACGAACATGGAAAATGTGAGGTGACTAACATTAATGATAGAATCAAATATTTCAATCACAAAAGAATTTTCTACATTAAAATATAAACTAATGTTTTGTTTGGAGTTCTTTTTGTCATCTAATTTATTCATTTAAAATTATATTAGAATATGAAATATTAGATAACCCTTTTATCTGAAAGCATTATATGCATTACCTCCATATTTTGCGTTGGCTGAAGGATTTAGTGAAGTGTTATTAAATTCTAATAGAAATGGGAGCCACATATCCCTGACCACCACATATTGACTTAGTTTCAAAACATAACATTATATATTATTTTATTGCATTTTAATTTATTTTGTTAAATATTTCCCAATCATATTTTAATCTAGTTCATCAGCATTTAGGATTGTTGCATGGGGAAGCATGTTTGAAACGTCTGATTTAGTGTATTTATGAAAGGATCTCAGCTTGGTAAGGCAAGCTAACACTCAGAACCCTGATAGTTATTTCTAGTTGCCTTCATTCAGAGATGACCCTTCTGCCTATAGAATTAAGTGGCGGTGGGCTCAAGTCTATGGTGAGGCAGGCTGAAGAAAAGTTCTTGTTACATGAGGGACTCACCCATATGGAGCACATTAATTCTTAGAGGATACTAGGAGACCATTCAGTGCCCTGGAAAAGGTAATTTACCAAATGGCATTCTAGCGTCTTGGAAAAATAAATGTATTTTCCATGTGTGAGTATGGCCCTCTTAGAGAAGCTCTCACTCATCCCAGGTTATCTCCAAATTAGACCTGCCATCTCATTAATTGTTATGATATTCTTTAAAGGAAGAGAGGCAGATATTTTTATCCCCACCAAAGTCCCCACCTAGGAGACAGAGAGCCAAGTTCTGGTGCTAGCACTATATCTAATTAGTTGCGTGATCTTGGGTAAACTCCATGGGCCTCTGGCTATGAAATGAGGGGGTTAGAATGGATCTCTAAGGTTACTTTTAGCTTCAAATCTTGTGAACCTATGACTCTTCCAGCTGAAGTCTATGACTCTAAATGAAGACACTTGTCAACAGATAAATAGCATACCAAAGGTAACTCAGAAAATTAATTGTACAGTTGGGAATAAAATTCAGGTCTTCTACTATTACTGTATCACCAACCAATTTACATTGTTTCTGTCTTTTTTTAATAGTTTATAGTACGTTCCCTGAAACTGACTGCAAATTTCATGTGACTCTGAGATTTAAGTAGGATAGTAGGAGAATCTTGCTTCCATACCTGTCAGGTTTATGTCCTGACTTATAAGTGAGCAGACAGAGGAAAGGTTGCCTTAGCCATCTCAAGTTTTGACTTTCTTAACTTTTTCACAAATAAATTTTCCTCCTTAATAGAGATGTGTGCATTTCATCATTTTAATAATTTAGAACAGAGATGATTTATAGTTAGCATGTTAATTATGAATACATACATTACCATTTTTATAGCCTATTTGGATGTGGATCAGCAAAGAATTAACCATCACCCTATTGTTACCATTTATCACTTGTCCTCCAACGTGCATATTTATAAAATAGGAGTCAAATGCCAAACAGGAAGAATTAAGTCAACCACTTCTCAATACTCTTTGATATTTTTTTTGGTCCTGACCTGTAATTTCATCAGCACTGAGAACTCGTGCTAAAAATCTCTCCACATGTATAGATCAACAACTCCCCATTCACTTATTATCTTAGAATGTTTCCTGGGGGATCTGAGAGAAAGTGTGACTTGCTCATGACTACACAGCTAGTTTTTGTCAGGCGCAAAGCTTGAACCTAGTTCTTCCTTTCTCTAAGAACTCCATTCACTTTGCCATGTTGCTGCTGATGGGGTAAAGCTGAAGAGCAGCTAGGAACCTGGTGTAAAACTAATGGTTATTCAATCGCATAGGGGAATCATGGGGAAACATGGGGAATCCTAAATGAAGTTCACTTAGGATTTCATGGCAGTAAATATTCAGCTTGTATGAACACACACCGGTAAAGTTCAACTTGACAAGGAATATTTGGCTCTTCTGCTTGGAAAGTTGTTTTCTCTCCAGCTCTGCCGCATACTCATATACTACCCATCTTTCAAGCTGTAGCTCAAATGCTCCTCCCTACATGAAGCCTTCTCTTATCTATGTAGGCAGAACTTATTTCTTCCTTTATTAAAATTAAATATCACTTCGTTCCGCTTTTATCACACTTTCACAGCCTCCCTTGTATTATAGTCTCTCATAAACATTTCTTAACTCCCTTGCAAGACAGTAACTTCCTTGAGGACAGAGATTGTGACCAGAAACATGACTAGAGCAGGGTAAGAGTGGCTTTCCCTCAGGGTACCAGAATTTTGAGGGTACTGAAAACACTTATACTCCTTCATCAGTTATGCTCTTTCTGTAGAAACAACTGAGCGTAACACCTAGTTATCAAGAATAATTAATTAAATTAGGAAATGGCTTCCTTTTTAAAGTTTTTATTTACCTTATTTTTAATTTATGGAACAAAACAAGCATGTCCAAAACATTGTATGATACAAAAAAAGATGATTGCACATGAAAGTGCAGATCTATTTTGTACAACTTGCTTTTCCTTTTAAATATATAATAAACTTATCATGTAATTTTCTTTTTTCCCCCTTTTTTCCCACCCCCCACCCTAGAGATGGCTACCATTAGATACAAATCTGTGTATACACATACATACACACATACATACATACATATGTAAAATCATTCTATATATACTTCTATTTAATTGTTCTTTCTTTGGAGGTGGATAACATCTTTCTCTGTTGTTAATTTGGGTATTTATAATAGTCAAAAGGACTTCCTCATTCAAAGCTGTTCTTAAAAAATATTGCTGTTACTGTATACAACATTCTCTTGGTTCTGCTCCTTTCACTCTTCATTATTTCATGCAAACCTATCCATGTTTTTCTCAGATCATCAAACTTATCATTTCTTTGACCCAGCTGGGACACCTTACCTTAGGTCTTTATCCCCAAGTGACCCATTTGGGACTTGGGATCTCTATTTCCCATCAAATCCACCAAATCCAGTGGCCTTCAACACTTGAGTTGAGAGCCCATTTTGTGAAGCTTGCCCCAGGCATGAGAAATACAAATTAGAGTTCTGACTGTATTTATTTTTTTTTTATTTTCCATGCCTAGCACAGAATATTATATAGAGAAGGCATTTAATAAATATTTATAGAATGAATGAATTCCTGATACTGATAATGCTAAAGAATATTCTTGATAGAATTTTTATAGAGTCATACTTTAGAGATGGAAAGGATAAGTTCCCTCATTTTATAGATGAAGAAAATTAGGCCAAGAGAGATTGAATGGTTTACTCAAGGCCATTCAAATAGTAACTCAATGAGCCAAAACATGAACTCAATGAGTTCAAACTCAACCCTCATTTCCTTGTTTGTTTCCTTGTCTATTTCTTTTCTTTCTCCACATTCAAAACTAGACTGGATCCACTGGATTATAGAGTACATTGTCAGGAAGAAGATTCAGTGACTTGCTGGAGGGTCACACAGTAAGCAACAGGAATAGGATTTAAACTCAGGTGTTCCTAACTCTAAACCCGGTTCATCTTTTATCTCATTCTGCCTCTACTCACCTTCACATTAATGCAGTGTAATTAATCACCTGTTGCATATAGAGTTTATATCACTTAGTTTCCTCTAGCTATGTCAAAAAGTGGTTGTTGTCCTTTGTCCTTGAAGAGGACCAAAATGACATCACTATGTTGGGATCAAGGTACAATTGTGTCTGACTGTGGCTCTTCAGACCAATCTGAGCTCCGAAGGTTCTACCACAGGTTGGGCACAAATAGTCCATGTGAACATTAGGAGTAGAGATGTTCCTAAATTTGTGCATCTCACGTTTCTTTTGAGGCTACTGCAATTCTTCTTTGCTCATAGATCACACCATCTTCTTTGATAGGGGCATGATAGGCAGGGCAGTCCTGTGCCCATATCTCCTATGTCATGTAATTGATTCCAAAGTTCTTCAGAGAGACCTTGCGTGTCCTTGTATCAATTCTTCTGATTATCATGTGAGTACATGCCTTCTGTGACTTCTCCATAAAAGTCTTTTAGGCATTTATCTTTCAAAAAACGTGGCCAGCCCATCAAAGTTGCACTTTCGGTAGTAGAGTTTAAATGCTTGGCAGTTCAACTCAAGCAAGTATCTGGTACTTTATCTTTCCAGGTGATTTTCAGAATCTTTCTAAGATAATTTAAATGGAAGCAATTAATTTTTCTGGCATGGAGCTGGTATACTGTCCAGGTTTCAAAGGCATACAACAATGAGGTCAGTACAATAGCTCTGTAGACCTTCAGTTTGAGCTACTTCAGTTTGGTAGGCAATCTAATACCTCTTCTCTCCCTCACTTTCATTCAGAGTCTCCCAAACACTGAGCTAACCCTGGCAATGCACGCCTTAACCTCATCATCTATGTGCACATCACTGGAAAGTGTACTGCCAAGGTAAGTATATCCACAGCATTCAAATTTTCTCCATTTGCTAAAACCAATTGTTCCACAAAGGAAGATGTAGTGCTGGCTGGTGGAGAACCAGTGCTTTCTTGGTGTTAATTTTCAGGTCAAAAGTAGCACAAGCAGCAGAGGATTGATCCATATCCTTTTGCATCTCAGCCTCAAGGCTGCATTGAGTGCACAATGATCTGTGAATAAAATGCTGTGCACCAACTCTCCCTCCACTTTAGTCTTGGCCTGTAACCTCTTCAATTTAAATAATTGCCAACAGCGTGTTAGCTGTTTGATTCTGTTTCCACTCTTGTTGGAGGTGTCTGACACCATCACAGAAAACATCATGCTAAAAAGCATGGAAGCAAGTACACAGCCCTGCTTCACCCATTAGTGACTGGGAAAGCGTGAGAATATCGTCCATTATCCAGAACATGTGTAAGCCATGCCATTGTGGAACTGGAGTACAATATTGATGAACCTTTCCAAACAACTAAATTTTGCCATGATCTTCCTCAAGCTCTCAAGACTGACAGTGTCAAAGGCCTTGGTCAGATTGATTAATACTGTATATAAAATTCTGTTCTGCTCCTGGAATTTCTTCTGGAGCTGTTGGGCTGCAAACCCCATATCAACTCTTTGTCCTGTGATAATCACAAGGGGGTTTTCTCTTAGTCATTGCTGGCAAGACTCTTGCCAGAGTCCTCTTTAATAGGTTGATCCTTCACCTGAAAGGTGGTCATCTACTTGAGAGCCAGTGTAGCTTCAGAAAGAGCCAAGGACTGCTTAATATGGTGTTTGCTGCCCAACAAGTCAAGAAGTACATTACCCAAAAAGAGACAACTGATATTTCTTCTATTTAGAGTTAAAGTGGTAAATGCAACAAGAGTTTTTGTTTTTATTTTTGTTTTGAAAATAATAGAATGTTAGGAAGAGGAGCAATCTTTAAGACCATCTAGGCTGCCAACCCCTCCCCCAACATTATTTTGGATATTAGGAAACTGAGGTCTAGAAAGGTGAAGGAACTCACTCATGGTCACCTGGTTAGTTATGAGATTGGAAGAAGACTCTAAATATTATCCTCCAGGTAAGTGCCCCTTTGCCATACCTCACCATCTGTAACATTAGTACAAAGATTTTTGCTTGCATGACTGGTCAGCAAATACATGTCATATGTCAAACAAAATTGTTTTTCGGGTTTCCAACGTAGCAGATGAACTGGCAGAAGATGATCTAAAACCATCCACTATGCTCTGCCTCATCAAAAAGTTTTATCTATGTCTGTATAGTTCCTGGGTTACCCCTCAAATGTGGGCCTCCCCAAAAGCTATCTTAGATTCAAAACCCTCTTTGGGTTATAATACATTCCAAACCTCACAAGTTGCCACTGATGTACTTAAAATTACCAACCAGTCAGAGGACTCATGATTAAAAATAAAAGACATAGTCATAATATCACATCTAATCAAACAATAGAGAAAATAAAGTGATAAGAACATGTCCCTACATGAACACAGAGGGTATACTCTCCCATGGATTGCAAATTATATCATACTTTTTCAATTCATTTCCATCACATTGTCTGGTCTTATGAGCAGCAGGCTCTCTGCCATAACATGTGAGACTCTGATAGTCAAAACTCTTCAGGACTAGTTGCTGCTATATTTGAAAAAATACTTGAAAGAAGCTTCATGTAGGACATGTGTGGAGGGAACTCATGTGGTCATGGAATGTATATTGAGAGTAGATAAATGGAGACTTTGTGGCTATGGCACATATGTGACTAAAGTTACTCATACTTTGACATCATGGAATAGAGTATATTCTCTGGTAATATCATGCTACTTTTTTCTTCTGGATGTTAGATCTCTACTTTCTATTGTATGTATGAGTGGGAATCATGATGCCCACTCCCTTTTAGACATGTCAACTTTTGGTGGGCATTTTTCTGTACCAAGGGCAGCCCACCAAGACCAGCAGTACTACCAAATGCCACAGTTGGTAAATGGTGACCTTCCACTCTACTATCTCAACCTGCCAACTGGTGGCCAACAATGGAACAGCATCATTAGTTATGGATTTTGTCTTTCCCCAAATTCAACCTCCAATGCTCCATATTTTTTTGAGGTGGCTGAGTGGTACAGTGGATAGAATCCTGGGGCTTAGAGTCAAGAAGATTTGGACTCAGGAAGATGAATTTAAATCTGGCCTTACTAACTGTGTGTGTGACCCTGAGCAAGTCAGTTAACCACTACATGCTTCAGTTTTCTCAACTGCAAAATAGGGATAATCATAGCACCTCCCTCCTAGGATTATAGTTAGGGTCAAATGAGATAATATTTATATAGTGCTTAGCACTTTGCCTTGTACACAGTAAACACTTAATAAATGTATGTTCTCCTTCCCTCTCTATTCTCATTTAGATGGTAATCCCTCCATCCCCACCTTTGTCAGAGGTATCCCTGATACCTACTCAGTCATTTAGACTCTCTGTCATCTTGGTTGGAGATTATCTTCTGTGTTCTTCAAGGTGCCTTGTACCTTCAAGAATTCCTCCTAGTCTTTCCATCTGCCATGAAATTGAAACTTCTTTTATGTGCCATTGCACCCAATTTGAATGTGAGCTCCTTGACAGCAGAGACTATCTTAACTTTCTATCTGTATCCCCAGTGTTTAGGACAGTGCTTGACATGGTAAGCACTTAATTAATGCCTTTTCATTCCATTTACATTACATTGTTTCTGCTGGTCTTGCGAGCATCAGGCTCTCTGCTACAACAAGTGGGATTCTGACAATCGAGATGCTTCAGGAGCAGCTGCTGCTATCTTTAACCTCTTTAAGTCTATCTTCTGGAATTCAAGGGCTAGAAAGCTGCTCCCTGACAGGGAGAACTACAGCTTTTTATGTATATCTAAGAGTTACCATTCCCATCTAGGAAGCCAACAAATGCTAGCAGATTGTCCCACGCTAAGATTATCTACTCTTTTAATCATGTCTGTCCTTATCAGAAGTCTGTTATATCCTTGATTGTAATCTTATTTCTCCAAAACCTATTTTTTTTTGAGGTTGTACTCCATAAAACCTGTGTAGCTAGGCATATGTTGGGGTTAAAAGAGGCCACCTTCTCCCAAGAATTTCTTTTACTGTTATGCAAATGAAGATCAAAGAAAGCATTTCTAAATTATGTATATCTGCCAGAAACAAACTTCCTGTCCTTTGCTGGGGCAAAACTTCACTGTTCCTTTATATAGGTGCTTAGGCTACATATTTATTTCTTAAAGCATGGTAACTACATGCATCAAAAATACTACTTAATTTGCAAACCAGCTGTTTTGTCATCAGTTTTAAATTTTGCACATCAATAGACAATATGAGAAGACTGACCAATGCTTATTTTTTTCACATTCTTTTAGAGGATAAAGGCTTAGATGGGTTAACTTCTATTCAGCATGTTTCATTGTTATACAACTTTGCAACTGGTTCAATACATGAATTGAAATATAGGCCACATCTATTGAATATCACCAAATTGATTGTTTAGGGGCCATCATAAAGGAAGATCAATTGCTCTAGGAGTAGTCAATCCCATTTGGTCATTAATATGGCATATATAACCAAATGTGATTATTTCAGACATTTTAATGACCCAATTAAATCAACCATTCAGTGATTGATCAGTTCTTTGGTGCTTGGTCATTATGACAGCAGTAAAAATAAATAGGTCAACCTGACAACAATCTATTTGATGACGCCATATAGATGCATCCATAGTTAACTTTCACTATGAGATTTTATAAAATATATGGTCTTTTTTTCTGAACTACCTTCCACTGTATTCTCATGAAACCATAGCATAGCATAGTAGAAAATGCTAAATTTAAAATCAGAAGTCCTGGATTTGATTCCTGAGTATGTCATTCACTTTCCCTTTTTGGGATTTTGTTTCCACTTATGCAAAATGGGGGGATTAGATAAGATGGTCTCTGAGATCCCTTTCAGCTCTAAATTCTATGATCCTATCTCAGATTAGTCAAGCTAATAGTGTTTTAGTTTAATACAAATGATAGGTACACATGAAAAAAAGAAGCGGTAATGTGGACAATATATCCAAGTTGACAGTCTTGATGCTCAATCAATCAAACAACAAGCACTTATTAAGCAACTACCATACATCAGGTACTGTGCTAGACATTGAATATACAAATACAAATAATTTATATATTCCTGCTCTTACGCAGCTTACATTCTAATAAATATGCATAAAGTACAAATATATATGTATATGTACACATATATATTCAATAAATTGAAAATAAATACAAGGTTGTTAGGGAAGGATAACACTAGTAGTTGTGGGTGTCAGGAAAAGCTCCATGGAGAAGGTAATGCCTGAGCTGAGTTTTAAAGAGTAATTTCAATGAGGCATTGAAATGGAAGATCAACAGTGAAACGGTACGGAGAAGAGCAGTAGAGTGGTACATCTATGGAACAATGAGAAGGATAATTTGGCTTGGTTATAGAGTGAAGTGGCAGGTAATGTAAAATGAGACCAGCAAGATAGGATGGAACATTTATAAAGCACTGGAGTGTAGATTTTATTGTATAGGCAATAGGTATCTACTGGAGTTTTTTTGAGTAAGAGTTTTGTGGTCAAATCTGCATGACAACAATGTAGAGAATGCATTGGAGTCTAGAAATACTTGAAGCAGGGAGACCAATTAGACACCATTGCAATAGTCTAAGTGTTATGATGGTGAAGGCCTGAATTATGTTGATAGCTATGTGAGTAGAGAACAAATTTCAGATGTGAGACATTGTGAATGTAGAAATGTCAAGATCTGCCAAATGTTTGGACTTAAAATGTGAGGGAAAGTAAGGAGTCAAGAATAAGTCTGAGATTACAAATTGGGAAACTGGAAAAATGGTGGTGTCCTGACAGAAATAAGAGGTTTGGGAAAGGAGAGGATTTATATGGGAGGAAAAGATAATGAGTTCTCTTTTGGACGTATTGAGCTTAAGATGTCCCAAGACATCCAAGTTGAAATGTCCAATGGGCAGTGTGTGATGCATGGATAAAGTCGAAGAGAGAGATTGTGGCTGGATATATAGCTCTATGAGTTATTTACATAGACATGAAAATTAAACCTTTTAGATCTTATCTGATGCCAGGGGTGGGGAGAGGAGAGAGACAGAAAGACAGAGAGAGAGAGAGAGAAACAGAAAGAGAGAGGCAGGGAGAGAGAAACACAGAGAGAGAGAGAGAGAGAGAGGCTCAGGATATACTTAGGAAACACTTAAAACTAGGGGGTGTCATATGGATTATCATCCAACAAAAAATAAGAATGAACAATCAAATGGGTAGAAGAACCAGGAGATAGTAGTGTTGGGAAAACTGTGTATTGTCATGCAATCAACAGGTTAAAACAAATCAAGTCAATACATGTTTATTCATTTTTATTTGCAAAATTTTATTATTTATTTTAACTTTCTTTTCTTTTTAAATCTTCAGTTACAAATTATCTCCCTCCCTCCAACCTCTCCTCTGCCCATTGAGAAGGCAAGCAAAATGACATCAATTATACATGTGAAATCATGCAAAACATATTTCCATGTTAGCCATATCACACTAAAAAAAGCAAAAAGTAGAGGAATAGATTGAGAAAATTAAGCTTTAATTTGTACTCAGAGCTCATCAGTTCTCTCTTGGGTGGTGAAGAGCATCTTTTCATCATGAGTCCTTTGGAATTGCTTTGGATCATTGCATTGATGAGAGTAGCCAAGTTTTTCACAGTTGATTAACATTACAACATTGCTGTTACTGTGCACAATGATCTCCTGGTTCTTTTCCCTTCACTTTGCATCAGTTCATACAGGCCTTACCATTTTTTTTAAATCACTCATGTTGTCATTTTTTATAACAAAATAGTATTCCATCACAATCATATACTTGTTCAGCCATTCCCCATTTGATGAATATTTCCTCAATTTCCAACTCTTTCCCACCACTAAAAGAGCTGCTATAAATAATTATTTTGTACATATGGGTCCTTTTTCTTCTTTTAATATCTTTGGGATACAGACCTAGCAGTGGTATTGCTTGGTCAAAGGTTTTATAACCCTTTGGGCATAGTTTCAAATTGTTTTTCAGAAAGATTGGACTAGTTTACAACTCCATCAACAGTTTATTAGTGTCCCTATTTTTCCTCATTCTCTCCAGCATTTATCATTTATAATAGATGTAAGGGGACACATCAGAATTTCTCTAATCAATAATGATTTAGGGTATGTTTAATATGACTATAGATAGCTTTGATTTCTTCTTCTGAAAACAAAAAAGTTTATGTAGGATATTTATACCCAATTGTGTGTATATACTTTACTTTTTGAACCAGTTCTAATGTGAGCAAGATTTACACATTACCCATTACTCCCACCTCATTTTCCTTTGCACTACAAAAGCTCTTCCTTGTGTGGCTTTTTTATGTGAGAAATTTTCCCTATTCTAACTCTCCCTTCCCCTTCTCCCAGTGCATCCCTCTTCCTCACCCTTTCACTTTTTGAGCTTATCCCAACATAATTGACTCATACCCATGTGCTTTGTCCATGTAGATAACTCCAAGCTGCCCTAATAATGATAAGGTTCATAGGAGTTGCGTGTATTGTCTTCTCATATAGTAATATATGTAGTTTTATTTTAGAGTCCTTTACGATTGCTCTTTGTGTTTACCTTCTTATGCTTTTTTTGCATCTTGTGTTTGAATGTCAGATTTTCTGTTCAGTCCTGATCTTTTCATCAGGAATGCTTGAGAGTCCTCTATTTCATTAAACATCCATTTTTCCCTTGAAGGATTATACTAAGTTTTGCTGGATAGATTATTTTGGGTTGTAATTCTAGCTCCTTTGCCTTCTAGAATATCATATTCCAAGCCCTTTGCTTCTTTAACATGGAAGCTGCTAAATCTTGCATGATCCTAACTATAGCTCCATGATATTTGAATTATTTCTTTCTAGTTGCTTGAAATATTTCCTCCTTGACTTGTGAGCTCTGGAATTTGGCTATATTTCTGGGAGTTTTCATTTTGTGATCTCTTTCATTCAGTGACCTGAGGATGCTTCCAATTTCTATTTTGAAATTGAAACAATTTTAAAATAAATCAAAAGAATACTTTTTGGATGTAAGATATCAGGGTAGTTTCCCTAGGTAGTTTCTTGAAATATGACATGTAGGCTTTTTTTTTGATCATGGCTTTCAGGTAGTCTAATAATTCTGAAATTTTCTCCCCTCTATTTTGCAGGTCAGTTGTTTTTCCAATGAGATATCATACATTTCCTACTATTTTTCATTCTTCTATTAATGTTTTATGGTTGCTTGATGTCTCATGGAGTCTTTAGCTTCCATTTGCTGAATTCTAATTTTTAAGAAATTATTTTCTTCAGTAAGTTTTGTACTTCTTTTTCCATTTGACCAATTCTGCTTTCTAAGGAGTTCTTTTCTTCTGTGAATTTTTGTGTCTCTTATCATGTGGCTAATTTTATTTTCAAAGATGTTATTTTCTTCAGTTTTTTTTGTGCCTCTTTTACCAAGCTTTTGATTCTCTTTACATAGTTTTTCTTGTATTATTCTCATTTTTCCTCTATCACCCTTATTTTTTTTCCTTAACTCTTCTAGGAATTCTTATTTTGTTTGTGTCTAATTAGTACTTTTCTTTGAGACTTTACTTGCAGATGTTTTCATATTGTCTTCTGGGTTTATGGCTTGGTCTTCCCTGACACTGTAGTAGCTTTTAATGGTCAAGTTCTTTTTTGTTGTTATTGGTGGTGGTTTCTCATTTTTCCAACTTATTTCTTGATTTTGAACTTTATGTTAAAGTTGGGCTCAGCTTACCTGGGATCAGGGAAGCACCATCCTAAGTTTTGGGCTTTTTATGCCATTATTCTTAGAGATAGTTCTGGGATTCTGCAAGTTTTCAGTGTTTTCAAGGTGGTACGATACAAGGAAAGATGTGGTCATTGCTCTCCTGTTCTTTGCTCTTATCTTTACCCAGAAAAGATCCCTGCTTCCCTGAAGTTGTCTGACTCCTCTTATTGTCTCTGGACTGAGAGCTCCAAAGCTGCTACTCCTTTTGCTGCTGCTATTAGGGCTGCCATGTTGTGGACCGGCTCTTACCTGCTGTCTCCTGCTGACCTCCTATAATTGTCTTGGACTGGAAAAATGTCTCCTTTTGACTTTTTCTTGGCTCTGATGTGCCAACATTTGATTTGAGGGCTATTTTAAAGTTGTTTGTATGGGAATATTAAGAGAGTTTAGCTGGGTTGTCTGCCATCTTGGCTCTAACTCAACAAGCATTTATTAAGTACTTATATGTCAGGCATTAGAGCAAGTGCTAAGATTGCAAACACAAATAGAAAGAAAGAGTTTCTTACCTCAAGGAACTTACATCCTAATAAGGGAAGACAACACATAAAAGGATCTGAAAAGTGAGGTTGGGAGAAGAATGGAAGAGATTGTGTGACCTGGTTGAGGGGCATTGTAGTGGGTGTTCAGATTGTTAGGGTTGTATCCTGAAGAGGAATGAAGACATGGTTGGCTTGTGTGTCTTCCTTTAAAAAGAGGTTCTGGGAAGAAACTTCTAATCAAAGGGGGAGGGATGCAGTGAGCTTATAAGATGAAGAGATTTCTGTGACATGGTAGAGAAAGTCTGAGGTAAAGAGTGTAGCCTAGTGAGGAAGTGACTGTGATATTATAATAATAATATCTAATGTTAGATATTATTATTAGTACTTTAAAGATTATAATGGTCCTTATATATGTTATCTCATACAAAAAAGCCCTGTAAGGAATTATTCCCACTTTATAGATGAGGAAGTTGAGGCAAAGAAATTTTTAACTGACATGCCCAGCATCATTCATAAGAACCCAAAGCAGAAGAAATATAACTCATTTTTTCCTGACTCAAAGTCCAGCTTAATATTCCACTGTCACCCAGTTGCCTCCAATAATAATGTTGATCCCCTCAAAATCCAACACAATGTCCATATCACTGTACTGTTGTTATGGGTAGGGACATCAAAGAAGAGGAACATCAGCCAGGGTAATGTACTGTGAGGACCTCATGTATCCTGAGACCATTACGAGTGCTGAAGATCTCTGGCAGGATCACTGAAAAGGTGAAATGGGATAGGTCAATACTGCTTTTTTGTATTAGTACCCTGGTCAGTGTGATGCATCTGCTAAAGAAATAGGCAGGGAGGCATACAGTTGTAGGCTGGCCCTAATTGAAACTGTCATGATGTTCAGATAAACACTGAGGATAACAGCACAAGTGGTGTCCCTTTGGGCAGTGTGGAAAAAAAAAGCAAGACCCATTAGAACAAACCAAAAATACTAATAACCCATCTTCTGGAAATGCTTTAAGAAACATACCAATAATTAATAAAGTTAACAAATCATGAGTATTCATGACCTGGACTGAAGACCATACATGCTTTGATTACATATTATTTTTATACATAACACAACTGGAAACAGCTCTTACCAGTAATAGGCAAGCACTACATTCTAGTCTGTTGTAAACAATAACTTCAACTTTAAGTCAAGCAAAATAATACATTGCCACCCAGTGCTAGACAATCATAAAAAAATTAAATAAATAGGTAAATAAATAAATAAATTTTAAAAAACCCTTCCATTTCTAAGATGGGGTTAAATCAAATGAAATAAGAAACCAAGAAATTGTGAAAACTTGAAGGCATAAATGTTGAAGACTCTGAGATAATTGAATATAATGTAAATTTTGATAATTATATATAATAATAAAATAGATCACAAAATAACATGGATTTAAAAAAATAAATGATTTTGTATAGGAGAAGGTAATACTTAGACTGGAATTCTGAAAAGTCTTTTGGTTTTGTTTTATTGTATGGCACAAATTAAACTAACAGATCAATTATACCAAAACAGAATAATCTGAAAAAAGTGGCATCTATTACACATCCTTATTCTCATTTTACAGATGAGGAGACTGAAGGTCAGAGAGGTAAAGTGATTTGCACAATATTAGAGCTAAATGTAGGTCAGACTCTCTCCAGATCTAATTCCAATGCACCTCAAATTGCCTCTTTCAAAAATAAATCATTGTAAAAAAATTTACAATCAAGTACAACTGATTTTTAAGGTTAACAAGTAAGAGGAGTTATATAGAGGGAGTATGTTTCAGGCCTGGGGACAATGGAGTGTTATGCATGAAAACTTGGAGTCTGGAGAAAAAGACAGGATGATTCTGAGGAAGAGTAAATACAGTAGTCAATTTGAATTGAATTGTAGAGTATGTAAAAATCACTAATGTGAAAAGAGGTCAGAGAAACCATACTATTAAGGACCTTGATTGGCAAGCTAAAAAGTTCATACTGTAAATGGAGTATACAAATTTTATAAATATCACATTAAGCACTTGAACAAGAGAATCTGTAGCTATGAAAAAACAAACAAACAAACTTGCAATAGTGGAAATAGACCTTGAGTTAGCCAGAGGGAGCAATCTGTCCTGGTGGAGGGAATACAGATACAATCACAGATTCTTGAAATATTCAAGGTAAACCACTGTTGTACTAATTTCAGATAGTGTTAATACAAGGCTTTAGGGTTTACAGAATACTTAACATGCATTATCTCATTTAAGTCTCATAATAATCTTTTAAGTTAGTTCAGGCAAGTGTTATTATCCTGTATTTAAAAATGAAAACCCAGGCTCAAAGAGTTTCCATGATTTGTCCAAAGACATCTGACTGGTGAGTGTCCAATGTGGGATTTGAACCCAGTTCCTACTTGGCTTTGAATACACTGTTTGTTTGTTCTTTCTGGCATGTACATGGATCTTATGCAAAAACAAAAAACAAACAAAAAAAACTGCTTCCAAGAAAGGTGTTTTATAATATTAACTCATAGTATATTGCTGTGCAATTCAATGAGTGTTTATCACATGCATTTGAAGCATTTTGAGGGAACACTAAGTTGATTAAGGCATAATAATAATGGCATATTTAAAGAGTACTATAAGGTTTGCAAAGTGCTTTACATAAATTATGACACAGATACACATCATTGATAACTGACTGATTCTTTTTCATTGATATTTCCAGGCTCTATGATTTTACCAGTGGGGGAGCTAACTCAGATCATGAATCTTCAAGAATTAGTGGAGATGTGCATAAATTGATGTCATCCAAAAATTTTATCACATGGTGACAAACCTTAAAAGCACATAATCCCACAGTTATAAAGGACCTCAATAGTCACTGATGTCTATGGAGATCACATCAGTGATACTTTTTGCAGTCTTCTCATCAAGTGTTAATCCAGTATTCACCTGAAGATCTCCAGTAATGGAAAATGGATATAGACCATTGTGCTTTTGGTCAACTCTACCTGTTAAGAAAGCTGTTTCCTTCCCACTCTTCCTCCAAACTCCCACTTCTAACCAACCCCACTTATATTCAGCCAATATTTACCTCGCTACAACTACCTCGTTCTGCTTTGTGGGGCTTAGCTGAAGGAGAATGAGCAATCCTCTACCTTCCCTTTGTTGAAAATCTTCTCTGAAGTTTTTCTGAAGCTAAATTGGTTCTCAGATGACAGGTAGGACCTGCCAAAGCTTGCTTTCCACCACCGTAGTCTGTGAAAACTCAAAGATTTCTTCATTTAGACAAGTGAATCACTCCTTCATGGAATATACTCCCTTCTTATCTCCCTTTCTTAGAAACCTAGCTCCTTTCCAAGCCTAGTTCAGGTCCTACCTCCTCCAAAAGACCTTTCTTGATGACCACTACTCTGAGGTGTTAGTACTTTCTCCCTACTGAAATTACTTTATATTACTTATTTGTGTACATACTGTAACACCACAATAGAGTGTAAGTTCATTAAGGACAGAGACTATTTCATATTTGTCTTTTTAATCCTAAAACTTAACATTTTATCACATGTATAGTTGGTATTTAATATGTGTTTCCATATTGACAGATTTCTCACATAGGCATTCTATAAAAAGTTGTAGAATTGAATTGTTTCCCTCAATGCCATAAGGAAGCATCAGAAGAACTTAGTGGGGGGACTCAGTTCCAGGATATTTCAAATTCCCAACAGTAGTTGCTTCTCAGGCATCAAGGGGACCTTGGTTTGTTCTTGCTTCTCAACTAGTAACTGATTTACTGATTTTTAATTTTTTTTTCTTTTTTGACTTTCAAAAAATCTGCCTGAGTTGGACTTGCCCGCTTTGCCTGACTGGGCAGAGCTGTACTACAGAACAAGTTTTATTTGGGTCCCCGATGAGTTTGGTAGCACAGCTGGCTGAAGGCAGTTAATTGCTCTTCATGATGATGAGAATGCTGTTCAGGTTTTCTCAAAGGGGGTGAAACAGAACACGTGTGTGGTTATAAAAGGTCAGGGCAGAAACAAGATACAGCCTCCCTGGCCCAGCTTCATCCTGGCAAATGTTTATCATGAGAAAACACACCAAATGCCCAAACTCCTTATGATGTTTTGGAGTTGATAACAATGTGATATTATTTCATTAAATAATTTTCTGTTCACTAAGAGTCTCCCACTCCCCACTTTTAACACACAAATTCATACATGAGCTTTTCCCCACTGGCTGGTATGTTTAAATGAAGTAACATAAATATGTTGGAAAAGGGAAAAGGGAAAAAAAGTAATTTAATTTTGAAAACTGGGAGAATTCATTTTGAATAAACCAAATTCTAAGGCTGGAAATCACAGGCTCAAATTAAATGTAGTTACATTTTATTACTGTTTTTCTATGTTCTCATCAGCCAATTACGCTCTCAAGCAATTTAGTAGAAGGATCATCTTTACTATCCTTTAAAGCAGATAAATTATTCTTAAAAATCCATTTTGCTTTCTGATAGACAGGTAGAGGGGATTTATAATCCTATTTGTCAAGTTTCTTCAATTTTCTGCATAATTGAATTACATTTCTACGGCTTTTTTTTTTAACATGGAGTAAAACAGCAGGGTATATTAGAAGAGAATTATATTTGGAGTCAGAGGACTTGGGTTCAAATCATGCTTGTGTGTTTTTGAATTTTATGACCTTGAGCAAATTATATCCCCTACTTGTACCTCAATTTCCACATCTGAAAAATGAAAGGATTGAACTAAAATGACCTCTAAGTTTCCTCTCACCTCTAAATCCCTTAATCCTATGAATATTCTGAAAAGGGATTCCTTTCTGAATATTCATTCATGCTCTTAATGAATATTTATTGCATGAATGAATTCATACTCCAGACTTTGCCTACAGCTGGGAGAGGAATGATGTAGGACTGGCCTGGGTCCCCTCCTTAAATGGAGATTCTGGAGGATTCGACCTATCAGAGGGAGAGGCCTAGGGGTGGGGGAGTAGGGTGTTACTTTGAAGGTATGTGTAAATTTCAGAAAGTAGTGGGAGCTTCTGGGATGAAATGGTTTCTAGGGTGTGGTAGAGAAAATCCAGAGTGATTTCTGGAGATGAATGAGACAAAACGAGAGGAATTCTTTGAATACAGAGAAACATAAAAAAAAAATCAATTTGAACAGATACAGAGTAAAGTTAAACAGAGCCAAGAAAGCAATAATATAAACAGAACAATCACACCAAACAACAACAATGACAAATAAAAGAGAATGTCACAAATTCTTTTTAAAGGACATGGTTATGAAGAAGAGATATGAAAATACATTTCCCCCACCTCCTTTGTAGAGATGGGAGGTTCACAAGTGTGAATCGTTACATGTATTTTCGGACTTTTACAATGTATTAATCAGTTCTGCTGATTTTTAAAAATACATTATTTTTTCTATGGTGTGACTCTCTGGGAAAGGAAGAGGGGAGGGATACTAGAGACAATTTTGGTCATGTTAAAAAAAAAGACAATAAAAATTTATTTAAAGAAAATCAGTTATTTAGTAAAATATACATGAGGGGGGCAGCTAGGTGGTGCAGTAGCTGGAGCTCCAGCCTTGGAGTCAGGAGGACCTGATTTCAAATTAGGCCTCAGACATTGACACTTACTAGCTGTGTGACCCTGGGCAAGTCACTTAACCCCCATTGCCTCACCAAAAAGCAAGAAAAAAATACATGAGGTCAACACAGTCTTTTTATCCTCTATCCTCAACTGGACCCAATAGTTCTGATTATAAACATATAGTAGATATTTGATACATAACCATTAAGTGAATTGAGGAAGGAACTCTCTATATTTTCTTCTATTGCCCCTTAGAGTATGTGACTTGACAAGTAGATCCCTCTGATGTGGCAAGTATTCTTTTATAAAATAAAAGCACTGGTCTTATGTATGTCAATAATATATCCCACATTACTGTCATCAGCAAACTCTCTAAAGAGATTATTTATTCCTTCTTCCAGGATGTCAATAAGGATAGGGATGAAGTTCAAACTTAATGCTAACCCAGATGTGCCAAATGGCTCTTCACTGAGATTTCTGCTCATCTGTAATACTCCTCCCTTTTTTTAAAAGGAAGAAGAGGACAGTAGTCATTCCATCTATTTCAGTTTATGACTATAATAGAGATTTGTGAATAAATTTTGCAAGTAACATTTATATAGAATATGTTCAGAACTCACCTCCAATATGTATTATGCTTACTTTATTCTGTTTGCTTACTGATATTGTGATCTGGTCCAAATACTATAGACACTGGGCATATCATTTGAGCTTTACAGATTTATGCTGTTGAATGACCTTGATACCTTTAGAAGTTGTATGGCCACAGGCAGGGCTATTCTGATAAATGTTTAATAATGAGATCTTTGGGGTTGGGGTGGGGGAATTTATGTCATGGCACACATGACACAGTTTAATCTGAGTTATTAACACTTTCCACATCACTTTCTTAAGTAAAGATAATCAACAAAACAATAAATCAGTCCCTGATCTGTAACAGCTGCCAATTTCCAAGGTATAAGAGCTCACACTAAAAATTTAACAATTGGCTCTTGAGTTGGTTGAGCTGGTTGCATCACATGCTTAACCATAGATATTTATGTAATTCCTTTTAATCAGTCAATAAACATTTGATAATTACTTACTATGTGCCAGGCACTGTGTTAAGCTCTGGAGATACAATGAAGGGCCAAAAACAATCTCTCATCTCACTGAGCCCACATTTTAATAGGGGTGATAACATGCAAATATCTATGTAATATATATATATATATAACATATAAAATATGTATATATACATATACATATGCATGTGTGTATATATACCTTTATATACATATGTGTATGTGTGTGATATATATGTGTATATACAAAATGGAGGTAGTCTCAGATAGAAGGTAGTAAAATAGGGAAGACTGAGAAGGGCTTCTTACAGGAGTGGGAATTTACCTGCGATTTGAAGGAAACCAGGGAAAAGCATCAAAAATGAAGACAAAGAGAGTTCTAGGTATGAGGAATAGCCAGTGAAAAGGTATGGAGTGGCAGGTGTGAGAAATAACCAGAAGGCCACAGTCACTAGATTGCAGAGTACATGGAAAGGAAGAAAGTCTAAGAAGAGAAGAAAGGTAGTAAAGAGCACTTGTTAGAGGGTCTAAAAGTCAAAAATGGGATTTTATATTTGATCTTTGAGAAAATAGGGAGCCACTGGAGTTTATCAAGTAGGGGAAGTGATGTGGTCAGACCTGTGCTTTAGGAAGATTATTTTGACAGCTGAAGATTGACTGAAATGGCAAAAGATTTGAAGTAGGGAAATCAATAAAAAAAAACTATTGCAAACTTCACACTTGAGAGCTGACATGAGGTTGGAGACTATGTAAGAAGAGAAAAGTGGTCATATACAAGACATCGTGAAGGTAGAAAGGACAAGACTTGGCAATACATCAGATATGTGGAGGAAATGTGAGAAGTCTTGCAAGAATAAAGATTTTGTTCACATTAATTCCATCTGATCCTACACCCTGGAAATCATCTCTTCCACCCCTGAACTCAGAGATCACTATCTTTGCATCTTTCTTACACAATTATATTTTATTTTTGATTAAAACTGTTTGTGGATAGATTTTATCACCTCCGTTAGACTGAGAGTTCCATGACGACAGAGACCATGTTTTGTTCTTTAAATTCTTCACCTCCCATCTTCAGACAAACAATGGTCTCTGTATAATAAATAGGCTATTAATTTCTATGGAATGAATGTATGATTGGTCTTGATAGTTTTGAACTATTTATTTACTTTCTAATTGTCCTTCCATTTTTTTCTAGTATATCATTATTTGGGGTTGAATTAGGGAAACTATTATTAGTAAGCTGCTCAGAGAAAATAGTTTCAGTATGTATGGCAAACCTATTGGTTTCTAGAGAAGGGATATATCTCAGGCTAAGATTAAAATGTAACAATAGTAAGGCCATAGGATTTAGAACTAGAGAAGATCTTGGGGTCACCTTGCCCAACTGAGTCCCAGAGAGGTTAAGTGACGTTAAAAATCACACAGTCACTTAGTGGCAGAGCCACTAAAGTAACCAGTGGATCCTGCACAAGTAACTCTCCAATCCAGACTTAGAAATCAAGGAAGATTTACAACCATCATATATCCCAAGTGCCAGAGCATCAAAAATTACATGAATTTTTATGTTTCTGAGGATTCATAAGTTGGGAGCTGAATATTTTCTCCCAGTTCAGGATAACTTCTGAGTATGCTTTATCCTCCACCATCTTAGACTCATCCATAGAGTGAGGCTGAGTGTGAATTCAGTTTGGTTTAGGTGACACAAACATGAGATCTTAACTGATCAAGAAGGCTAAATAGAACTTCCTGTCATCTTCGCTTAGAGGTTCCCTACATTAGAATTGACCAATCATGGAAACTAATGCCAAGATGCTTTCTCGAGTGCCATTTTTAGTCATGAAACATGGATGTGAAGCATTGTATGTAGCATCAGATCTTTTGATACATTGATCTGTTTTGATATGTTTTCCCTCTATTTTTTCTTTTGCAAAACTTGTTGATAAGGCATAAATCTCTGTGAAGGAGGAGAAGGTATACAGGATAAGCTCTGGACAAATTATGAAATAGCAATTAGCCTAATTTTTAAAAAATTATGGCAATATTTTCAGTTTATATTTCTAAATATATTACTAAATCACACACACACACACACACACACACACACACTCACACACTTAACATTCAAGCCTAATTGGAGTGTTAGCTATTCCTCAAACTCAATGTTCTATTTCCCATTTCTATGCCTTTGTACAAATTGACCTTCATTCCTGGAATTTACTCGCTTCTCATCTTCACCTCTTAGAATTCCATTTCCTTTAAGATTCAGCTCAAGTGATACCTTCTAAGTTATATATTTTCTAATTCTCTTCTCTCAGCCCCTCTTCCAATTGTTAGTGCTGTCAAACTATCATCTAATTATTTCTCTGTATTCATGTTGTATTCCTGTCCCAACTCCTAGAAGAATGTAAGGTCTTTGAGGATTGGGATTGTTTACCGGATTGTTTATCATTTATGCGTTTATGCCCATAGAGCTTAAGACAGTGCCTTGAACATAGTAGGTATTTAAACTCTTGTTTAATTGGACCAAATTAAAAAGGAAATCAAAATTTAATCATTTGATTTCAAATCTAGAGCTCCTTCATAAACAAGGAAACTTACTTAGGACAATTTGAAAATGGATGCTAGTTTTGAAAACAAAAAACAAAAACAAACCCAGGACAGACATATGTATAGATAGATAGATAGATAGATAGATAGATAGATAGATAGATAGATA
>NW_020954619.1:37778067-37797980 GCF_900497805.2 Vombatus ursinus
ATAGATAGATAGATAGATAGATAGATAGATAGATAGATAGATAGATAGATAGATAGATAGATAGATAGATGATAGGTAGGTAGATAGGTAGATGTAGATGTAGATGTAGATGTAGATGTAGATGTAGATGTAGATGTAGATGCAGATGCAGATGCAGATGTAGATGTAGATGTAGATGTAGATGTAGATGCAGATGCAGATGTAGATGCAGATATACACACACATATATATATGTGTGTGTAAAAGTTATTCTTGTGCCCTTCTTTCTCACTCCTACCCCCACAATTACAAAATAAATAGTCATCATTCTCTCTCCTGGGTGTCCAGGAATATCTTGGTCATCATGTTATGTTCTATTAAACTTTGTAAGATAATACACATATAAACAGTATATAGAGTTTCTATAGTGAAAAGACAATTGGATGTGAAGTCAGAAAATCCCAGATTAAAGTTCCAATTCTATGATTTTCTACCTATATGACCTTAGAAAACTTAGCTAGCCATTCTGATGCTCAGCTTCTTCAGCTTTAAAATGAAGGAATTGGAGAAGGATGATCCTTAAATTACTTTCTAGCTCTAAACTCTCTATCTGTCCACCAAATTTTACTCCATAACAAATGAAACTGTTCTCTGTTCCATTCCATTCCTTCAGGATATATTCTTTAAAAGGTGGAGGTACCACAAGTGGAAATTCTAATCTGTATCTGATGCTTACAAAAATGAGGAACTGGCTTCTGGAGTGGAAATGATTGGTCAGTGTGAGGCACTGACCACCACAACTTAGAATTTATGATTGAGGAGAGAAAAACCTTGCCCAAATCCTAGAATTAGGAAGAGAGCATTTCAAAAATGTTGGAGAAAGGATAAGTAGGAGCTCACGGACTATAATACTATAGGTATATAGGTGCAAAGGGGATGGGGAAGCTCTCAAGAAGAAATTTCTGAAGAAACAAAGAAACAATTCTGATAAGAAAGAAAAGAGAAACAGGTTTAAAAAAGATTGATGTATAAGATAAGGAACTCACCAAACAAAACAGATTTTTTAAAAGACATCTACAGAACAGAGAACAAAGACAGTTAATAAAGCATGAACACAAAAGCCTTTCATGTTCTGTTAAGAATATTAACATTCAAAATGAGCTGATACCCAATAGGAAACCTGAGGACTAAAATCCCTTACATAGGGTTTCTCCTCTCCCCCACATATTGATAGAAAAGAAGGGACTGATAAGGGACAGAACCAATGGTTAGGGCAATGATAACTGATGACAGAGAAGGCAGATTTATTAAATTCACGTAGCTGTCAAATTGACCTTCCTAAGATGCAGGTCTGACCACATCACACACTCATCCTTTTCAATAAACTCTGATACCTCTTTTTTACCTCTAAAAAATCCTTTGTATTTTAAAGCGCTTCATAACCTAGCCCCTTCCTAACTTTGGAGTCTTCTTACACCTTACTCCCTTCCATATAATTTGTGCTCCAATGGCATTGGCTTTCTTGCCATTTCTTTCACATTACACTCCCTCTCCCAACTCTGAACATTGTCATTGGCTTTCCCTTATGCCTGGAATGTTTTCCCACCTTTCTCTGCCTCTTAATTCCCCTGGCTTCAGCTAAAATCTCAATCATTCAATCAATGAACACTTATTAAGTGCCTACCAAGTTCCAGGCATTGAGCTAAGAACTAAATAAAGGGTCCAAGCATTATTAAGACCTAATCACTGAATGGGTGCTATCTCAGTCAAACTGAGACCTGTTAAAGACCTTAGCTTGAATAGGCCAAGGCCCTCCACTGCATCCTGGGCCATTTCTAGTTGTTCTGATCCATATCTGGCCACTGGACCCAGATGGCTCTAGGGGAGAAAGTGAGGCTGGTGACTTTGCACAGCCCTCTTTCACTTAAATCCAATTCACTTACATGTCATGGCATCACCTCCCTGATGTCATGGTCGTTTTCAAGAATGAAGGACAAACAGCAGTAAATAGACCGAGAGGCAAAAGACGGTCCTTGCCCTCAAGGAGTTTATACACTAACGGCTCTAGATTTCTGTATCCTTCCCTCTGAGAATTGTCTCAGATTTGTTTTGGTTGTACAAAATTGTTTGCATGCTGTCTCCCCCATTAGAATGTGAGCTCCCTGAGGACAGGGACTGTTTTGCATTGGTTTGTATCCCCAGCTTTCAACAGTGCCTGGCACATAATAGGCACATAATAAATGGTAGTTGACTTGACATACCGCCTATGTTTTCTCTTCTAAGGAATATGTTCTCTGGACATGAAAGAATAGCTCAAATATGACTAATAGAGAGTTAATGGCCAAAATAGATTAGGAGTTAGTGGAACACAGAGCTGTCTTGATAAGTCTTCAAGTCTGTCTTCAAGTCACTTAGTCTGGATTAACTACCTTCCTGGAGAATGAAAGATATGACTGCTGAGCCCTTTTCAGCAACCTTTAAAAATTCACCTTTTTTTTTAAATAAAATTTTGTTGTTTTCAATCAACAAATATTTTCCTTCTTTCCTTTCCCTCCCGCCCCCATTGAGAACAAAAGAAAAGCAAAACTTCTATTGCAAATATTCATAATCAAGCGAAGTAAACTTCTGCATTAGTTCTGTCCAAAAAAGGTTATATGCACACACATTTATTTCTCCTCTTTGGACATAATACATACCCATGTAGATGTGTATGTGTATATATATGCATATGCACAGATTTTTATATATATCATATGGTATGTATGTGTGTATAAATCTATATACCCTTTATAGACATGATCAATGCAGAAGTTTGTCTTGCTTGATTGCAAATGTTTATAAGAAGGCTTTTGTTTTTCTTTTGTTCTCTATGAAGGATGGGATAGGAGGGAAGGAAGGTGGTTATGTCCAATGAAGAAGTTTGTAATATGTGACTGCTTATGCATACACATATATGTTGGGGAGAGAAGGGAAACATATATACATATACACATTTACACATGCACATACTCATACACATACATACACATATACACATATACATACACATACATACACATATACACATACACATACACATACACATACACATACACGTATTCTCACATGTAATGGGACCTTGGAGCATTCCCAGCTTGCCTAACACAGATGCTTCTCTGCATTCCCTTACCATGTGGGTGGGATTAACCTCCTTCAATTGACTGCACAGCGGGAACAGGCTGAGTCTTTAAAACTGCCAGACTTGGACAGTGTCCCTGTCTTTCCCATATGCTTTTTCCTGCTGCATACAGAGGGTGAAGATAACACACAGTTCACCCACATCTTGAGCACAATGAACTGAAGCAAGAAGGGAGAATACTTCCCCTCCCCTCTTAGCCCTTGGTCCCAAGAAATAGGAAGTAGTATTTGTTTCTGTTCTGGGTTTGTTTGTTTTTGTTTTTGTCTTCAGCTTTTAGGTGAAAGTATTAATCCTCATTATATCGGGGAGTTCAAGCCATGCCAGTCTTGGAACCAGGATTCCAGGTAAAATGTTGCAGCCAGCCAGCCCAGCAAGGAATACCTGAGAAGCCAGAGTACCTGGGGCTCAAGCCCAAGGTGGGGTTTAGACTTGGTACTCAGGCCTATGCACCATAGGAACTGAGCTTAATTATGAACCTAAATCCTCATCCACTTACCAGGCACTGAGGTGATATAAAGGATGGTGAAGAAGTTGGGGAAGTTATGCCCCATGTGTTGGGTCAAGTTTGCATTTTTGTTAATATATCTTTGAAGTAATTTCTTTTTCAAAACTGATCTGGCAATGGCTAAATGGAACTGGGGTACAGGGGACCCACCCCTTTCAATTGAGGGAACATTAATTGAGTTGTGGCTGGAGCTATTGGCAGAGAGCCTAGAAACCCCAATCCCCCTCAAGGGCACTAGAGTACTCTGGGGGCAGGGATAAAATGTATCATACTTGACTTTCAGTCAGCAGGGGCCAATCAGTAGTAATACATACATACACATATACATATATATACACATGCACATATGGTTAGATAGATAGATAGGTAGATAGATAGATAGGCACTATATCTGTGTGTATACATATATTAGTATTATTACTAGTATTTGCATTTAAGTCTTTTTATCAGGAAGTAGGTAGCATTTTTATTATTAGTCCTCTGGAGTCATGACTGGTCATCATTTTGATCAGAGTTACTAAATGTTTCAGTAGTTTTTGTCTCTAAAATTGTTATAATTATATAAATTGTTCTCTCAGTTATGTTCACTTTGTATCAATTCATACGTCTTCCCAGGTTTCTCTGAAACCATCCCTTTCATCATTTCTTGTAGTATAATAGTATTCTATCACATTCTACATCACAACTTATTCAGCCTTTTCCCAGTTGATGGGTATTCACTCAGACTCTCATTCTTTGCCAACTAGAAATAGAATTACCCATCTCTTAGTCTACCCTCCCTCTAATTCCCTTTTCTCCCTTCTTTGATTTCCCTATTGTTTGAAACATATTTATGTACTCAAATGTGTTGATATTCTTTTTGAGCATTTCCTCTAGTACTCTCATTTCATTCATTCAAAAAAAAACTCTTTAAAAAAATTCTTGCTTTATCTCTCTCAGGAATTTTATGTGTCCACACTATGTTTTTCTTTGAGGTTTTGCTTGTAGCTATTTGGGATTCAGTCTCTTTTTCTGGGCTTGTGTCTTTAATGTACCTATCACTGAAATACTGTTTTTCCTCATTCTTTCAGACTTCTTCCTGATTTTGGACTTGATGCTAGGCTCTCATTCTTCACTTCAGAGGGAAGGTCTGAACTGGTCCTGTTGGTGTTTTCCTGTGGGCATTAAGTATAAGGTTATTTCTGGATGTCAGGGACACTTCTATCTGGGTACCTACAAGTTATCAGTGTTCCCAAAACAGTCTAATCCAGGGCCCTCAGTAATAATAAAATCATAGAATTTCAGAGCTGGAAAGAATTATAGGTTATACTCTATTCAGTCAAGAATTTTAAAAAATATTTCCAAAAAGTGTTCATAAAGATCTATGACTGCTATTGTAAATAATCTAACCCATGTATGACCAAGCATCCTTGCCCAATGTTCATAGGTATTCGCTTGAAATTCTTCAGTGAAAGAAAACCCAGGATTTCTCATCAAACCAAATCTATTTTGGGTACTTCTATTTGTTGGGCTGTTTTCTGTTAATTCTAGCCTAAATATGATTTTGCTTCATCTCCACCCATTGTTCTCAAGTTCACATTCTGTCCAATTTAAGCAGAAGTCTAATCCCGTTTCCACATGATAATCCTTCAATTAAGCAAAGATAGCTACTGTGTATCTTCTCCAAGTCTTATGCTCCCCAGGCTAAACATCCCCAGTCCTTTCATCTGATTCTCATAAAACAAAGACTCCACATCAGTCACAATCTAAATTTATTCTGCATATTGGTTATATAGTAAGTTAAATATATAGTATATATAGTAAATAGTAAGTTACCTTAACTTTTGATGTCTCATGTGTAAGGTGAACATGGACCTGAGAAATAATCTGCGTTGGGAGCTGCGAGTGTGATCACAGTGCTGGTAGCAGGCCATAATAATGTGTACAACCTCACTTATGAGATCTAATGGATACTTTGCTACTCCTTTAGCAGGCAAGGGAAGAATTTCAGTTCTCAGATTCAGTTCTCTGACAGATCTCGTCAACATGCCAATCAATTCCTGGCCATCGTCTTAGTTCTTATTATCCAGTGTCCATATCAGAAACAAGGGAATGGAAGGAAGATGGAATCCAGAACAGGGTGTATCTCTCTGACCCCTGAGCCTCTTTTTCTCCACATAGCTCAGCAAGATGATTTTTTCCCTTTTCCTCTTCCCCAGAGTTTTCAACTCCAAGTTCAAGTATAGCTATGTTCGTGACCTCTAGGTAAAAAATCCTTTCAGTTGCCATAGGAACTTCTGGCATGCTCACTTCTCCTGGAAATGCTCACTGATTGGCAAGTGAGGCGGTAAAGAATTATATAGGTAAGATACTGCTACTTTAATATGTGAGCAATTGGGTTGCTAAAATGGATAGAAAAATACTTTCACATAAAGAAGAAATAAGTCTACCTGAGAAGAATTTAAGGTAATGTCCTCATAGGTAAACTGTTTAGTGGCTGAATAGGGACAAAAAATTCTGTTTCTTTTAAAAAATATATTAAAAATCCATATGTAAAGAAACACATTTTTAAGCTAGGATGTGAACAATTTGGTTTTCAAAAGGGACCAGGAAATCTACTTCTGCCTAAATAGGAAGGTTATGTATCTTTTTTATATGAACAAATTCGTGGCTGAAAAGTGCAGCAAAAAAAAAAAAAAAAGAAAGGAAGGAAGGAAGAAAGAAAATTTATCAAAAAGTTATAAAATGCAAGTTTGAAGAAAATTTTTCTGAGACATAAAATATTAAGAGGAACAGTTTGAGGACTGTAGAATGGCTGATGCAGCAATGCATTGTGGTCCATCTGTTAATTTGCATCAAACAAAAAAAATTCAGAAGTTAAAACTCACAAAATGATAAATCACATAACTAATATTGTGGGATAATTAAATAAAGACTATTGGTTGCTTAGGGTCATTCTTTTTTTTTTTTTTTTTGGTTTGTTTGTTTTTATCTCATTGGAATAGAGTACCAGGAGGCATTGCCATTGAAAACACATTAGGGGAAGAATGTGACTATAGTGGTCAAGATTGGGGAAGAGCAGAAAACTCAGCAGTGCTTTGAAAAAAGCTAGCTATAGGTGAAGATGTGTGAAGAAGCCAGCAGGATAAGAATCAGCTGGCAAGAAGGTATCAGCTGTTAGTTCCTGTTTAGAGAAAAATTGATTCTCCTTGAAAGACAACAGAACATAGCACCATTTATTTATACATTGTGAGAGAGAAGATTCTCAGAGGCACTTGTTCTCTTCCTCCCTCTCTGATTATAGAGGGAAAAGCCAAAAGGGGAAGGAGTGGCTTTGTAGCTGATTAACTTGTCTTGTTCTCAGTTGCTTCTTCTGTCAAATGACTAGACTACACTATATACAAAGTCCCTTGTAGCTTTAAGCCTCATCATCAAATAAAGTACTTGCTATTACAAAATGTGTGTTTCTGTTTTTTTTAACATGCAGGGTGATCCAGTGGAAAGTACACTGTCTTTGTAGTCGGAAGAAATGTGTTCAAGTTCCTCTTGAAACCCAGTGTCCATCTAGTCCAGTTCAGATTAAAGAACAGTAAGATTTACAACTTCCCTGATAGGTGATCATCTAGATTTGGCATGAAGACTTCCAGTTAGAGAGAATTCATTACCTCTCAAAGCAATTTGTTCTACTTTTGAACAGCTTTCTTGTTAAAAATGGCAGCCAGGTGGTGCAGTGGAAAGACCTCTGGGCCTAGAGTCAGGAATATTCATCTTCCTGAGTTCAAATCCTGCCTCAGACATTTAATAGCTCTGTGACCCTGAGCAAGTCACTTAAGCCTATTTGCCTTAGTTTCTTCTTCTGTAAAATGAGCTGGAGAAGAAAATGCAAATCACTCCAGTATCTTTGCCAAGAAAACCCCAAATGAGGTCACAAAGAGTCAGACACAACTGAAAATGACTAAACAATGGTAATGTTATTTTTTTAAAAAAAAACTTTTTTTTTAAATGCCAATTCTAAATTTGCGTCTTTTAAATGTGTACCTATTTCTCCTAGTCTCTTCTCTGGGGCAATTGATGAGTACAAAACACACATGGCTCAGCAGAGACATAGTATAGCTAACACCCAAAGGCTCTGTTTTCATTTAATCATATTAGATTTGGGGTTCAGCCCTTAGCAAAGATGTAAAAGAAAAATTACTTTGGTATGCTTTTTTTCTCTTTTGAGTTCCCTTCTCCCCTGTCCATCTTGTCAGTGATGATGTGTACCATAAAGGGATTGACTATTCATCAGCTTTAAAGGAATATAGCAGCTAATTTCCCAGACAGCTCAAAGAGAAAAAAATATCATCTTTGATTAAAAGAAAAAAAAATTGTCCACAGCATTATTTCCTCTAAAAAAATGGAAATTGAGAGAATGTAAACGACCACCTATTTTCTAATCTCAATAAAATTCTTTTGAGAATAGTCTATGCACTTATGAAAGGTATGCTTAATGAAAACAAGGGAACAAGCAGGATTCTTCAGTTTTTTTTTTCTTTTGGGGTTCTATCAATCTTATTAGTAACATACTTAAAATGAAGGGAATGAAATATCTCATTGTTTTCATTATTTTTTTTAAAGTGTTTGATTCAATAGAAGAAAAATCAAAGGCTCTCACAACAAGAATCCCTCAAAATTATATTAAAATTATACAAGATTCCTTGTCAAATGTAACCACAAGGATAAGTTTGCACAATGATTCTCTGAGTATTAATAATAAATAGATTTCATTTTTCTGGCATTATATATGGAAATGTTCATTTTTTCAAAAAGGAAATAGCAAAATAAATTCTCAACAATATTCTTCACTAGTGTCATGGAAGATGTTGTGTGTAAAGTCTAAATGAAAGAGAGAGTTCTTATAAATGGTAAGATTTTATGGATATTCCTGTTTGTAGTCAGCATTGTGCTGGTTGTATCAAGTGTCAGAATTCTACAGGCTTTGCTCAATGGGTCATTCAAAGAAGATTGGCCTTAAAGTCCACAGAGTAATAATCTAGCAGATACAGAATATATACATATATATGTGTGTGTGTGTGTGTGTATGCATACATACATATAGACATATATGTATACATTATACATGTATGTATATATATATATAAATTACTGAGGAAATTGAAACCATTAATTCCATTAGCATATGTATTTTGGATGTGTGCTCTAGGTGGACAATGAGGTAGGTTCAGATTGAATAGGAAGAAGACAGGAAAGGAGACTAACTTACTTTGGGCAGAAATTGTGTAACACTTTCAAGGATTCCAAGTTGTTTTCTTCTCTGAAAGTGTCTCTTTTAAAACCACTTTTTCCTGCTGGTGACACAAATGGCAATGGAGAGACCCATGGTGGACATAAACTTCAACATAATATCAATGATAACTTATACACAAAAATGTAGGTCATGAAGCCTTGCTATGAATGAACTTTTTGTCACTAGACAACCTTGCCTCACTATTGCTGTTATGCTTCATTACTGTTGCCACACTACCATTTAATTCTTTGTCTAGCTGCAAATATAAAAATCAAGGTTTAGCCTTACTGCCTTGGGTCTCCTACTAGAGAAGGCCCTCACACAGGTGTCCAATTTCTCTCCCCAAATGGAATAAAGGAAGCTTTTTGCTTATAGCCTGTGTGAGCTCTTTGGCATTTTGGTAGTTAATAGTGGTCGCAAAACCCCTGTGACTGGTTATTTGTTATCAGAGTTGACAGGATATAGTAGAAAAGAGTTCTAGATTTGGAATCAGAGGACCTGGGTTTGAATCCTGTCTCTGCCATATCTTACCTGTGTGACCTTGGTTTAGGTCAGTCACAAACTCTCTAGGCCTCTATTTCTGCATATGCAATATAAGAAAAGTTTGGTAAAAAAATGTCAAGGATCCTTTCTACTTCTACATCTGCAATGATATAATGACCAGGCTATTGACAGTGTATTAGTGTTTATAAAAGTGTCCTAAACTTGATGGCTGGGGAAGTAGTTCTATAACCTTGGACTAGCAGTCCAGAGCTCAGAATTTTAGTTTCAGCTGTTAACTAGCTGTGTGACCTTGTGTATATAATTTCAACTCTCTGAGACTCAGTTTAATCATCTATATAATGGAGAAAGAGGAGTTCTCAGAAGGTCCCTTCTAGTCCCATGATGTTCCATGGAGTCCTCACATGAATTTGCATTTTATTAGCACTTATGTCTCAAACAAAATAAATGAATGGCTAATGGTAAAATTTCAGTGAACTGTAATTTAGAGACAACAGCAAGGACATTTTTTGGAGTTTCTTAAATTCCACTTTGCAGAGGGCAGTCTGTTCCCACAAGCTTATCCCTACCTTGCCAATGGAGTAAGAAAATGGAAGGTGGCTGCTTCCTGGTTTCTCTCTTGTCTTGCAGTTATAGCAGGATGAAATAGTCCTTCTTTAATTTTACCTGTTGGTCTCCCACAGTTCCAAGGTCAGTCACATTTCCTGCTCAGGTACCATATACCAGTCACAGTAATGAGGAATTAAGTCCCCTATGTGGTTACCCCTGCTTCTGGACCAAAGACTGACTAGTAAGTCTTTCTAATTACACCTGGGATTGTGGTTCTCTCTGCAGAAGTTTTGAATACTTATTGAAGTGGCTGCTGCTTCTCACAGGATAGAGAGCGCTAGGACTCTGTGACTCCAGACTTCTTTTCTTTAGACAATTATGGGATATCCAGAATAGGTTGCCCAAAGGAGAATCACTTGGGAGGGCAGATCAGTTTCTGGGCCCCTGAAGTCAGTCTTCATTTTGTCTAATCTCCCCTCACTTATGAGATCAATCACAGGCTTGAGAACTGTCTAAGTTACTTGACTTGCCATGTGATCTCTTTGAGCCTCAGTTTTCTCATCTAAAAGCCAGGATATATCTGCCCTGCCTACCTTACAGGGTTGTTATGAGAATGAAAAGTGAAAATACTTTGAAAACTGTGAGGAATCATCTAAATTCATCATTAATATTACTGCTATTGCTATAGTCATTATATGCTTACTGGGTTCCAGAAACTGTGCCAGACACTGCAAGGGAGGGAAAGGATAAGATATATTTGCTTTAAAGGAGCAATCTATTGGGGAGACAAAACAAACAATGGAGACATAAAATAGTATACTAGACCACAATATAAAATATTATAGGTCTCATTATTAAAGCTTAAACATCTCTATAGTGATTAAAGTTTTTTTTTTCTCATAATAATCTTGAAGGTACTTAGTGCAAATCTACAATTATCCTTCTTTTACAGGTGAGGAAACTAAGGCATAGAGAGGTCAAGTGACTTGCTCAGGGGTACATAGATAAAGAGTAGAGGAAGGCCCACTCAAACTCAGATCCCCAACTCCAGACCTCTTCCTATTAATCCATGATGCTTCTTATCATTATTGCCATCTTTATTATCTTCATAATCACCTTCATCAGCATCATTACCATCAATTTTTTTGGTATACTGCTTTTGTTATAATTCAGTTCAATTCAGTTGATCAAACACTTAAAAAAAATTTCCCAGTTACAAGTAACACAATCTTTAACATTCATTTTTGAATATTTTGAGTCCCAAATTCTCTCCCTTCCTCCTTACCCTTTCCCCTCCCTGAGAAGGCAAGCAATTCGATACAGGTTATACATGTGACATCATGTACTATATTAGTCACATCATCAAACATTTTTTAACAATCTGCATTTTGTAAGGTCCTGTCCTAGGTGCTAGAGATAAAATGACAAAATAAAAATGGTCTTTGCTTCCAAAGAGCTCATGATATATTGAAAGATTTAATATGAAAAGAAATAACTAAATAGAAGATAATCTAAGGGAAAAGACAGCATTAACAATTAGGAAAGTCACTGAGACAGCAAAAACAAAAGTTTTTTTTTTAACATAACACCCTATTCAAATGTAATGTTAAACTAATGTTCATCATCATAGTTAACATTTATATAGCACTTCGTTGTTTGCAAAGCACTTTGCAAATATTATCTCATTTTATCCTCACAACAACCCCAAGAGGAAGGTATTATTATTATTATCCTCATTTTATAGGTGAAGAAACTGAGAATACAACTCTAGGGTCACAAAACTAGTAAGTCTGTGAGACCAGATTTGAACTCCTCATCTAGCCCTCTATCCACTATATCACCTACTGTCCAGAACCTCAGTTTGTGTTGAGGTTCAATCTCTTAGATCATGTCTGATCCAGTTTCTCCAAAACAAAACAAAACAAAACAAAACATATCCATGATGACACCATGGGTGAGCCAGGTTCAGTAGCCAGAACTTTTAAAATGAAATTTGACAAGAACTTTCCAAGTGAAAGAGGAAATGTTACTTTCTTAATAGATATGCCACAAGAAAGTTCATCCTCATTTTGGGGGTATTCTTTTGCTGCTCAGGGAATGGAATGATGGCCTACATAGTACCATGTCAATGGTCTGTGCTTTTATGGTACAATATTTGTTGACATTTGAAAAATCTTACAATTGCATTTATATAATAGAATTTGGACATGGTCTTTGAAGCACTTTTGATCTACATTTGTAGTTTGATTTTGGAGGAAAAACTTTATAGATGGAAAGTCATCTAATTCTCATTTGCATCTCTGAGATAGGGGTCCAGTAGCATGTTTCTAGGCTGGATATCTACAATCACCTCACCTGAAAATTAAGAAAATGGTTTGTGGTTCCTATAATAAAATGAGAAAAAAAAACAAGAATTAATCTCTTAGATATTGCCCTAAGGACAACTCTTCACTCAACATCAGAAAGTATGGAATTTTAATTATGCCTTTTCCAATAATATGTATGGAGCTTGGGAAGATATTCCTTGATTCTCTAACTCTCTTCTCTCTGTCTCTCTCTCTATCTCTCTGACTCCCTGTCTCTGTCTCTGTCTCTGTCTTTATGCCTCTCTTTTCCTCTCTTCCTTTCCCTCTCTCTCTACCCTGGTCTGCTTATAGATGCAATCTATTCCTTTCACTTCTTTCCTTTCAATGTTTTATGCCTGGTATAGTGCCATCTGGAGATCTTAGAATCATTTTCACTCTTTTGAATCACTCATCTTCACATTCACTCCCTAAGCAGATCATTCTATTCTACTTCCACAGTTCTACCTCTACAGGATTTCCAAATCAGAAGATATTTCAAGGGCCACCTAATTCAACCCAGACCTGAAAAGAAAATCCTTCTACAACAACCCTAACCAAAGGAATTTTGTAGAAGGAATTTCTTTTCGGGAAGGAAAGAACTCTTCAGAAGGAAGAAACTATTAGCTCCTAAGGCATCCTATTGCCCTTCTCCACAGCTAAAATATTGGTTTTTAAAAATTTTTTTCTTTATATGAAACATACTTCTGCCTCTTTCCAACCTCCACTCAACATTCCTACTTCTGCACTAGAATTAAATGAATCTTTTTTTCACATCATAGCCCTTCAAATACTGGGAAGCATCTATTGTGCCCTGCTTTCCCAAGTCTTGCCTTGTCTTGTTTTGAATCATGGGTTCACAGATCTAGAATTGGAAGGACCACAGAAGCCATCTAATTCAACCCCTCCTTTTACAGATAAGGAAACTGAGGCCCAGCAAGGTTAATTTTCCCAAACCCACATGTGTAAAAAGTATATGGTAGGTAGAGCTTGTATTTGAAGCTAGAGTCAATTCTTTTAACTGTATCATACCCAGATAAACATGCCCAGAATTTGTTATTATTCTACACTGCATTGTGTCATCACTAATTAACATGGTGTAATGGAAAGAATGCTAGAGGATTTGGATATAAATGAAGGCTCAATGATTTTCTACTTGACTGACTTTGAACATGTCATTCAGTCTCTCTGGACCTCAGTTTCCTTATCTGTAAAATGAGAAGGGTTGTAATCAATCTACATTTATAACATCTCACATTTGTCCTTTCCTCTTACATTCATACAACAGCTATTTTGCTTCAGGCCCCTATCACCTCACCAGGACTATTACAATAGTCACTTAATTTGTCTCCTCTCTCCAATATGCCACCCCAACACCTGCAAGTCAATATTCCTACGGCACATGTCTGATTGTAGAATTCTCCTGCTCAAGAAATTTCAATGTCTCCCTATTGCCTCAAGAATAAAATGCAAATGCCTCTTTTTGACATCTAAAGCCCTTAGCAATCTGGCTCCAATTATTTCTAGCATGGTTTCATATGACTTCCCTTTCTTTATTCTCTTCTCCCTCCAGACTGTTTCAATGCTCCCTGTGTATGACATTTCATCTCATTCTCCTGTGTCCTTTACACAGGCCTTTCCCCCTTCTTCCTTTTCTCCTCTGCCTCTTGGAATCCCTAGATACTTTCATGAGGCTTAGTTCCTACATGAGACCCTCTTGTCCCCGCCCCGTTTGTTACTGGCTCACGAAAATATTTTGTATTTGCTTATTTGGCAATAATTTTGGCAATATTTATTTGGGCAGCTAGGTGGTACAGTGGATAGAGCACTGGGCTTGGAATCAGGAAGATCTGAATTCAAAACTTGCTTCAGACACTTATTAGCTGTGTGATCCTGAGCAAGTCATTTAACCCCTATTTGCCTCAGTTCCTCATCTGTAAAATGAGGACACACTAGAGAAGGATAATGGCAAACTATTCAGTATCTTTGCCAAGAAACCCCATGGGGTCATTAAGAGTCAGACATGACTGACCTACAAAGTTTTATTTTCCATTTACTTATCTATGTGTACATTACTTCCCTCAATAGAATGTTTGCCCTTTGAGAGATAGGACTATTTCATTTTCATTTTTGGATATACAGCTTCTAACACGATGCTTAATAGATGCATGTTTATTGCATGCCTTTACCTGTATAATCAATATCAAATTGCTTGCTTTCCCAATGGGTGAGGAAGTGGTAGGAAGGAGGGAGAGAATTTGGAACTCAATTTTTTTTTCAAATGAATATTAAAAAATAAATAAATAAATTTTAAATTAAAAAATGAGAAGGGCTGGACAAGATAGTCTCTAAAATCTCTTGTAGCTGTATATCTTTGATCCTTAAATATTTCAAGTGTATAAATTCAGTCTTCCCAATATACAAATCAAACTGGTCAAGACTAGACCCTCTCACTCCCATAACACTTACCACAGTGCTTTAAAATAGTAGTAGTAAGCATTCAGTAAGTACTATGTTTGTCCATTAACTGAAGTACAACCAGCTTTGGAAAGTAGCTGTCCAACCTAACAGTCTCTTTGAGCAGAAGAAGGGTAAAGGAATTCTTGTTTCTTGAGAACCAAGAGTACCTAGAACTGGAACATAAACAGGAATTCCTTGAAAACCATCAGAGACTTCCTGCTTTGGACTTACCTCTGGGATACTGGGAGGGATAACCCTGGGGGAGAAGGGGTTCTGGATGTCAGAGGGTCTTCTATAACCTCATCCAGGGATTGAATTGGTCATCCTGTGACCAATAAAACCTCCTGAGCCCTTCCCTTCCATACCATCATTTTCCCAGTCACCAAGGGAAGCTTGCAACCTAGGTGTCAAAATGAACTCCTTACTCTTTCTCACTCAACCCCATATTCAATCTTTTGCTAAGTCCTGACAATTTTACCTTCATAATATCTCTTTTAAATGCCCCCTTCTCTCCTCTGACTCTGTTACTATCTTGGTGTAGGCCCTCATCAACTCATACTTTAACTATCACAATAGCATGCTAGTTGGTTTCTTTGCCTGAAGTCTTTTTCTAGTATAGTCCATCACTGACTCAGCTGTCAAATTAATTATCCTAAATGCAGATCTGACCATGTCACCCCCCCACCTCATTCAATAAACTCCAGTGGTTCCCTATAACCTTCAAAATCCTCTGCTTGGCATGCAAAGCCCTTAACAACCTGACCGCTTCTTACCTTTCTGGTATCCTTATGCCTTATTCCCATCATGTATTCTAGGAGGCAGTGACCCTGGCCTCCTTTATATTCCTTGAATGAAAAACTCCCTGTTCTGACAGTGCATGTTCATTTGCTGTTCCTCATGCCAGAATATTCTCCTCTGACTCTTAGCTTCCCCAGCTTCCCTCAAGTCCCAGCTAAAATTTCATCTTCTAGAGGCAACCTTCCTTGATCCCCCGTAATGTGAGTACCCTCTTTTTATTGATTATCTCCAATTTATTTAGTGCATAGCTTGATTGTAAATAGCTGATTTCATGTTGTCTCCATGAAACTGTGAACTCTTTCAGAGGAGAAACAATGTTTTTCTTTTCCTTGTATCCCCAATACTTAGCACAGTGCCTGGCACATAGTAGGCACTCAATAAATGCTTGATGACTGACTCCAAGACCAGCAATTTATTTCCTACACCTCACTGAACCAAAGTAAAAGGATAGCTATAAGAATAAGGCTTTCCTAGCTTTCTTCCAACAAAATGAGTTTACTCTTGCACTATTTGGCTGTTGAATCCTTAAGGCAGTGATATGGCCCTGTTAGTGTGATTTCTCAGGCAAAACAAGGCTTTGATGTGACAGGTCAGAGTGACAAGGGCAGCCAACCAAAATGAAAGATATCTGTCCATAGGCTCATTAGAAGGTGAGGCTTCTGCCCTTTGTGGGGAGAGGAGGCATCTTCTTGGAGTGTCAACTGAAGCCTCCCCAGAGACGTACTCCTCTGACCTTTCCTTTTGTGCTTATATAGATACATAGAGGAAACATGCAGACCTGAGTGGTGCTCCATGGTGAGAGCCTCACTCTGGGGTTTCCAGACAGTCAGGGAGAAAATTCTTCAGGAAGAAAATTTTGGCTTTTGTGCTGTTTTATCTTTTTTTCTCAGGCCAGGGAAGAATTCTGGTTTTGGCTGATTGAGGCTATTTATTCTCAGATATTTTCAAGTTCTTGTGCTTGATGAAAGCTTTCACTTCTCAAAGCAGAAACTAGCTTAGGCTGAAGATGGGGCTCACAGCTTGATACATCCTCCTGCTATACCTCAGAGCCAAGAGAAGTACAGCAAGAGATCTTGCTCTCAGGGCAAGCTTGTGGCACCCATGAAGTACAGCCCTATCAGAAATGTCTGACCCCATCATACAGAGACAGAAAGACAGACGGAGACAGAGACAGAAAGAACCTCTGTCTTCACCAAGGTATCTACATGGTGATTTCTTAGCTATGTTGCCTAGACAGAATATGCAGGTAAGTAAGCCTGACTTTCCAGATGACTGGATCAAGGGTACATAATGGACCTGTGATTTCAATGGTATAGGGAACTCTTAGGAAAAAGAGACTCTCTCTGCTAATGCTAGTTGCCTAGAACATTGAGTTTAAATGATGTGCCTGGGGTCAAACAACCAGCATGTGTCAGGCGTAGGGCCTCAACCCAAATTTTCCTAGCTTTGAATTTAGTTCTCCAGCCATTATACCACACTGCCTCCCCAGCTGCAGGATAGTAGTGTTTTAAGTGGGGCTGTTCATCTGTTCTTCAGAAGAGATGTTTGCTGAAGGAGAAGAAATCCTAATTTTCCAACCGCAAGAGATTTTATTTTGTCTTCCATCCTGGGTTAGGTTGAGAAGTTAAAACTAAAGGGAAATTAAGAGAGTCAGAGCTTCGGGGAATGATGAGGTCATGGTTCCTCTATTCTTAGCCCTAGGCAGACCTCATCTGGGGCTCTGTATAAAGTTCTGGGTGGCACAATTCAGTGGACATCGATAAGTTAGAAATTGTTCAGTGGAGACTACGATTGGATAAATGTCTTGAGTTCATGTTATGTGAAGATCAATGAAAGAACTAGGGAGAAGATATCTTCTTTCTAGGAGAAGAGATCAGGGAATAGAGATGGGCAGCACTCTTTAAGAGTTTTCATGACTGCCATGCAGAAGAGAGATCAGACATTTTGGGTTTGTTTGTTTGTTTTTTTTTAACCCAAGAAGGCAAAATCTCGTGTAGGGATGGGAAGTTTCAAACAAGTAAATCTAGGACTGATGCTGGACAAAACTGCCTAAAAATGAAAGCTGTCCCAAAGTGGAATGAGCTGCCTTCACAAAGTGGATTCCCTCTCATTGGTGATCTAATAAAAGATGGATGACCATTTCTCGTAAATGCTATTTCTTATTTCATATAAAACTTCAAACTATGCTTCAACTGAACTAGCCTAATTATTCCCTAACCTTTCAGTTCTATCTCCTGTTTACAAGCATTTTTATAGACTGTCTCACATGTCTAAAATGTATTCTTTCCTCACATCTACCTTTTAAAACCTTAACTTCCTTAAAGACTAGCCTCAGGTATCAAAGAAATGAGAAACCTTTGCTGATCCTCCTACTTAGGCCATTTCCTGTTATATTTAACTATCTATTTTCATGTTATGAATATTTCTTCACAGAATACAAGCTTCTTGAGGACAGAGATGGTTTTCCCTTTGTGTAATTTTATTATGAGCACCTAGCACAGTGCCTTGAACAAAACAAGTATTTAATAAATGCTTACTGAATTTAATTGAATTATTCATAAAGTACTTTGTCAACTTTAATAAGCTATGAATTTGAGTTATTATTATAACTGCATGCTCTAGAGTTCATCAAAGTTCAGTTCCTTTTATTATGTGATACTTAACAAGGGAGAAGAATATATCTATGCATTTTCTTTTTGCAAATAAAGTTTTGTTAATACCTTTTGTTTTTTATATTGCCTAAATCACCCCCTGCATTTCTCTTCCTCCTCTTCCTCCCTTTTCCTAGAGAGCCTCCCCATATCACCAAATTTTTTTTTGCTTTTAGGAAAGAAAATAAGGAAGAAGAAAAAAATCAGCAATATCAATCATTACACTGAAAAAATATGAAATTATATGCACTATTCCACATCTGTAGAATATGTTCCCCCCGCTTCTGCAAAAGAATGAAGACATGAGGAAAAGCATCTTCTCATATTGCTTATTTGGGGCTTGGCTTGTTCTTAATAATTTTGCAACATTCATCTTCAATTATTTTGTGGGTGTTCTTTCGATTTACATGGTTGTGGTTGTTATATATATATTTGGCTCTGTTTACCTTGTTTTGCATTGCTTCAAGTCAATCTACTCTTTATGGTCATCATATTTGTCTTTTTTTATAGCACATTAATATCTGATTATATTTTTATGTAATAAATGGGAATCTACTTTGTTTCCAGTCCTTTGCTTACACAAAAAATATGTTACAAATATCAGATATACATGGAGACTTTGTTTTCATAAATATTCTCATGAGAGCATATGTCTGGTAGTGGAATTTCTTGGACAAAGGGTATGAACGTTTCAAGAATTTTATTTAAATAAATTCTAAATTGCTTTCCAAAATAATTATATTCATTTACAGCTCTACCAAAAATGCATTGGAGTTCCTATCTTTCCACAACTCCTCCAATAATGACGATTTATATCCTTTGTCATCTTTGACAATTTGTTGAATGTAATGTAAAACCTTAGGGTTGTTTTGATTTGCATTTCACTTATTATCAATTTTCCTATGGTTATTTATTGTTTCCATTTCTTCTCTTGAAAACTCATTGCTTATATCCTTTTATCACTCACCTATTTGGGAATGACTTTTGGTCTTATATATTTCTATTAGTTATCTATAAATGTCAAATGCCAAATCCTCATTTGAGAAATGTGATACAAAGATTTTTCTCCAGTCAATAACTTGTCTTCTTATCCTAGATGCATTAATTTTGTTTGCACAGAAGTTTTTCAAATTCATGTAATCAAAATTATTATTTTCATTTTGCAATTGCCTCTATCCTTTCTTGAACAATACATCTTCTTTTCACAACTGTAAATGGTATATGATCTATATGATCTGTTTCTCTTCTGATTTTTAATAGTATAATCTTTAATATTCAGGTTATGTATCCATTTTGAATTTATATTTTGTTATAACATCTTTGTCTCTAAGTCTAATTTCTACCAGATTGTTGATGGAGTGGCAAAGGCTGTTGATCCCTTGAGTTCAGATGCTCTGAATGCAGTGGGGCTAATGCCAATTAGATGGCTGCATTAAGTATGGAACCAATAAGATGAGCCCTTGGGAGTGAAGGACCACCAGGCTGCCTAAGGAGGAGCAAACCAGCCCAGGCAGGAAAAACAGAGCATGTTAAAGACCATGCTAATCAATACTGGAATCTTGCCATGAGTAGCCTCTGGATTTCTAGCTTGGGTGAGATAGGAAGATCTATTGTCAAAAGAAAGAAAAAAAGGAAGGAAGGAAGGAAGGAAGGAAGGAAGGAAGGAAGGAAGGAAGGAAGGAAG
>NW_020954619.1:37800490-37859687 GCF_900497805.2 Vombatus ursinus
TGAGATTCATGAAAAGCTGAGGATAGAACCCAGGGGTCTTCAATTCCAGTCCTCACCTCTTACCTAAAAACTGTGCTCTAGCATTAATTATCTGCCAATTCAATATTATGCCATCAATGACTGAGAAATACTATGCATATGCTTATCTTATGTATTATTTACACTCATTGCTAGATATAAGAAAGTATAAACCAAGTTGTGCAACAGTCAGAAACATTGTAATGGACTTCTAGGTATTCATTATTTTCCAAAACTGTAAATCACCCGCCCATGATGATCCCTTGATCTTAATCTCTAATGGTAAAGATGCATAAATACATGTATAAATATGCATGTATATTTGTTGTTGTTGTTGTTGTTATAAGAATATATCTTTTCAGTCATGTCTGACGCTTCATGACCCTATTTGGGGTTTTTCTTGGAAAAGATATTAAGTGGTTTGTCATTCCTTGTTCAGCTCATTTTACAGATGAGACAAACAGGGTTAAATGACTTGCCCAGGGTCACATAGCTAGTAAATGTCTGCATATATAGACACACATGCATTATATACACTAATTGCTTATTTATCTCTCACTAAGACATAGTATAATAGAATTTAGACACTGTATTCTAGGGTCTTAATCCCAGTTACAATCTGTTGATAATACCAAAATTATGAATAAAAATCATTTTGATCTACTAAGTCAGAAACAGTGTGCACATATGTGTGTATATATGCAACTAAATACTCTAATTTGTATATATAAACTAGGGTGCATACACACACATATATACTAATTGTTTATTTGTGACCCAGTAAACCAAAATATTTTCTATCTACAGCTTTGGTATTATTAGAACAAACAATTGGGATTATGATTCTAAAACATATTATTCTGAATTCTATTATTCCATTTGCTCTTCACTTGTTATCTGTCAGTGGGGTTGTCACTTTGGGGCTTTTGCCTCTGAAATGGCATTCATGGACAAAAGCGGTCAAAGGGTCAAAACTGACCAGTTAATATAAGGAAATATCTCATCATCATACCATATAGTTAGGGCTGAAACAGACCTCAGAAATCATTCAGTGTAGTTGCTTAGGCAACTAGGATATGCAGTGGATAGAGCCTGTGGGACCTTGAATGAGGAAGAGCTGAATTCAAATCTGGACCAAGATACAAACTAGCTGTGACCCTTGGCAAGTCACTTAACTTTTGCCTGCCTCAGTTTCTTTAACTGTAAAATAGGGATCCTAATAGCACTGACCTTCTAGGGTTGTTATGAGGATTAGATGAGATAATATTTGCAAAGCGCTTAGCACAGAGCCTAGTGCATAGTAGGTGCTTAATAAATGACAATTTTCATTCTTATCTTCATTTTCCAAAGAAAGAGAGCACCAGAGAAACTAAGTAACTTGCATAAAGTCAGCCAGGTAATAAATAAGAAGCAGAGGTGGATGCTCTGACCGCTTCCCTTCCACTGTCACTAATGACTGCCTCTAATGACTTCAACTCAAACATGTCCAAACTGGTTCTTTAACTAAGTTCAACTGGTTGGTTGACTCAAACAGCCATTTTCCTGAACAATCTGACTTACCAGTCTGAATGGATGATTTCTATAGTCCTAATGTGCATTTTTCTCAACTTGTAAAATGAGGATAAAAATGACCCAAAGGGGAGGGTTATGAAGGTTGTACAAATATTTAGAATGTAGCAGAGTTTGGATGTTTGAAAGAAAAGTGTGGTATGAATGTTTATCTTTTAATCACCATATGTAGGAAATGCAATCCAACATGTTTCACTGAGAAATGTTTTGGTGCCTCATCCCAATTTACTGATGAATGGTAACTAATGAAATGTTTGTCTGGGATGCGGAAGAGGCAATTCAATTGGTTGCATGTAGATAGATAAATACAGTCAGTTGTTTCAGATGTTGCAGACCAAAGCATCTTAGATAATGATAAATTATACTAGGTTTCAAAATCCCCTAAATGGTGTTATCTATGATACCATTGCCTCCCTTTACTATCTCTAAATTTTATTTTCTCCCAGCAAAAGGGAGTAGGGCAGAGGGAAGGTTTGTAAGAGCTTATAAATTCCAATTCTTATCTTTTTAAATGGCTGTTCTCTTTTCACACCTCCACATAATGCAAATAGCATCTTTGATAAAGCGCTAGTGGAGAAGTTCAATAGATTTTCACTGACTGTTGAAATCTCGTGGGGAGAACAATGGTGCACAGGGAGTTTGCCATCTATTAATGCCCTCATAGGAAAAAAAATTCCTTACCACACTTGATCTGAAGAAGATAAACTTAAATATTGTTATAGTGCCCTGGTAGAGAATTTGTAATTATCTAATGACAAAAAGAATTGGTTTTAATTTATTTAGAACTATGGTACGGTATGCAATGTCAAGTTGAATTCATTGGGCTGTTTAAGTCAAATAATCACAACTAATTATCACTCAGGGGACACACTTATTTGTAGTGATGTGTAGGAAGCTCAAATTTTATTTCCGCTAAAGAATCTTTTTTTTCACAAGGTTATTTTTAAGTTCCTGATTTAATAACTCAACATTCTAAAATCTGTTTTATATGTCAGCTAGACTGAACTTGGAATGGGAGACACATGGTCAACCTGTACTCAAATTCATTCCCATTTCATAGCACATGTTAGAGTTTGGATTCCATAAGCATAACCTTTGAAACCTCAATATCCTCTCCATGCCAAGACTTGGCATTAGAACTGAGCTTCAATGGAGGTTTATCTATTACACTGAAATAACAAAATAAGGAGATCCTGGTTCATTTTAGTTCTAAAGCAGGAAACAGATCTAAGTGGCAATGGAATGTTCTGAGTTATCTCCAGGAGGAAAGGGGTAAGGAGGAACTTTTAAAGAGAGACTCAGCAGAAATGAAGCTTATTAATTACAAATTCATAGAATTTTAAGGTAACAAAGGACTTTAGAGGTCTATTTTATTACTTTCTGGGATTATATTATGCTGCAACTTTTAGGTGTAAGACATATTTTAGAAATAATTGTAATTTTTTCATATTGCAAATCCTCTGTATAAATCCCCTAACAAGCATATGAAGATGTCATCATTATTTCCATTCAAGGTTCTCATCATTTCTACTTCATTTCTTCTTTGTTGGTCAAAATCGGCTCTGGAATAAAACTTATCACTTCATTTACTATTTAAAGAATGGTATCTTTATTAAAAGAATACCAATAAGTATAAGAAACTGTACTTTTGTCCTGATAGCTCTCTAGAAGATATCTAGGATACTGATTTCCCATTATTAATATATCACGCTTCTGTGCCAGGCATGTAATCTGTTGTTCAAAGTCTTCATCTATTTTCTCTACTTGGGGTAATACCATTTTTGCCCCTCTCAAATCTTCTTCACCATGCTCTGCCACTTTGGTGCTTGGATTTCCTTACCACTTACATGTTCTGAATCTATTTAATCATAAGCTGGTGTGGCTAGCCACTAACCTGATTCCGTTCACCAAGAAAGGGACAAGACCCTGCTGTGACGTTACACATTCAAACTGGTAATTAAGAATTTTGATCTTACTCCAAAAGACAGCTTGGGAAGTGACAAAATTCTTTATGGTTATCAGGGAGTGACAGATATTCTACCTTCTAGCTCTGTATCTCTCAAGATAAAAACATATCTTATAGATGTAGGAGGCACTGTGTAGTGTGTATTACAAAATCAAAACTAGCTTTTGAGCCCCAACTTATTAGTAACCTTGCCTTCTTCTGTCCCTGTTATATTTCACTAAGTTCTAGGTGTATGACCTTACCATAATGAAGTCAGCTCCCTTTTATCCCCCCAGGAAAATACTCGCTCCAATACAAGCATGCTTGGATTCTACCTACAGTGTTTTTGTTTTGTTTTGTTTTGTTTTTTTGCATAGACAAAATAAAAAGGAATAAACTATATGTAATGAAACATCTACTGAACCACTGCATATCTGCATTTCCCCTAAGTCCTCGCTCACTAAAAAAGTATACAGGCATAACAAAAATCAGAGGATCTATGAAATTCACAGTTGTGATTTTTGCCCCTCCTCAACTGTACTCCTCTGGAGTAGGCAAAGGAAATACAACACAGTCTTCACATCTCCACATCTACTTTGATTCATGGCTTCCAGGGTAAGGATATGGGTCAGGCAAATCAGGGCTAGTCAGAGAACCAGGGCTACTGCTCAAAGCTGGTCATAGCTTTCGTTGTTGTTGTTGTTTGCTTGCTTGTTTGTTTTATAGGCAGAAACCTCCAATCCTTCCTTTGACTGCTTCCTGATCTGCTGTTTGTCAGTTCGGCTGACTCTATTCTTTCAAATGCATTAATCATTAGGAGAATGACTGGGTATGAGTAAGGGCAAGAATGACCTGAAGAAAGCTGTTCTACAGCCTATTCACCATCATGCCATTCCTGTCCTTTTGTGTCCTTGAATTTCCTCTGTCTGTTCTTCTGACCCGTCATTTGATCCATCAACGTGCACTGAGTGCCAACTAGGTGTCATTCACTGTGTTACAAACACAAAAACAAGCAGTTCTTGCCCTCAAAGAGCTTTTATTCTCTCAGGGAAAATAACACAGGCTCAAGTACATACAAAATTCTCTGTCTCTTCGTATCACTTGTCTTCAAGACAAACTGGGTTTGCTGCTTTTGTCTTCTCTACCATCATAGTTGTGAAGGAGTTTGGAGGTAGGATATCACATGCTTTCCCTATGAAAACAAATGTAATTCCCTGTACATCTGAAGAGTATATACATAAACATCTGTGAATACATATCATAAGCAATATGACCCAGTGTATCATCTAGTCATAGATAATATTACATATTATGTAATTATTGCATGACTATGCAAGCATCTAATACATGACATTTATTATGGGATCACATGCAGCTAACAAAAGCTGTTCCATACAACCAACTTAACTCATAGCTTGCATCCAATTACATGAAATATATTAAATTAAGAAAAAAGCCTCATGTAATAATGACATACAATATCATATAACACATGGGTAAAATGACTAAATGCAAAGAAAAATTCAGAACATACTCATTTAGTAATAAAAAATGCAGATAATGGCATAGAGTTTTAAATAGCAAGGAAATGTAACTAGCAATAAAAGTACATTATATATCAAGCACATAGGTCATATATAGCATATAATAACACGTTGCAATTACATATATAACACTTCTAGGACTACCTCCCCATATAGACATTCACAGAATGGAGGTTGGGCCCCTGAATGAGTAACGACCTCAAGATTTAAGGTACACTATGGGTCTGCCCTCCTAAAAGTATAACTCATGAATCTCCATCAGGAATCCATAGTTTAATAGAAAACTAGTAGGAAAAATAGCTCAAAGCAGAGATAATGCTTGAGATGGTATCATAAGAGCTATAATAACAAAACATTTCCCCATAAGCCTGGGGTGTGTTCTCTCATGAATATACACAGAATTAGTGGGAAGAGCAGACAAATACAGAGAGTACAGTGGTAGAGAATTACAGGATTTGACTCGATGACTGATTGACTCATTTAAGGGACATATGTTGCCAAGGTAACCTCCACCTTAGGCCTTTCAGGCCCCAGTGGCCTTTCTTCTTTTGTAGTGGTCCCCACCTCATGTGCAGAGTCCGTTGGACAGGTTGCTTAGCTGAGTTTGCTGGGCCTGCACTTCCCCCCAGCCCAAGAATGGACCGTCTGAGCTCACTATCTCTTGAGCTATCCTCATTCTCCTCCACTAGAGGTGACACTCCCCAATGCTGGGTATGAAGTCACCCACTCTAAAAGTATTTCTCTACTGGAAGTTCAGAATGAGGAACTTTCTTTACTAGTGTAGACCAGCAACTTCTCTGTAACATATTTTTAGAGACTTGCCAAGGTCACTAAGAAATTAAGTGACTTGCCCAGGTTCACATAACAAGTATGTGTCAGGGGAGAGACTGTCCTCCACATAGTAGATGCTTCATAAATGCTTATTGATTTTGTGGTCATTACTGAGAGAACCCTATACCAGAAATGCTATGTGTTGATTCTGCTCAGGCCCAAGAGTCACCAGCATGTTCACTTCAGTGTTGTTGAATTATTCAAGTTGTGGGTCTCTAGGAGCTAGGGTATGGTATTGTAACAGATTTCTCAATTCCAACCTAGGCCCACACTTCTTTCTTGTTTTCTAAGTCTCTAATTTGGTCAGATTGAGCTTGGGCAAGGAAGCTATAGACTGAAAATATTTTTCCTACATTGAGACAATGGTCTTAAGAACTGTAGGGGCTTTCAGATTCTTGGCTCAATGTGCTTATAAGTAATAATAATAATAATAATAATAATAATGTTTATATAGCACCTACCATGTTCCAGGCCCTGTGCTAAATTCATTATGAATATCATTTTATTTTATCCTCACAACAACTCTGAAAGGAAGGTGCTATTGTTATCTCTATTTTATAGATGAAGAAACTGAGTCAAACAGAGATTAAGTGACTTCACCAGATCACACAGTCAGTGAGTGGCTGAGGCCAAATTTGAATTTAGATCTTCCTGACTCTAAGCCCAGGACTTTATCCACTGTATCACCTAGCTGCCCGTAACAGGTGAAATGATCGTTTCTTACCTCCAGAACATTGTTTTATATATTTCTATCACAGAGAACTACTGTTTGCCTACCAAACTGCCCAAGGTATCTTAGACTTAAGGTATGATGTACAAGGCTATTTGAGGTCTCCTGTTAACCATCAGTGAGGTGGCCTACACACATTCAAATCTTTCCTTTTTCCTTCTGTTACACTAGTATGGTTATGTATATGGACTACAGAATTCTATTATTATGCAATTGACTAAAAGTTCTTTCAAACAGTGTCTAGAGTAATTCATCTCTGGGAGAACTATCTTTTGGACTGCCCTTGAAAATGGGAGACATTATTGAGGAAGAATGTACATATCTCCTCCAGCACATTCCCACATCTCACTTAGGCAATGAAAACACATCAGGCCCTCATATTGAGATTCTTCCTGAATTTATCCTTCTACTCTTCAGGCATTGGAGAGTTACCAAAATTGGATGTCTCTGGAACTACTTAGCCAGTGGAGAGTTTTAGTGGTTAGTTTCCTGGTACACTTCCCCTTTCATCTCTCTAGGTGATGCTAGAATATTCCACTAATACATGTAGCTTACAGACTATGACCAATTCACTGGAACATTTAATAAGCATTTTTTTCTTATTCACCCAAATCATTCTCAGCTCCATCCAAAGCTTCCCCTACAACTTTGTCTTCATTTCCATTAAACAGTATAGTCTCTAAAGTCCTTGATGAAAATTTAATTCAAAAGCTTCACACCAAGAAGCTAAATAAACAGTGTGAAGTAATAGCATTCCTACCACTCATTTTAGTTTAAAACCATACTCTCAATGTATACCACAATGAAACAAATACCAATACCCTAGCAAACAATAAGCAAGGTACATAGTTGCAATGTAAAATAAAAGCATTAGATCTTTCTCACGAGCATAAATTCAGGGTACCATGCAACGATGCAAACTAATAAGAAAACTATATTTGTAGCATAAGATTAAGACATTAACATAAATTCAAGGTGCATTGAAACAATGCAAATTAGTAGGGAAACTAAATAAGTGTAGCATAAAAAAATAGGATATTAACATAAATTCAAGGGAAAATGAAAAACTGCAGTTTAGTTCAGAAGAGGATCCCCTGTAGGAACATAGACAGGAAAATGTTTCAAAAATCACAACTCTACCCTCAAAAATCAAATTTCCAGGGAAATTTGCAGAATTCCAATATCTGTAAAAATTTTCTTAAACAGCTTTGAAAAGGAAAATACACACACACACCCAACAAAACAAAACAAAGCAAAACAAAACCCAGGTCTGGAATGGCCCACACATTTAGCAAGGGTGACATTGCTCAGCCACTAACCTGATGCCATTCACCAGAAAAAGGAAAAAAAAAGATCAGATTAGGAAAAGTCCCATGCTTACCCTAATGGTCCTGTACCCTATCTGGCTCTAGAGAAATTCATGAGGAAGTGTCAGTCTCCCTCCCTGTGGTTCACAAAGAGTGGACAACCTGCTGGCTTGTGATTTTTACCTTGTCAGTCTAAAGGGTGTGGTCAATAGTGATTTACCCAATATGAATTAGGTCTTTAGTCATTTAAATTGGCTACATATTTCAATGAAACTAAGACACATGACCTTAGTAGAATGGAGTCAACCTTCACATATGGTGCAGTGGATAGGGAACTTGAGTTCAAATCAAGCCTCTGATATTTACTAGTTGTATGACTCTGGGAAATTCACTTAATCCCTGACTGCCTTAGTTTACTCAACTGCAAATAAGGATCATAAAAGCACCTACCTCACAGGATTTTTATGAGGATCAAATGAGATAATATCCATACAGCACTTACCACAGTGCTTGGCACATAGTAGGCACTTAACGAATGCTTCTTCCCTTCCTCAAAACACTTAAATATTGTATTTGATATTTGCTATTTTTTGACAAAGAATTGGTCAAATTTTTTGGCAGAGAATTAGTCAAATAAAATACATGTACACATACACATACACATACATATGTGTGTGTTTTGTGTGTATAATAACAGAACATCTCCTATGTGACAGATTCTTACTGCCTTTAGCTAAACTATAGAAATTCTTTAAACCCCTGAATTCTAGGGAAAAAAATGGAGTTAAGTTGTTTTATGGCTGCTACTTCTGGGAAAATACAAAAGTGTATAGAAAATAGAACCAACTTCCCAAAGGCTACTTGACTCAAGGTCTCCCAGGGTAAGAAGGTCAATGCCTAGATTGACGCTAGGGGTATCGATGTCAATATTCTTAGGACTAAAGTATACTTTTAGTGCTGTTATTTTTCTGCTCATTATTATGTCTCAGGCAAAAACTTTTGATAATCTGACTACGTCCTGTCTCAAATTTCCTCAGCTAGGAAAACTATAACCATTCCTCTCATTGGGCTAATTGTCCTATCTACAATATACATATATTATCTTGAGTGTTGGCAACTTTGCTCCCCACAAACATTGAAACCTAGATTTAATTTATACATATATAAACTTTTTTCATAGATTTTTCCTAGAGTAAACTTTAATTATGTGCATGAAGAACCAAAAAAAAAATTGATTTATTAGGGCACCTTCAAAGATTAGAGCCCATACTTTAGGAGTCTCTGAACCATGGATAATACACAAAGTGACTTTCTTCTCCCCTCACCTATCCTTCACCTATTTGATTCCTTTAGAAAAAGATATACCTTTCCAGAGTGATATTATAGACACAAATCTCATCCTGTAAGGCCCTTGGATAGCTATGTGGACAAATTTGCCTCCTTACATTAGGATCTCTTATTCACTCTGCTTTTTTTCATATTTACTATTTAAGATACCTGAGACCATGGGTTTTACTAATTATCATAGATTTAGAGTAGAAAGGGATATTCAAGATCTAACTGCCTGTTTTTTAACAGATGAAGAAAATGAGGCCCAAGTGACTTCTCCATGACCACATGAAGAGTAAGTAGCAAAGCCAGGATTTTAACTCGCATACTGTTGCTTTAAATCTATCACTCTTCCCATCATGCCATGGGGTATCTGGTCCCAGAGAGGGTAAGGAACCTTTCCAAGTTCACACAGTAGAAGATCTGAGATTCAAATCTAGGTCTTCTCACTCGGTAAGTAGATGGAATACAAGCCAAGTCCCATCTTGGTATTAGCTCTGTTTTTATAGTTCTAATGGAAATAGCACCCTTCTTCAGAGCTCTTCTATCCATAAAATCTATCAATATTTCCAAAATTAAAAATTCAAGATTTATTTATAGTCTAACACTCAGTGAATAAGCATATGATCTTAATTTATCACCAAATTCAGATTCTAATAGCTTTTAAATACCAATTCCCAAGACAATTCAGTGCTTGGTTCACAACTTCCCCTTTACCTCAACTTTTTCTTTCATCCTAGAGAACCTCAACATGCATGTTGCTATTCTCTTAAATATTCTAACTTCCCAATTTCATATTCTATTCAATCACTATAGCTTGTTCTTCAGATCTACCTCAGTCACACATAGGGATAGTCATAACCTTGATCTTGCCATCACAGGGGCTGTTGACAAACTGATTGATTGTTGGAGACATTCTTCTTCATGAATTAACTTTTTTTTACTCCCCTCCTAGTTGTGTTTGATTCTGTATTGAAAGCTCAATTTTCTATATTGAGAGCTCTAATTTCTAACCTATAATAATCTTAATTTCTTATTTAATGAATTGTGTTTCTCTTTTGAATTGGACAGACACAGTTGGTTCACTTCATATTATATTTCCGTAGTGTACTCTCTCTTTGAGGTTTAACTCATTCTTCCTTTTTCTTTGAGTATACCTGTTGTCTTATCTGCCTATATGTTGGACTTTTCTTGAGATTTGTTCTCTATATAATTTTGGCGTTTCAGTCTTTATCTTAAATTCTCCATCACTGTCATTCTTCCTCCAATAGTGGATATACTCAGAAAACTGAGCTGATTACTTCCTTGACTTCAAAGTCAATATGGGACTTCCAGACTTTCCTTTGCAGAAGAAAGAAGCGCTCCCAAATCCCCCTCCAAACAACTAGAAAACTGCCTCAGAGCAGATCTAGGAGCAGGGTGGCAGGTCACCAGCTTGGCAGGAAAGGTCTGTCTTACTGGGTGGAAGGGAAGCAAGGTCCAAGAGCAGCAGCAGCACCTAGCTTCCCAGCAGGGGACCTACCGCAGGACTCCAAGCCTGCGGCAACATACCAGTAAAGACCAGCCCTCCTGAAAACCAGGAGCCCCCTAGGCAAGACAGCAGTCTGTGCAGAACAGCAAGGCCCCACTTCAGTGACCCAACTCCCAGCACAAGCCAACAGCAAGGCCTTGACTCACTGCTGACCAGGAGTGAAGCCCTGCCCCAGTGCTGGCCAACAGCAAGACCCTATCCATAGAGCTTGGCAGCAGGGAGGCCCTATTTTCATAGTAACTCAGTATCAGGGCCCCAACCCTGGTGCAAACCAGCAACAACATCCCTTCTCCAGAGCCATCCATCAGAAAGACTCTATTACCACAGCAACCCAGCAGCAAGGCCCCACCCCTGGGACAGGCCAGCAGCTAAACCTCATGTCTAGGCAAGGCCAATGGGAAGCCCTCCCTCCCCCACTATAAACTAGAAGGGAAGCCTACTCTTTAGTGAAAGCAAACAACTAAGTCCTGAAGCCCAGTGAAAGCCAGCAGTAAGACCCTGAGCCCCAGCACAAAAAGTGTGGGACAGTGCAGGACCAGAGCTCAACTGTCACATAAAAATACCAAGTCACAAAAAAGAAAAAAACAAGCCAAAAAAAAAAGAAGAAGAAGGAGAACTTGACGATAAAAAGTTACTACAAAGGGGCAGCTAGGTGGTGCAGTGGATAGAGCACTGGCCCTGAAGTCAGGAGGACCTGAGTTCAAATATGGCCTCAGACCTAATACTTGACACTTACTAGCTGTGTGACCCTGGGCAAGTCACTTAACCCCAATTGCCCCCCCCAAAAAATAAAAATAAAAAGTTACTATGGTGATAAGGAGTATTAAGGCACAAACTTAGAAGAGTACAATAGTGTGAGAATGGCTATGTGTGAAGCCTCAAATGAAAATGTAATTTGGTCTTGGGCCCAAAAAGAATTCCTGGAAGAGCTTAAATAGTATTTTTAAAAGCAAATTATAGAAGAAGAAGAAAAGTTGGGAAAATAAATGAGAGTAATGCAAAAGAAACACGAAAAAAAGAGTCAATAGCATGGGAAAAGATGTACAAAAATTTGCCAAGGAAAATAACTCCATAAAAAAATAGAATTGGCCAAATGGAAAAGGAAGTCCAAAAGCTCACTGAAGAAAATAATTTCTTAAAATTTAGAACTGAGCAAGTGGAAGCTAATGACTTTATGAAATATCAAGATACAACAAAACAATTTTTTAAATAGTAAAAAAAAAAAAATAGAAGAAAATGTGAAATTTTCTCATTGGAAAAAAAAAACTGACCTACAAAATAGACCCAGGAGAAATAATATAAGAATTATTGAACTACTTGAAAAACATGATAAAAAAAAAAAGTCTGCACAACATTTTTCAAGAAATCATCAAGGAAAACTTCCCTGATATATTAGAACCAGAGGGCAAAATAAAAATGGAAAGAATTCGTCAATCAATGGCTGAAAGAGATCCCAAAATAAAAACTCCCAGGAACATCACAGCCAAATTCCAGAGCTCACAGATCAAGGAGAAAGTACTGCAAGCAGCCAAAAAGAAACAATTCAAATGTCATGGAGATACAGTCAGGATTACACAGGATTTGGCAGCTCCCACATTAAAGAACTGTAGGACTTGGAATACGATGTACCAAAAGGCAAAAGAATTAGAATTACAACCAAGAATCACCTATCCAGCAAAACTGAATATAATCTTTTAGAGAAAAAATACATTTAATGAAAGAGAAGTCTTTTAAGCATTCCTAATTAAAAGACCAGAGCTGAGGGGGCAGAGCCAAGATGGCCAAGTGAAAGCAGTGACTTGCTTGAGCTTTCCCCTGAACCCCTACAAATACCTGTAAAAAATGGCTATAAAAAAATTCTAAAGCAGCAGAACCCACAAAAAGACAAAGTGAAACAAATTTCCAGCCCAAGACTACCTGGATGGTTGATAGGAAAGGTATATCACACTGCACAGGGAGAGGAGCTCAGTTCGGCGTGGGCACGCAGGCCACAGCGACCATGAAGCAGGCCTCAAAGGACTGAATAGCAGGCAGTTGTGGTGGTTTCCAGACTTCTCAACCCATGAAAGCCAAAGACAACTTAGAAGGTCAGTGGGAAAAGTCTGTGACTGCGGTGAGAGAAGGAGCTAGGTCTCAGCCACCCCTGGGGCTGCAGCTGTTTCCTGAGCTTCAGCCCCACAGACTAAGGGGAATCGAGTGGCTGATCAGAGGGGGATTGCAGGGATCTCTTTGCCAGTGCTGAGGTAGGGATCTCTTGCTTTACCAGTGCTTGGATCTGGGTAACAGTTCTGAGGGGCGGTCCTGGGGCGAGGAGGAGCACTGGCCTGGTGGAGCTTGTTGTGGAGGTGGAGAGGAAACACCTCACCACTTATCATAGCACCTTGGAAGAACTAAAAATCTACATATACCTAGAAGTATCTCTGAAAATATCTGTATAAACTCCCGAAGCATGGGACAGTACATTCTCCACATTGGAAGCAGACTCTTACCTTAACAAAGAGTTTAAAACTCAAGTAATTGGCTGGGATCATGAGTAAGCAGCACAAAAAGAGTCAGACTATATTATCTTACTTTGGTGACAAAGAAGATCAAAACATACAACCAGAAGAAGACAACAAAGTCAAAGCTGCTACATCCAAAAGCCTTCAAGAAAAATATGAATCAGTCCAAGACCTTGGAAGAGCCCAAAAGGGATTTTGAGAAGCAAGTAAGAGAAGTAGAGGAAAAACTGAGAGTGATGCAAGAAAATCATGAAAAACAAGTTAATAGCTTACTAAAGGAGACCCCCCCCAAAAAAAATGCTGAAGAAAATAACACCTTAAAAATAGCCTAACCCAAATGGGAAAAGACGTCCAAAAAGCCAATGAGGAGAATAATGCACTAAAAAGCAAAACTGGCCAAATGGAAAAGGAAGTCCAAAAGATTACTGAAGAAAATACTTCCTTAAAAATTAGAATAAAGCAATTAGAAGCTAGTGACTTTATGAGAAATCATGACACTGTAAAACAAGTCCAAAAGAATGAAAAATTAGAAAACAATGTGAAATATCTCATTGGAAAAACCACTGACCTGGAAAATAGATCCAGGAGAGAGAATTTAAAAATTATTGGACTATCTGAAAGCCATGATCAAAAAAAGAGCCTAGACATCATCTTTCAAGAAATTATCAAGGAAGACTTCCCTGATATTTTAGAACCAGAGGGCAAAATGGAAAATGAAAGAATCCATCAATCACCTCCTGAAAGAGATCGCCAAAGGAAATCTCTTATGAATATTGTAGCCAAATTCCAGAGTTCCCAAGTCAAGCAGAAAATATTGCAAGCAGCCAGAAATAAACAATTCAAGTATTGTGGAAACACAATCAGGATAACAGAAGATTTAGTAGCTTCTACATTAAGGGACCTCAGGGCATGTAATATAATATTCTGGAGGGCAAAGGAGATAGGATTACAGCCAAGAATCACCTACCCAGCAAAACTGAGTATAATCCTTCAGGGGAAAAAATGGTCATTCAGTGAAATAGAGGACTTTCAAACATTTTTGATGAAAAGACCAGAGCTGAATAGAATGGGTATGGAAATCTGTCTTACCCTACAGGAAAATGGGCAGGGGGACAAGAGAGTAGGGGGATGATAGAGAGAAGAGGAGATAGGGAAAGGGGGTAATCAGAAACAAATACTTCTGAGGAGGGACAAGGTCAAAAGAAAGAATAGAATAAATTTGGGGGCAGGATAAAATTAAGGGAAATAGAGTTAGTTTTTCACAGCATGTGTACTAAAGTGTTTTGCATAACTGCACACATATAACCTATATTGTGTTGCTTGCCTTTACAATGAAGGTGGGTAGGGAGGGAGGAAGGGAGAAAATTTGGAACCCAAAGTTTTAAAAACACATGTTTAAAAAAAATGGTTTCACATGCAACTGGGAAATAAGAAATACAGGAAATGGAGTACAGAAATCTATCCTGCCCTACAGGAAAATAGAAGGGAAAGGGAATAAGAGAAGGGGGGGGAGAGATAGAAGGGAAGGCAGACTAGGGGAAGGGGTATTCAGAATGCATGCCATCTTAGGGTGGGGGGAGGGGCGAGATGGGATGAAAATTTGGAACTCAATGAAGTGAGCAGAACCAAGAGAAGGTTGTACACAATAGTAGTCACATTGCATGATAACTAATATTGATAAACTTAACCCTTCCTGGCAATACAAGAATCTAAGACATCTCTAGAGGCCTTGTTATGGAAAATGCTATCCACACCCAAAGAAAGAACTATGGAAGCCAAATTGCTATTTTTTTCTCTTCTGTTGAGTTTTGTTTCTTCTTTCTGATGGTTCCTCCTATTGGTTTTAATTTCTACTTACAACATCACTAATGTGAAAATATGTTTAATATGAATGTAAATGTATAGCCTATATTAGATTATGTGCCATCTTGGGGAGGGTGGTGAGGAGGAAGGGAGAGAAAAATTTTAAACTCAAAAGCATATGGAAGTGATTATTGATAAATCAAAATAAATTAATAAAAAAAAGAATGAGTTCAAAAAAAAAGAAAATTTGGAACTCAAAATCTTGTGGAAGAAAATGTTGAAAACTAAAAGCCTTTTCTTTTTTGTTTTTTTTGTGAGATAATTTACCCCATTCTACCTCTCCCTTTCTCCTTCTCCTAGTATAATCCTCTCTCACCCCTTGATTTTATTCTCCAGATCAACTCACCCTGTGCCCTCTATCTATCTATTTGTCTATCTATCTATCTATCTATCTATCTATCTATCTATCTACCTATCTATACATAGATATAATTTTTTCCCTGCAACTACCCTAATACTGACAAAGGTCTCATGAGTTACCAATATCATCTTTCCATACAGGAATGTAAACAGTTCAACCTTATTAAGTCTCTTATGATTTTCTCTTTCCTGTTTACCTCTTCATGTTCTACTTGAGTCTTGTATTTGAAAGTCAAATTTTCTATTCTCTACTGTTATCTAAAAATAGATAAATTTATTAAAAAAAAAAACAAAAAACAAACAAACAAACAAAAAAAGACCAGAGCTGAATAAAAAATTTTACCTCTAAATACAAGACTCAAGGGAAACATAAAATGATAAAAAAGAAACAAGAAAGAAAAAACATAAGAAATTCAATAAGGTTAAACTATATTTCTATGTGACAAGATATTTGTAACTATTAAAAACTTTATTATGCTAAGAGCAATTAGAAGGAGCATATGTATACAGATGATGTAGATATAAAGTGACTTTGATGGGATGACACCCTTCCCTCCCAAAAAAAACAACAATGTAAAGGGGTGACAAGGAAAATTGTGCTGAAAGAAAGGAGGAGTAGATTGAATGAGGTAAATTATCTCACATAAAAGAGGTATGAAAAAGTTATTGTCATGGAGGGGAACACAAAGATGTGGTGGGCAAAACTTAAACCTTACTCTCATCAAAATTGGCTTGAAGAGGGAATAACATACATACTCATTCAGATAAAGAACTCTGTCTTACCCTATAAGGAAGTAAAAATGGACAGGGATTATAAAAGGAAGAAGAGAGACTGATAAAAGGGAGGGTAGATTGGGGAAGGTGGTGATCAGAAGTAGCATACTTGTGAGGAGGGAAAGAATGTGGGGTAAGAGAGAGAAAGGGATAAACAGGAAAAGTAGCATGGAGGGAAATACATAGTTATCATAACTATAAATGTGGGAAGGGAAAGCAGTGACTTGTTTGAGCTCTCCCTCAAACCCCTACAAATACCTATAAAAAATGGCTCTAAAGAAATTCTAAAGCAGCAGAACCCACAAAAAAAACAGAGTAAAACAAATTTCCAGCCCAAGACTACCTAAAAGGCTGATCGGGAAGATATAGAGCACTGAGCTGGGAGAGGCGCGCAGTTCGGTATGGGCCCGCAGGCCGCAGCAACCCTGGAGCAGGCCTCAGAGGACTGAATAGTGGGCAGCTGTGGTGGTTTGTAGACTTCTTAACCCATGAAAGCCAAACACAACTCAGAAGGTCAGTGGGAAAAGTCTGTTACTGCAGTGAGAGAAGGAGCTAGGTCTCAGCCACCCCTGGGGCTGCAGCTGTTTCCTGAGCTTCAGCCCCACAGATTGAGGGGGAATCGAGTGGCTGATCAGAGGGGGATTGCAGGGATCTCTTTGCCAGTGCTGAGGCAGGAGTCTCTTGCTTTACCAGTGCTTGGATCTGGGTAACAGTTCTGAGGGGTGGTCCTGGGGCGAGGAGGAGCACTGGCCTGGTGGAGCTTGTTGTGGAGGTGGAGAGGAAACACCTCACCCCTTGTCATAGCACCTTAGAAAAACTGAAAATCTACAGGTCCCTAGAAGTATCTCTGAAAATGGCTGTATAAACTCCCAAAGCATGGGACAGCACATTCTCTGCAATGGAAGCAGACTCTTACCTTAACAAAGAATTTAAAACTCAAGTAATTGGCTGGGATCATGAGTAAGCAGCACAAAAAGAGTCAGACTGTATTATCTTACTTTGGTGACAAAGAAGATCAAAACATACAACCAGAAGAAGACAACAAAGTCAAAGTTGCGACATCCAAAAGCCTCCAAGAAAAATATGAATCAGTCCCAGGCCTTGGAAGAGCCCAAAAGGGATTTTGAGAAGCAACTAAAAGAAGTAGAGGAAAAACTGGGAAGAGAAATGACAGTGATGCAAGAAAATCATGAAAAACAAGTTAACAGCTTGTTAAAGGAGGCCCCAAAAAATACTGAAGAAAATAACACCTTAAAAAATAGCCTAACCCAAATGGCAAAAGAGGTCCAAAAAGCCAATGAGGAGAAGAATGCCCTAAAGAGCAAAATTGGTCAAATGGAAAAGGAAGTCCAAAAGATTACTGAAGAAAATACTTCCTTAAAAATTAGAATAGAGCAATTGGAAGCTAGTGACTTTATGAGAAATCATGACACTGTAAAACAAATCCAAAAGAATGAAAAATTAGAAAACAATGTGAACAACTGACCTGGAAAATAGATACAGGAGAGAGAATTTAAAAATTATTGGACTATATGAAAGCCATGATCAAAAAAAGAGCCTAGACATTGTCTTTCAAGAAATTATCAAGGAAAACTGCCCTGATACTTTAGAACCAGAAAGCAAAATAGAAATTGAAAGAATCCACCAATCATCTCCTGAAAGAGATCCCCAAAGGAAAACTCCTAGGAATATTGTAGCCAAATTCCGGAGTTCCCAGGTCAAGGAGAAAATATTGCAAGCAGCTGTAAAGAAACAATTCCAGTATTGTGGAAACACAATCAGGATAACAAAGGATATAGCAGTTTCTACATTAAGGGACCAGAGGGCTTGGATATGGTATTCCTGAGGGTAAAGGAGATAGGATTACAGCCAAGAATCACCTACCCAGCAAAACTGAGTATAATCCTTCAGGGGAAAAAATGGTCATTCAGTGAAACAGAGGACTTTCAAGCATTCTTGATGAAAAGACCAGAGCCGAATAGAAAATTTGACTTTCAAATACAAGACTCAAGAGAAGCATGAAGAGGTAAACAGGAAAGATAAATCATAAGAGACTTATTAAGGTTGAACTGTTTACATTCCTGCATGGAAAGATGATATTTGTAACTCATGAGACCTTTGTCAGTATTAGGGTAGTTGGAGGGAAAAAATTATATGTATGTGAATAGATAGATAGATAGATAGATAGATAGATAGATAGATAGATAGAGGGCACAGGGTGAGTTGAAGAGGATGGGGTCATATCTAGAGAATAAAATTAAGGGGTGAGAGAGGATTATACTAGGAGAAGGAGAAAAGGAATGGATGAATGGGGTAAATTATCTCACAAAAAAACAGAAGAGAAAAGGCTCTTACAGTGGAAGGGAAACAGGGGAAGGTGAGAGGGAATGAGTTAATCTCATAGGATTTGACTTAAGGAGAGAATAACATACATACTCAATTGGTATGGAAATCTGTCTTACCCTACAGGAAAATAGGAGGGGAAGGAGAGAAGAGAGTAGGGGGATGATAGAGAAGAGGGCAGATTAGGAAAGGGGGTAATCAGAAGCAAATACTTCTGAGGAGGGACAGAGTCAAAAGAAAGAATAGAATAAATGGGGGGGCAGGATAGGACTAAGGGAAATAGAGTTAGTTTTTCACAGCATATCTACTATGGAAGTGTTTTGCATAGCTGCACATGTATAGCCTACATTGAGTTGCTTGCCTTTTCAATGAGGGTGGGTGGGAAGGGAGGTAGGGAGAAAATTTGGAACCGAAAGTTTTAAAAACACGTGTTTAAAAAAATGTTTTCACATGCAACTGGGAAATAAGAAGTACAGGAAATGGGGTACAGAAATCTATCCTGCCCTACAGGAAAATAGAAGGGGAAGGGGCAGAGAGATAGCAGCAAAAGCAGACTAAGGGAAGAAGAATTCAGAATGCATACCATCTTGGTGTGGGGGTAGGGGTGAAATGGGGTGAAAATTTGGAGCTCAAAATCTTGTGGAAGTAAATGTTGAAAACTAAAAATAAATAAATTTATTAATTAGAAATAAAAAGTAAAGTAAAAAAGTATGTTTCAATCTAAAAAAATATAAATGTGAATGGGATTAACTCATCTATAAAATGGAAATGGATAGCAAAATCCTACAATATGTTATTTACAAGAAATGCATTTGAAACAAAGAGGTACATATAGGGTAAAGGTAAGGGGATAGAGTTGAATCTATTATGCTTTAGCTGAAGCAAAGAAAGCAGGGGTAGCAATCATGATCTCAGACAAAGTAAAAGCAAAAATAAATCTAATTAAAAGAGATAAAGAAGGAAATAATATCTTGCTCAAAGTTACCATAGACAATGAAGTCATAATAATACTAAACATATAAACACCAAATAGTATAGCATCTAAATTTTTGAAGAAGTTGAATGTGTTATAATAAATAGATAATAAAAATATACTAGTTAAGGACCTCAATTTTCCCCTCTCAGAACTGGATAAATCTAACAAAAAAAATGAACAAGAAAGAAGGTAAGGAGGTGTATAAAATTCTGGAAAAGTTAGATATGATAGATCTCTGGAGAAAACTGAATGGGACTAGAAAAGAATGTATCTTTTCCTCAGCAATACATGGCACCTACCCAAAAATTGACCAGGCATTAGGACATAAAAACCTTACAACCAAATGCAGAAATAGTAAACTCGTACTTTTCAGATCATAATGCAATAAAAATTGCATTCAGTAATGGACAATGGAAAGAGATATTAAAAATTTATGGGAAAATAAATAATCCTAAAAAAAATGGGTGAGAGAAAAAAAATCATAGAAATAATGGACAATTTCATTAAAAGAAGTGACAATGAAACAGCATACCAAAATTAATGGGATGCAGCCAAAGCAGGACTTAGGGGAAAATTTATATCTCTAATTGCTTACATCAATAAAATAGAGAAAAAGCAGATCAATGAATTAGGCATACAACTAAAAGGAGTATGAAAAGAACAACTTAAAAATCCCCAATTAAACATCAAATTGGAAATCTTGAAAATCAAAGGAGAGATTAATAAAATTAAAAGTAAGAAAACCATTGAATTAATAAATAAAACTAGAAGCTGGTTTTATGAAAAAAATCAATAAAATAAACCACTAGTTAAATTTGATTTTAAAAAAAAAGAAAGAAGAAAACAAAATTACTACTATCAAAAATGAAAGGGCTGAATTCACCACCAATAAAGAGGAAATTAAGACAATTGTTAGGAGCTATTTTGCCCAGTTTTATGACAGTAAACCATCTAAATTAAATGCATCAATATCTACAAAAATATAAATTACCCAGGTTAATTAAGAAGAAGAAATAAAATACTTAAATAACCCAATCTTAGAAAAAGAAAAACAAGCCATCAACAAACATCCTAAGAAAAATTACCAAGACCATATGGATTCACAAGTGAATTCTGCCAAACATTTAGGAAACAATTAATTCCAATACTATATAAACTATTTGGAAAAATAGAAGAAGGAGTCCCACCAAATTCCTTTTATAACACAAGTATGGTGCTAATACCTAAACCAGAGAGAGCCAAAACAGAGAAAGAAAATTATAGAGCAATTTCCCTAATGAATATTGATGCAAAAATTTTAAATCAGGTACTATCAAAGAGATTACAGCAATATATCACAAGGATCATACACTATGACCAGGTGGAATTTATAGCAGTAATGCAGGACTGGTTCATTATTAGGAAAAATATCAGCATAATTGACCATATCAATAACAAAACCAACAGAAAACATATGATTATCTCAATAAATTCAGAAAAAGCCTCTGACAAAATACAGCACCCAATCCTCTTAATAACATTAGAGAGTATAAGAATAAATGGAGTTTACCTTAAAAGGATAAGAATTATTTATCTAAAACCATCATCAAGCATTATCTATAATGCAGATAAACTAGAAGCCTTCCCCATCCAAACAGGAATGAAGCAAGGATGCCCATTATTACCTCTATCATTTAATATTGTATTAGAAATGTTAGTTATAGTAATAAGAGAAGAAAAAAGAAATTAAAGGAATTAGAATAGGTAATGAGGAAACAAAATTATACCTCTTTGTAGATGATATGAAGTTATATTTAGAAAATCCTAGAGAATTGACTAAAAAACTACTTGAAATTTTTAACAACTTTAGCAAAATTGCAGGATACAAAATAAACCCACATAAATCATCAGCATTTCTACATATTACTAACAAAGTCCAGCAGCAAGAGATAGAAAGAGAAATTCCACTTAAAATAACTGTAGACAATATAAAATATTTGGAAGTCTACCTGCCATGACAAACCTAGGAACTATATGAACACAATTACAAAATACTTTTCACGCAAATAAAATCAGATCTAAATAATTGGAAAAATATTAATTGCTCATGGGTAGGCAGAACCAATATAATAAAAATCACAATTCTACCTATATTAACTTATTTGTTTAGTGCCATACCTATACAACTATCAAAAAATTTTATAGAGCTGGAAAAAATAATAACAAAACTCATCTGGAAGAACAAATGCTCAAGGATCTCAAGGGAATCAATGAAAAAATATGAAATATTTTTATATGAAAATATGAAAGAAGATCTAGTTATACTAGATCTCAAGCTGTATTATAAAGTGGTAATTATCAAAACAATATGGTACTGGCTAAAAAATAGAGTGGTAGATCAGTGGAATAGATTAGGTACAAATCACAATATAGCAAATGACCATAGTAATCTAGTACATGATAAAGCCAAAGGTTTAAGCTTTTGAAACAAAAACTCATTATTGGACAAAAAGTGCTGGAAAACCAGAAAACACTATGGCAAAAACAAGGTATGTATCAAGTTATATCTCACAACATATACCAAGTTAAGGTCAAAATGGGTACATGATTTACACATAAAGGGTGATACCATAAGCCAATTAAGAGAGCATGGATAGTTTATCTGTCAGATTTATGGATAAAAGAACTTAGTGCCAAAGAAGCTATAGAGAGCATTACAAAATGCAAAATAGATAATTTTGATTACATAAAATTAAAATTTTTTGCACAAACAAAACCAATGCAACCAAAATTATAAAGAAGGCAGAAAAGTATGTGTGTGTGTGGGGGGGAAATTTGCAACTAATATCTTTGATAAAAGCCTCATTTCCCAAATAGATTGAGACCTGAGTTAAATTTATAAAAATACAAGTCATTCCCCAACTGATAAATGATCAAAGGATATGAACTGGCAGTTTTCAGAAAAAAGAAATCAAAACAATCTATAGTCATATAAAAAATGTTCTAAATCACTTGATTAGAGAAATGCAAATTAAAATAACTCTGAGGTACCACCTCAAACCTATCAGAGTGGCTAATATGACAAAAAAGGAAAATGTTGGAGGGGATGTGAGAAAATTGGGACTCTAATGCACAGTTGGTGGAGTTGTGAATCTATTCAACCATTCTGGGGAGCAATTTAGAACTAGGCCCAAAGGGCTATAAAATTGTGCATACCCTTTGATTCAGCAATACCACTGCTAGGTCTATATCCCAGAGACATGCAAAAAAATGGGGGAAAGGATGTACTTGTACAAAAATATTTATAGCCACTCTTTTTGTAGTGACTAAGAACTAGAAACAAAGGGATGCCCATCAATTGGAGAATGGCTAACCAAGCTGTGTGATTGTAATTGAATATTATTATGTTATAACAAATGACAAACAGGATGATTTCAGGAAAATCTGGAAAGACTTACATGAACTGATGCATAGTGAAGTGAGCAGAACAAGGAGAACATTGTACACAGTAACAGCAATATTGTTCCATGAAGAATTGTGAATGACATAGCTATTCTCAGCAATTCAATTATCCAATACAATCCCAAAGGGCAAATGATCAAGTATACCATCTGTCTCCAGAGAAAGAACTGGTGTTGACTGAATACAGCCTGAAGTGTGCTATTTTTCACTTTCTTTCTTTCATTTTTTTCCTTCGAGTCTTCTTGTACAAAATGGATAATATGGAAATATTTTACATAAATGACATATATAACCTATATCTGATTGCTTACCATCTCAGGGAGGGGGGAAGGGAAGGAGTCATGGATGGAGGGTTAGAATTGGGCACTCAAAACTGTAAATAAAAATGCTAAGATACTGAAAAACAAGGTTAACATGAGGATATGGTTAAAGTCCATGCTCTGATTAATCTCTTGGGAAATAGTACTTGGTTTTGCTAGTTTGCAGGGTTTTTTTTTCCTCTCTTAGGGTTGACAAGCCACTTTTCTCTAATCTGTAGCTCTGAGAAGCAGGTATGCCCAGCATATTTTCAGCCCACCTGATTTTTTCCTACCTGTTTCTTCATTTTCCTTACTTTGGAGGATCAAAATAAACATCTGCCACTTAGTGCTGGATGGAGTAAGGTGTTTTGGTCAGGGTCACTGCAGTTATGGAAATCCTTACCCAAAGGCTTAGTTCACAGTCACAAACCTGAAATGTTGCTGCATTTTCATGTAGTCAAGTGGACTAAGGAGCCCAGTATTAATTCACAGTGTATGTGGGTTTGGGGGTGGGGAATGTGGGTATGGGTGCATGTGTGTTTTTTGGGGAAACTCTAAACTCATTTTTTGGAATCAGCTGTAATTATTTTATTTCTATCCTTTGTTTTTGTTGTTAAAGATTTGACAATGGTGGTCAAAGGGTGATACACTATTTTGTTGGTCCCATGACCTTGGAATAGTCTCTTCAAGAATTACTCTTTCAGGGCTTTTTGGGACTACTTGGCAATATAATGGACCAATTCCCATACTCCTCATGGCCACTATATCCCCCTCAAGTTTTTTTCCCTGTTCCTCTGCATGCTATTTTGATGCCTCATAATTTCATAGAGTTGACCTTATATTTAGTTGTTTCAGTCATGTCCGACTCTTTGTGACTCCATTTGGGGTTCTCTTAGCAAAGACACTGAAGTTGTTGTCATTTCCTTCTCCGGTGCATTTTATAGATGAGGAAACTGAGGCAAACAGGGTTAAGTGATATCCCAAGGCCACCACAGCTAGTAGGTGCCTGAGGCTAGATTTGAACTCAGGAAAATGGGTCTTCCTGACTCCAGGCCTGATACTCTATCCCCTATGCTACCTGAAGTCTTGGCCTGAATTTAAGGTCTCCCTAGGCTATAAAGTCCTTACCTATAAGCCTTGTTATTGGTTACATCTTTCATTCAAGACCCAGCCTAGCAAGATTCAGAGAGGGTCACAAATATTTTCATCACTAACAATGTTTTTTTGTTACAACTGACATAGAGGCTTTGAGAAGGTGGAGAGAATTCCTGCATTGATAAAATCACAGACCCTTGAAGCATAAACTATCATCTGCCTATCTATTCCATATACATATATGTATGAATATATATGTATGTGTGTGTGTGCATCTAACTATAATTTACATGGCTGATATTAGTTATTGAAATAATATATATTAGAAATGTAAAAAGTCATATTATGGGCTTGCTTGGGGGGCATTTTTTTTTGCTTAAAGATTTGTACAAGGATTCTTTAAGGGGATCATTATTTTTTCCCTGGAAGAGGTGAAGGGAGACTAGAAGTAATACATTAGTCTGTTGCAAAAATGACCCCATAAGTTGATGTCCCAGATGCCCTAGTTGCAGTTAGCCCCAAACCAATGCATAGGCAGACACCCATTATAAAAGATTTGATGTGGCCTGGGCCACATGGAGGCATCCGGCTATTATCACTTTTATTCTCTGTGGTTAAATTCCAATCAGCTCATTCATCCAGGGCTTTTGGTTCCCATTTAACTCTGAAGGGAACTGTGATTTGTAATCACATGGGTGGGCATAATGAGAATCTCAAGAAAGTGTTGGGTCTCCCTTGCTGAGAATGAAAATGTATGACCTTGTCTCAGGACAACAGGAACACAGAGGAGAAAGTTCTGGGGAAACCAGCCAAATGTGGAGGTTTTAGTCCTTGTCCCTCCACCAGACCCTGACTAATAAGGGGGGTCCCATTAGACTAGAAGGAACAGTCTGACAATATCTATAGAGCTGGGTCCAGGGGGGCTGGGATCTATAATCCTAGCTACACACACAATATGCTGCCCCTATTTGGAAGGCTCTGATATTTATTTTCTTGCATCTGAGCTTTGGGGGAATACAAATGAGAATTTGGCATGGCAGGAAGAAAGGAGAAATCCAGGCACGTGTGTTCTCATTCTTCCTCCTCATCATAATTGTTTCCCTTTGTAGCTTTAGAATTTCATTCTTGAGTTTCCAATCCCTCCTGGGATAATTTCTCTGTAGATTTCTCCCATTATATTGGGGGCTGGGAGTGGGTAATAAAACCTTCCCTCTCACAAATTAACTTGTATGTCAACCCTTTTACTTGAATATAAGCATTGAGAAATACATGCCACTTCCTTTTCTCTGTTCTCAGTCATTTTTGCCACTTAGTATTTTATTGGAGTGTGTTACATTGTCTTTTACTCTTTTAATTTTTTACCTCAACCACATTTTTCTGAAAAACTGCATAGTTTACATAACATAGAATTTAGAGATAAGAGAAATCTTGGAGAACATTTAGTCCAACTGTTTTATTTTACAGAAAAGCAAACTGAGGCCCGAGAAGGTAAGTGACTTGCCAAAATTACCACAGAAACAGGGTCAATAGGATTTGACTACATGTCCTTTGACTACTATAACAGTATATGATCCATTAGATAAATAGAGAGGTCATGTGGTAATATGGGTAGAACTTTGGACTTAGAATCAAAAAGACTTTAGTTCAAGTCTGTATTAGATAATTATCTGCTGTGTGACCTTTGACAGATTAGTTAATCTCTGTGACATTTAACTTCCTCACCTATAAAATGGATATAATAGCAACTTAACTCACAAAAGTACTTTAAGGGTCATAGATTTAGAGTTAGAATACAAAAGAAGAAAAATGACTTGTTTAGGGTCTCACTGATAGTAAAAGGTGGCCTAATTAAAACCCATGCACTCTAACTCCGGGGCCAGCACTCTGTGCCACACTGCATTACTCAAATGAAATATTGTATTTAAGTGCTTTGCAAACTTAAGACCCTTATTGAGGCATCTAGGTGGCTGCCATGAATAGAATTCCCCATATGGAGTCAGGAAGATCTGAGTTCAAATCCAGTCTCAGACACTTACTAGCTGTGTGACCCTGGGCAAGTCATTTGAGCTCTGCCTCAGTTTCCTCAACTATAAAATTGGGACAATAATAGCACCTAGCTGTCAGGGTTGTTATAAGACTCATAATAATAATACCTCAATTTATGTAGTGCTTACTATATACCAGGTACTGTGCTAATTGCTTTATAAATATTATTTCATTTGATCCTTACAACAAGCCCTGGGAAGTAGATACTACTATTATTCTCTTTTTACAGATAAGAAAACTGAGGCAAACAGAGGCTGAGTGACTTGCCCAGATCATATATTTGGTAAGTGTATGAGGATGATTCGAACTCAGGTATTACTGACTCTAGAACTATCAGTTTCTCCTTGGTGCCATCTAGTTGTCCCTATTATGGGATATTTTTGTTGTAATAATAATAATAATAATAATAATAATAATAATACTTATATAGTGTTTACTATGTGCCAGGCACTGTGCTAAGTACTATGTGCCTGACACATAGAAGGCATTATATTTTCTTTTCCGTCTACTCTTCCTCCCAGTATTTCATCTAATTTTATTAAGTAAATGCTATCAACTCTTTCTTTTTATCATTGAAACAATGTAGATTGAATGATTTGGAAACTTCTTTATGATTGGTTCACATATACCTTTAGTCTAATCTCTTTCTTTCTCTAGTTCATCAGTATGAATTCTCCTGTGTGGCCCCTGGCTTAAAGAAAGGGAAAAATAATTCCCCCCTGGTGCGCAAAAGAATGTGGTTTTACCCTTGCTGCAGACAGTATTATCTGAGAGAGTCTAAATTTCTACACTCCATGAAACATGCAGCTATGAATAATATATCCAGTATAGACATAGACTGCTGCACATGCAATTTCTCAGGTTGTCTGAAGATGCTTCTCAGGTATAATCTGAGATCAACGTGGCTATTCCATGATGGGTACAATGGGAAAGGAATTGGAGATAGAATTCCAAAGTGAAAAATATATATATATATATTTTTCTTTTTTTTTAACCAATATCTGTTAGAAATTGAGAATGGCTGGAAATCTTTAAAACACAAGTTATTAGAGTCATAGACTTGAGAGTTGGAAAAAAAATCAAAGGCCTTTTAATCCAGCCTGTACCTGAGCAGAAATTTATTTTAACAAACATTTGATAGGTGCAACCTATTTAATTCATTCTACAACACCCTGGGTCACAGTTTCCTCATCTATAAAAAGAGGAAGTTGATGGATGGCTTCCAATTTTCCTTCCAGGTGTAGCTGTATAATCTTATGATTCCCCACAAGGGCTCAGCCAGACTCTTCATGAAGATTATCAGTGATAGGGAAATCCATGCCTAGGTAGCCCATTTGACTGTAGGATACCTCTAGTTTTTTGAACTTTTTCTTTACATTAAGCCTAAATGTTTTGGTTTATATTCCACAATTTGTTTGAATGTTTGCATACAGGTATTAAGCATAACACATTTAATCCCCTTTCTGTATGAAACCCCTTATTCTCTTGTTTTACTTTTATACCTTCCAAAGACTCCCTTTACAGGAAGGTCTAAAGAGCTGAGTACATGTGATGACAGGACAGAACCAGGAAGGTCAGCCTATTTTTTTCTTAACCTCTTTGTATGAGACTTGTCTTAGACAAAAGGAGATTCATGCTCATATTGCTGATTGCCAAATCAAACCAATTCCCTTGGCAGCAGGCTTCTATGGACAGTCTTACATGTAAATACTTAAAGAGATTATTTGTGGTTACACTGAAAAAACAGTAAGGAGGAGGCTCTTGGACAAAGGCTTTATATATACATACATACATATATATATGTGTGTGTATATATATATATATATATATATATATATATACACACATAACCATTTGCAAATTTTGTTTGTGTTTTTGTTTTTGTTTTGTTTTGGAGATGGTGGTATTCCATCCATGGAGTCACATAAACTCACCAGAAGAACCATCCATTGCAATTCAGGAAAACCACAAAACACACTGGGGCAGATAGCATGATGTAGTCCTTCAAATCAGCTTGAAAAATGGATTTCAGGGTAAACTCAAGGACAGAAAGTTGTTATAAAATGCTGAGACAGTGGCCCCTTTAGATAGAGACTACTGCCAGGGAGGCTACTACTACTGAAAGAGTTATGGGATGTTAAGGGAAGAGAAGCAAAACATAGGGTATATGAATTGCTTCCTATTTTCTGAGAATCACAGAATTTTAAAGTTGGACAGGATCTCATAGTCCATATAGTCCAACACAAACTCTCTAGAGAATCTCTATTATAATATATATATAAGAAGAGGTCTGTCATCTTTCCTTTGCTAGATGACCTCTAATGAGCTAAGACCCCACCATCTCCTAATACATCCCATTCCACTTTTAGATAGCTCTAATTGTTAGGATGAGTTTCCTGTTATCAAGCCTAAATTCACCTCTTTATAACTTCCACCGTTCTTCCCTTGGGAGGCAAACAGAATAAGTCTTAATCCCTTTCTTAAACTTTTAAATACTTAAATAGAGCTGTCATGTCTACCATAAATACTCTCTTCTCTAGGATAAATATCACCAGTTCCTTCAATTAACCACAAATATTTGTTGAATGAATGAACAAATGAGTCAATAGAAACAAGACCCTTCAATCAATCATTCAATCAACATTCATTAAGTGCCTACTACATGCTAGGAACTATGCCAAGTACCAATTTGTTCTCCCTTCTCTGTACATTGTAGCTAAATGTCAATGCCTTCACCAGTACTTTCCTAGTCTTCTCAGTTTTGAGTACCATCCCCTATAAAATTGCTATTTTGTAGCTACTTTTGCATGCATCTTATATACCTATATATGAACTTCCTCTTTAGAATTTAAGCTTCTCATGGGTAGGGACTATTCTAGTTATTTGTTTGTATCCCCTAGCACTTCCCACAGTGCTTGGCATATAGCAAATACTTGATAAATGTCTTGAGTGATTACTCAGAATACAATACTTCAAAGGTAGTCTAAACAAGACAGAGAGCAGTCAACATATTATCTCTTTAGTCCTAGAAGCTTTACTTCTCTTGATGCAGCCCAATATTGCATTAGCTTTTTTGGCTTTCAGAGCACATTGTTGATTCACATTAAGGTTATAGTCTATGGCAGCCTTCAGATCTTTTTCTGGAAAAAAAAAACCAGACTATTTTATCATGTCTCTGAATCTTGGGCTTATACAGTCAATTTTTTTAACCTAAATGTAAAACTTTACATTTGTCCCTACAAAATTTCATTTTATTAGATTTGGCTTATTGTTCTGGCCTGACAAAATATTTTTTACTCTGAACTTCCATCCAATGTATCTTTCCAAATTCTGTCATCTGCATATTTTATTGTTCTTAGAGTTTCTGTCTTGTTCTTCCTTGTCATCACATTAGCTTCTTATGGCCAGGTTCTTTTGTCATTGTGTGCTCATTTTTCAACTTTTTTCTTGACTTTGTTGTTGTTTATTCTTCATTCTTGAAGAGGCCCATGACATCAGGGAATTGATGTCATAATATGCAAGCAAATTGGATTTGAGTGAGGGAGTGTTGTGCAAAGTCACCAGTCTCACTTTCTCCTCCAGAGCCATCTGGGTCCAGTGGCAAGATATAGATGAGGACCACTGGAGATGGCCCTGGATGCAGTAGAAGCCCTTGGCCTTCTTAAGCTAAAGTCTTTAGCAGGTCTTGGTTTGACTGAGACATTCAGTGATTAGGAACTAGGTACTAGTTCTGAATACACTTGATTGTGGGGGCAGAGCCAAGATGGCAGAATAAAAACAGGGACTTGCTTGAGCTCTTCCCCAAACCCCTCCAAATACCTATAAAAAATAATTCTAAAGAAATTCTAGAGCAACAGAACCCACAAAATGATACAGTGAAAAAAATTCCAGCCTAAGGTAACCTGGAAGGTCAACAGGAAAGGTCTGTTGCTCCAGTCTGAAAGAGAAGCGGTCCAGTGAAAAAGGTGCCAGCATAGACTGGGCCCCAGCAAACCCGGAGCAGGCCTCAGAAGACTGAATTACTGGCAGCTGTGGCAGTTTCCAGATTTCTCAACCCACAAACACTAAAGACAACTTAGAAAGTCAGACCAGGGTGAGAGAAGAGAGCAGTCCGGCCCCAGCCCCAGGGCTGCCGCTGTGCCAATGACTGCTTCTAGAGCTCTCAGCCTACAGATGGTGGGGGGATCAAGCGGCTGATTAGAGGGGGATTTCAGGAATCTTTTTGCTGGCACTAAGGCAGGATTCTCTTGCTTTGCCCATGCTTGGATCTGGGTCACAGTTCTGGGTGGAGATCCTGGGGTGAGGAGGAACGTTGGCATGGTGGAGCTTGTGGTGGCAGAAAGAGGGAATCCTCCTCACAGTTCCAAGGCAGAAAAGAGTGCTTGTGGTCACTCATAGACCAGAGCACAGGCCAGGAGAGGAATAAACACCTCTCCTTTCATCATACTACTTTGGAAGGACTGAAAATTTATAGGTCCTTAGAAGAATCTCTGAAAACAACTACACAAAACCCCTGAAGCTTGAGACAGTACATCCTCCATGCTGGAAGCAGAGCCCTACCTTAACAAAGAGTTTAAAAGTCAAGTAATTGGCTGGAAAAATGTGCAAACAGTGGAAAAATACTTGGACTATAGAATCTTACTTTGATGACAAAGAATATCGAAACATACAACTGGACGAATACAACAAAGTTAAAGCCCCTACTTCTAAAGCCTCCAAGAAAAATATGATTTGGTCTCAGGCCACAGAAGAACTCAAAAAGGATTTTGAAAATCAAGTAAGAGAAGTAGAAGAAAAATTGGGGAGAGAAATGAGAATGATGCAAGAAAATCATGAAAAATGAGTCAACAGCTTGCTAAAGGAGTTCCCCCAAAAATACTGAAGAGAATAATGTCTCTAACCCTCATTTCTCCCCCTATTCCATAAGAATATTATGAGATACTTTAACAGATTTTGGTAAAAAAAAATTAGGTAATTTTTTATACACACACATACATATATACATATATGTATATATATTTATGTAATCATGCACACATGTGTGCATATATACACATATATACACATATATGCATGCATATATATATGTATAAAAAATATTCCCTTCAACTACCAGTTTAGTTGTCAAAAAATGAAATAAGTTAGTCTAGGTCTTCTGGGTGACCTGAACAACAAGATGAAGCAATAAACATTTTCGTCAGTTCTTATTAACTTTCAAACACCTTTCAAAAGAGGGATTATTTACTAAAGGTGGAGCAATTACAGCTAAATCTACAGGACAAGAAAACAAGATCATAGCCTTCTGTATTTGCAGTGGAAAATGCTAATCCTTACCATTCTCACTCAGCACCCCCTCCCCTACCAGTCTTCATGCTCTAGCCAGGTGCACAAACTGACCCACAGGCTTAGGCTTTACAAGACACTAAGGGATTTCTTTCATGCTGGAGAGAATTTATCAGCAGACCTCATTCTTGCCCTTCTACCACTCAGTTCCAACAAACAACAGAAATTAACTCTGTCCAGACACATGAGGAGGAAGGGTGATATGAAAAGGGGAAAATCAGGTTTCATTATATCTCGGACCAGACACTTGATTGTACCCCAAGGTTTCAGAAGACTCTACCTGAAACACCTATCCTGTCTTTTCCTAACCCTGCAAAAAGAGGTAAATGCTGATTCAGCCCAGCCAAAGAACTTAAGGATGGATGGAATTGGGGCAAAACTTCTGAAGGAAAGGTGACTGGGATCTAATTAGGGCTAGTTTTACCCCTCTCTTCTACCTCTAGCAACCAAAAGCTACTTGGGGACAGACAGTGAAAATTTAATTCCCTGATTTGAGAGGATACCAAGTCAACATAGGAGAATAGCACTTGAAATATAACTAAAAATCTAAAAGAGGAGAAACCAGAAAATAGAGAATAAGGTGAAAGTGATAAAACCACCAGAAATTTTAAGAGGAATATAATTAAAATAAAAACCTAAAGCAGATCAGTAAACAAAAAAAGATAAAAATAAAAGTGCAATTTAAAGAAATTAGAAGTGACAGTGGAAGAGCAGTCCAGAATCACCATTGATTAAACCTCACAATCTTCCTACAGGTGAACCAATGTACTTTGTGGGATTAAATTGTAGAAGAAGAGGACACATAAATGTGGATAAGTGAAGTGGAAGATTGAGGAGAATGTACGATGTACCCTAATGACATCTACATGTGAACTATGAATGGAACTCCTTCATTCTTTTAGCAAGAAGAGATACTCCAAGAGAATGAAAGAGTAAGAAAAGGAATCAGGGATTGAAATATTGGGAATGAAAAAGGGAGATCTAAATCCTGTGGAGGAGGAGATTACCCTGAAGAATACTCCTAGGGAAGGAGTACACTTATGTCCATGATGTAAGATGGAGATTTCACAATGGGCCTAATCTGTGAAGTAAAAGGGACAAGTGGCTTATCACTGGCAGAAAGAAAAACCCTTGCATTGTGTCCAAAAGGAGAAATAAAGTGGCCAAAGGGGACTACTTCATCTGAAGTAGTATTGTGCTTCCATGGACGACATTTTGCTGCAAGAAAAGGGAAATTGGAGCTCCTATGGGCAACTGGTACCAAGATGGGTGAGAGGATATGGACCTAGAGCAGAGATTATATGGGAAATGCTAAAATTTATAGGGAATGCAAGAGGTAGCACTATAGTTTGACTAGGACAAGAGATTTGAACTCATTAAAGTCAGCATTCTCTTACAATCCCTTTGTTTGCATATCAATTCCTCATTAGCCATTCCCCTCTCCATGACTTTTCCAGTCTCAAGTATATTATTTTTGGCAGAAGGAACAGAAGCAAAATAACAATTTAAGAACCCATTCTCTCTGTTGTCAGATAGTTTTGTCCCATTTACTCTGAAGAGTGATAAATTGTTCCGATCTTCTTTCCTATCAGGTTAAAACCAAAATCACAAACACTTTTCATTGTCCTTAAACTTTTCCTCACCAGCTTCACCTCATTCTGAGCTTTGTTGCTCTGGATAGTATTACTACAACAACACACCATGTTCTTATGTTCAACCTCTTTGATCTTCTGTAGATGTCTTTTAAAAATCTAAGTTGGTTGGTGGGTTCCCTGTGGATATACTGGTCTATTTAGGCAAGTCCATTTTTCTCCTTGTTGGAATGGTTTCATTTTAGTCCTTTGCATTTCATTTTTGTAGGTCTCCTAATGCTCCTAATTGACTTCCTCTGAATTATAGTCTACAGAATTATACCTACTCTTCCTCTGTAACCTTCAAAATCTCTTTTCTCCAAATGCTGGAGCAAGCTCTACCCTCTCACCCATTGTTTACCCTTACACTGAGCATTCACATCTCAAAAATTGGCAATTGCTTACAAATAAGGGCTTGATTTATTGTTTTTTTTTTATTGTTCAAACTTAAGAACATGTTAGCAATGCAGATTCACCTCAAAAGTATGGTGTTGTTCGGTCCTTCTGTTGTGTCTGATTCTTTGTGATCATATGGATCATAGCATGCCAGGCCCTACTATCATCCACTATCTCTTGAAGTCTATCCAAGTTCATGTTTGATGTTTCCATGACACTATCTGTACATCTCATTCTCTGTCATCCCCTTTTCCTTTGTCATCAATCTTTCCCAACATGAAGATCTTTTCCAGTGAGACCCTTCTTCTCATTATGTGGCCAAATTATTTAAGCTTCAGCTTCAGTGCTTGACCTTCCAGTGAATACCCTGAATTAAAGTATGTGCATACAAATATTTTTTTTTCAGAAAGCCCAATTGTTAAACATTTATCAGCACATCCCTATAGCTCTATAAACATTACTTAAATTTAATAGGAGTGCAGTAAATGGTTTAGGAAATGAAATTATCACCAGATAATTACCAAGTCTAGAGACTGTAGGCTAACAATAACAACAACTGACATTTATATAGTGCTTTAAGTTTTGCAAAGTGATTTATGTCCATTATTACATATGAGCTTTACAATATTCCGATTGTAAGTTATACTGCCCCCAATTTTCTCCCTTTCTTTATCACAAACTCAGATAGACAGGGCTCCCTCTTCTCCCTCTTCTCCCTCTGCCTAGAGATTCATCATTTCCACCCCAGGAGACCTTTCTTCTATGTTAGAAAGATGAGATCCAAAATAAAATTTCCCTTATTTGATTCTTCTACCTTTTAAAGGATAAAATTTCCTTTAAGGCAAGGCAAGATTTTTTTTAATCTTTTGACAGAGAGAAGGCTCTAGCTGAGTTCTTTCAGCTAATTACTATTAACTAAATTTAACAAATTATTCTTGCTGACTAGGTGCTAAGCTGAATTTTTTTCTAAACCACTAAATGAGTGGAAGTGCTATCAAAATCCTCTAAATTCTAGCTGCCTATAGTCACCTCACTCTAGTTTTCACCCTGGGACAAGCACATGGTGTTATTATGGGCAGCAATATATCAATTACCAAAGAACTTCACAGAAGTAGCATAAATATATCATTAAAAACATTTGTAACTAAAAGTCATCTTATCAAAAATGGAGGCTAATCCATGGATTATTGATCTTGAGCTGGAAGGGACCTCAAAGGTCATTTAAGCTACCCTCCTCATTTTGCATATGAGGTCATTGAGGCCCAGAAAGGTTAAGAGACTTTCCCAAGGTCACAAAAGTAGTAAGTGGCAGAGGCAGGATTTAAAACCAGGTCCTCTGATTTCATAGGCAGTGCTGTTTTCCCTAGAAATTTTTATGTTCCTCTGGCATTGCATCCATGCCAGTCAGTGCAGCAAGATATACAGAAGAAGAACTCCAGAATTTTAGGTGAATTCTCCGTGGGAGAGACTATGGTCATAATCTTTATGCAAAAAAAAATAAATAAACAGCAAAAACAAATTCCTTGCAATATACACTCTAAGCAAGGAAAGTATATAATTGCAATGTTCACTGCACAGAGTTGTGATTATATGAGCAGCCTGTCATAGTAGAAAGAACATTAGATTTGTAGTCAGCAGAGAAGGGCTTGAATCCTGGTTCAGCTAATTCCTAGCTGTATCACTTTGGACAAGTCATTTTCCCTCTTGGAGCCTCAGAGTCTTCATCTAATAAATAGGGGATTGGACCATACATGTCAGGTTGCTTAAGCTCTAATCTTATGTGCCATTCTTTGACTTTTATTTACATATAACTTAAGCTCATCAAGGAAAGACATCATCTTAAACTACCTTTTAAATGTGGGTGAGGTGTCACAATTGTGTGGAAGGAGTAAAGTTTTATTTTTCAACTAACTTGAATAAAAAAAAAATCTTTTGTTTTAGGAAAGGAAAATCTGGAAAAAATTAGAAAGCTTATACATTAGAAAAAATATGAGAAAATTTTGCAGAGAAATTTTAGACATGTTCCAAAATAATTTGAAATATGTAAAACCTTGAAGAAGAATATTTTTATTAGTAATTAGTAACAATAACATTATTGTGTAATAGGGAAGTATCAAGGCATAGTGGATAGAGCTGGAGTAACACAGAGCTAATTCCAAGTCTTTCCTTTTATACATACTGGCTCTGTGATCTTGAGCAAGTTGCTAAACTCCTCATTTCCCTACAAGACTCTCCAAGGCTAAATTGGGAAGCAGGTGCTTTTCTGCATTAACAGAAGTTGTTTGCTCATCAGAAGTCCCCCTCCACTGATTGTCCAGGCCAAAATAAAAAACATAATAATAATTTAATTTAGAAATTGATTCAATGATTACTTGACCTTAAGTCTATTATAGAATGTATGTCTTTAAAAAATGTGGAAGACTTTTAAGTTGGAAAACTGTTATGTTGAAGATATCTGAATGATCTATATAGTGAGATATTAAAGTGAAGTCCTTCAATCAATCAACTAATCAATCAATCAAGAAACATTTATTAAGTACTTATTATATGACACACTGTGCTAAGTACTGGGAACACAAAGAAAGGCCAAAAGCAGTCCCTCCCCATGCAGAGTTTGCACTTGATTGGGAAAGACAATATATAAAAATCAGTACATGTAAGATAAACATGAAGTAGGTTTAGAGGAGAGGGCTCTAGCCTGTGGTAGACTAGGGAGTGGGGAAAGCCTATTGGAGGAGAAGGTATTTGAAGGGAGTCTTAAAGGAAGCCTGGGAAACTATGAGTTAGAGGTCAGGAAAGACTGTCTTCTAGGCATGGAAGATAGTCAGTGCAAAGGAGGGGATATGGTGGATGGGATGTTGAATGAGATGAAGTAGGTGCATAGAATGGACCATAGTCCAGGCATGACTGTGATCCCAGAAGGAGAGGAAGGTTGGTGGATTGCTTGAGTTTGGGAGTTTGGGTTGCGGAAGGGCTGAAGCTGATTGGGTAGCCACACTAAATCTGCTCTGATATGGTGAGCCTTCTAGTGAGGCCACCAACCTACCTAAGGAGAGGTAAATTGGCTCAGGTTGGGGGGGAAAATACAGCAGGTTAATACTTCCATGCCTATCAGCATTGGGATCAGGCCATGAGTGGTCATTATACCACCAGCCCAGGAGATGATAGATGGATAGATAGATAGATAGATAGATAGATAGATAGATAGATAGATAGATAGATGACAGTGTGTGTGTGTGTGTGTGTGTGCGTGTGTGTGCGCGTGCTTGTAAAAATAGGAAGCATGATGTCTTGGCTGGAGAACTGGCCTCAGAGTCAAAAAGACCTTGGTTCAATCCTGACTCTGACAACACTAACTTAAGAGAAGTTAGCAAGTTCAACCTTTCCGTGCCTTTAGACAACTCTCTAAAGCAGAGCTTTTGCCAAGATGTGTTGGGATTTAGTTCCTTCCACTGAGCGAGAATTAGTTAAAAACAGCTGACAATACCTCTTACAGGGAAAGTAGTCATGAGTGTTTAAGGTAGTTCCCCATTGATGGGGAGGCAGAAGATATTAGTGTTTATTTGAGTGAACAAATAAATAAATGAACCTGTGATAGTGATTAGAATTGCAAGAGGAATAGAGTTACCCCTCGTGGATCCACCTGAGGATGTTAGAATGTTTAGCTTGTAGAAAAGATGTATAGGGAGGCATGATTGCTGCCATCAACCATTTGAAGGGCTGTCATATGGAAGGGGCACCAAGGAAGTAGAACTGGGTACTACTGTACAAAGGCAAAAAGGCAGATCTTATCTTCATATTTAAAGCAAAGTAAAACAAAGAATCCCAAGCTATCCCAAAGCAGAAGCATCTATTCTGAAAAGAAAGAATACCCTCTCACCAGAGCTCTTAAACTGGACCCTGGGTGACCATGTGCCAGGATGTAGTAGAGGGAATTTTTCTTCAGCTACGGTTTTCTACTGGATGGCTTTTGAAGTCCCTCCCAATTCAGAAATTCTGTGATTCTGTGATAGACCCTGAAATCCCTTGTCGCTCCTCCAGAAATGAATAATGGAGGCATGCCCAGAGTGAGTGGCCATGGCACTGAACCAGAAGTTGGCTGCTTTATTTCTCCTTTTGGACACAGTGCAAAGATTTTTTTTCTTTCTGCCGACGATAAGCCAGCAGTCCATATTACTTCAAGGATCAAAAACAAAGTCTACTTCCTGGCATTTACAATACCTTCACAACTTAGCCCCTGCCTACCTTTCTAGTCTTCTCACATGTTACTCCTCTCCATGTACTCTGTGGCCTAGACATACTGTCCTGTTTATTTTTCCCTCAAACACTCCATTCCATCTGTTGCTTTGGTGCCTTTGCATTAGCTGTCCATACCTGGAGTGTTCTCCTTCCCTCTTATTCCTCTTCCTTAATATCCATGGCTTCCTTCAAGATTGAGCTCAAATTCTGCTTCCTTCAGAAGGCCATCTGGATCTCTCTCCTCAACCTCTCAACTTACTCCCAACCAGTCAGTTGGGGCTTCCCTTAAAAACATGGCTTCCTTCTACTCTATATTGTATCTTGCGTGTACCTATTTGCATGTCATTTCTCCCACTTAGTATGTAAATTGCCTGAGGACAGGGACTGTTTGTGTTTTTGTCTTTCTTTATATCCCTCAGTGTTTAGTAGTACATGCATTTTGCATAGAGAAGTCTTAATAAATGCTGATAAATCAATTAGTGGACAAGTCCAATAAATTGTATGGACCTAAAATCTATGCTTTTTTATTGTCTGTAAAAATATACATTATTCTGTCATCAATGCAAATTAAAATTTCTTTCCCATTAAACAAAGGGCTTAATGCCTTTCTGTGGCCAAAAAATCCATTAGCTGATTATTAGTCCTCTGATAGTGAGCTTCTCTGTATTCAGCTATGTTAACAGGTCCTTAAGCGACAACACACAGCCTATGTGCCTTTGCCAGCCCTATGGCAGAAACCTTTCTGACTTGGTAGGAACTCTCAGAGCTCTGACTCTGCCGGCACAGAGTTTGAGTTAGGTTTGAGAGTTTAGGGTCATCCTAGGACCTTGACGAGATATTGAAGAACTTTGACTCCACATTTATACAGAGGCTCTTATTTTCAAGATACCATGCTTGCTGCTATTTTAATGGATCTGACTTAGACCCTCCTATTACCATTAAATATGGTGCTTCAGTCAAATACACAAATTACCATGATAAAAGGGAATATGTAAGAAGTACAAAGAAGAGGTCCAGTTGTAGTGCTATAGTAAATTTCAGGAAGAAGAACTCACCATCAGCTGGAGAAGCCAGGGAAGGTCTAATGGAAGAGGTGGTATCAGAGTCAGACCTTGAAATTAATGAGGGACTTTAACAGGTAGAGACTTGGGCTGGAAGGTAGAAGAAAGGATATATTCTACTATAAAGGACAGCACGATAAAGGTCATTGAAGCAGAATCCCAGAGGTGAGAATGAGAACAAAAAATGGTTTCTTTTAGGTATAGCATACTGCAGAAGAAGAGTAAAATGAGTAGTTTGGAGGCAGATCATGGAGGACTTTGAATGACAGAATCATTTTATGTATTCAAAAGGCAATAAGGAACTACTGAAGGATGTGGCATGGAGTAGAAAGCAAAGGAATAAGCATTTCCTGAGCACCCCACTGTGTGCCATTCACTGGGCTAAGCACTTTACAAATAGCTCATTTATGAAATTATCATAGTCATAAATTATCATAGGGATACATTTCTTGGGTAAAGTTGGAAGGATTGATTGGGTTTAGGGATAGACTTCAGGAAGACCTCTTGGGAAGCTTATTAAAAGCTTTATGAGCATCTGCATTAGGATTTTAAGTTTTGATGTTTGCAGTAAATTGGAAGGAGTAGGAGGGGAAGAAAGCAACAATGAAAAGTTTATTCATAATAGAGCGTGGGTTACAGAGTGCACAGGATAAGGGGAGAGCTGAAGAGGATAGGATTAGTAAAGGCTAGGGATAATCTGGATAAAGATAAGAGTGTAGAGAGAAGTAGCAGGGGAGAGGTATTTTTGCACTGGCAGATAGGCACACTAAATCTGATCAAAGGAACAGTCTCTAGGGAAATGCTAAACATGTGGTGGGGCAAAGATCAAATAGGGAGAATCTCATAGCCTGAATTGGTCCCAGGATCTCAATTAGAATGTTGGTGTGAAGGAGCCTCTGTGGATGTTATTTCCCAGTTGGTAATATCCAAAAAAGAGTTTTCTCTTAAAATTATATCCTTAGGAAGCTGGACAATGAGTCTCATTATGATATAATTAATTTGAATATTTTCAGCACTCCCTTGGGAAAATTCCTTCATTGCCCATGGCATGCATTATTTGACTATATTCAGTGGTGACATCTCTTCATTCTTTGATGATGGATTTGATTTTTGGAAACAGCTGAAGTTCTTCAGAGCCAAATATTCTAAACCATATGGTTGATCAAGCTGGGGAATACCATTTTTGTTTAGAAAAACAAAAGTTTTGTGAATTAATTTCTTGTGTGTCTCATGATCTATCCCAAAAGGCAATTCCTAAATAAAATTTATGGACATTTATTGATGTAACAGCTTCTCTATATAGTTTTTATAAAAGTTAGCACTTGTTTAGTATGTTTTGGTAGTTTGTTAGGAATATATATATATATATATGTATATGCACATATATACACATACATACATTCATATATACATATATACCTGCACTTACATAAATACATGTGCATATGCATATACATATGTAAAAGTATATAAAGAAATAAAGATAGATCTCTACATCTCTACAGGTAAAGAGGTCAAAGGAAGAGAACATGATGTGAGGTTTGGTTAAAGGAATGAAGCAGAAGGGGGAAGTTAAAAGTTTCCTCTCCACAATATTTCTTAATCTCTTTTCTATTTGAGGAAACAAAGTCCTGGAGCTATTTATTTCAGTTAGGAGGTATTCTGAGACCTGAGAACTAAGATGTGTTTCTGACCATAACTTAGGTGCAATTTAACTGAGAGATTCAAGGGCTATATAATAGAGGGCAAAGAAATTAAAGTGAGGTCAAGTTTAGAGAAGAATCAAAAGGAAGAGAAGCAACTAACAGAAAAATTCTAAGGATAATGCAAAGAGTAGACCTGATGTCAGTCTAGCCTTCTCTATCTTCTATTACAGTTGGATGAGTCAAAGAAAGATCATATCCGTTGATTGAGAGCTCACCAGAAAAGCTTTAAAAAGATTCATAGCTATGGAATGAGAAACTTAGTTGAAAAAGTTTTCTGGGAAGCCTAAATGAGAGAGCTGAAGCAAATATTTATAGTTGTTGGCTAGCTTTATGATAACTTTAGCCTTACAGAAGAATAAAGACTTATTATTAAGCACAGCACCTAGATAGCTCTGAAGAAAGCACTCTAGTTGAGGGCTATACCTGAATCAGAGAGGAAGCTGATAGGGCAAGTCCAAAAGAATGAAGATGGAATATTCCACTCACCTCCTGATAGAGAAATGATGACCTTAAAATGCTGAAAGAAATATACATTTGCAGATATAGCTAATGTGGAATTTTTTTTTCCAAACTATAAAGTTATATGTTAAGGGATTTGTTGCTTATTTATTTTTTTTTCCCAATGGGGGAGAGAGGGACAGATTAATTTAAAAAGACAGAACACTTGTTACCTGAAAAAGAAAGAAAGACAAATGAACATAGAATTCACTTAGTACATCTTCCTGGCCAGTGCAGGAATCTGTTCAAAATATTCATGAAAAGTGACCATCCAACATTTCTTCAAATATTTTTTAGCAATGGAGAGCTTACTACTACATGAGGCAGCCTAGTACAATTTAAAATTGCTATAATTTGGGGAAAATTCTTTATACAGAGAATAATTTTTTCTCCTCATATGTCTTTTATCCATTTGCCTTACTTCTATTCTTCTAGAGCCCCCTAGAATGAGTCTAATCTCTATCCCATGTGACAACCCTTCAGATACATAAAGACAGGAACCTTATCCCCTAACTCTTCTCTCTCTTTTGATATCATCCTCCATTCCTAACATCATATGGCTTTGAATCTCCTTATCATTCTGGTCACTATCTTCTTAATACTCTCCAATTTGTCAACATTTCCCTTAAAATGTGGCATCTAGCATAACCTATATCAATTTGCTGACCATTTTAGGGAGAAGGAAGGGAAGAGAGGAAAGGAGAGAATATGATATCCGATTTTTTTAAATGAATGTTAAAGTTTGTTTTTACGTGCAATTGGGAGAAAATAAAATATTAATAATGTGGCATCTAGAATTAAATATAATATTCTAGTTATGGCACAATCATGATATTATATAGTGTCACCAAGACCTCCCTGTTTCTAGAAACAATCCTATTATTTTTAAAAACATTAAGGATGATAGTTTTAGAACTGTGAGGGACTTTGGTGATAATTTAGTCTAACCTTTGTATTTCACAGATGAAAGAATTGGAGGTCCATAGGGGTTAGGTAGCTTGTCCAAGGGCATAGAGGCAAAGAGACAAATCAAACTAATGTTTTCTGTCTCCCAATCCATCATTCTCTTTATTATGCCATATAGTCCATTTTTAGGCTTACAATACTTTGCTCATAATGATCCTAAACATTGATATTTTTCAAACAAGGAATATGAGGAGCAAGGAAGTCATAAAACTTCCCCAGAATTATGTAACTAGTAAGTGATGTAGCCAGGATTCATACTTAGTTTATCTGATTCAAATATTTCTATTCAATGACCAATATACTATTACAGCTGCTGTTGCTGCTACTATCACTTTTTTACTGGCTAACATTAATACAAAACTTTATGGTTGCAAAATAATTAATATTCATTATCTCTGCAAAAGTTGGCTCACCATGGCTCATACATGGACCCCCATAAAAAAATGATCTCAGGTTGGCTGTCAGCAGTCAATTCATTCAAAATTATAGCTCATGGGCCCATATCAATTTGCTAGCTTTCACCAGCTAAGCAGAGAATACATTATTTCAAAGCAAAAGATATTTAAATAAATATTGTTACAAATAAAGATACAAAAAAAATTCCCTACAAGTCACATGAGCTATTCTCACCAACAGGTTATCACATGATGAGTGGGGAAGGGAAATATAGACAGAGAGAACTGTATCCAGAGAATACATGGGTGGGTGGGGGGAATAAAACCATAAGGAACACACATGGTCATAGATACATGGAGGAACATATACCAGAAACTTCTGTGGCCAGGACATACATGTGTGCAACATACATACATGTGAATTGCATGGCCAAAACAACTTATTCTTTCAGTGACATAGGGTTGTCTATGTCCTCTCATGATGCCTTTATGCTTCTTTCTACTGGACATATCTCTACTAGCCATGCCGTTTTTTCTGAGAAACATGTTTCAACTCTACGTTTACTGTGACATTGTTCCTTCTGGGCTGAGTATTTACACTAGTCTTGCAGTAACTGAAATTCTCTCTGTGGTTAGCTTTTGTGCTTTATCTCTTCAGGGCCACCCATTAACCATCTTGGCTCTTGCTTGCTCAGTTTCATGATTAGAAATTTCCCTGACAAGAAGAAATTATCTTGACTTATGGCCAAGCTGATGAACCATGACACTTTTCTAAATGCATATGTACAAAAATTAGAAAGAATGTCCCTAAGCTAAGATTAATCTATTCCTTAGACTATCTGTATTTCATGTTGTTCTGGTCTCTCATCCCAGGAAATTACTCAACTTGGGGTTAGAAATGACTTTTAACACCCAGTAACCACCCAAGAGGATCCTTTAACCTCACCTTCATTTTGGCAAGTTCTGACAAAGGAAACCCAGGGAGTTTTGTGGAGGCAGGAGTTCTGAGCTCCACTTTGTTCCTAGGATCACTTCTATTTTGGCTTATAAATTGTGGTTGGAAGATTATCTTCTAAGGTCTCCTACCACATAAGATAGGCTATTTATTTTCTTTAAAAGACAATTAAAATAAAAAAGCTTTTGTACATATATAAAAACAAATGCAGCCAGACTCAGAAGGAAAGCAGAAAATTGGGGAAATAATTTTATAGAAAATTTCTCAGATAAGGGCTTCATATCTCAAATATATAAAGAACTTTGTCAAATCTATAAGAATATGAGTCATTGCCCAATTCATAGTCAAAGAATATGAAGAGGTAGTTTTCCAATGGAGAAATCAAAACACTTTATGGTCATATAAAAAATACTCTGAATCATTATTGATTAGAGAAATGCAAATTAAAACAACCTTGAGATATCATTTTATGCCTATCAAATTGGCTAAAATGATTGAAAGAAAAAGGAACAAATGTTGGAGGGTGTGTGGAAAAATTGTGACACTAATACACTATTGTTGGAATTGTGAACTGATCCAACTATTTTGGAGAGCAATCTAGAATTATGCCCAAAGAGTTATTAAACTGTCTATACCCTTAGACCCAGAAATAGCACTACTAGGTCTGTTTCTCAAGATGATTCAGGAAAAGAGAAAAGAACCTGTATGTTCTAAAATATTTATAGCAGTTGTCTTTGTGGTGGCAAAGAAATGGAAATTGAGGGAATGCCCATCGATTGGGGAATGACTGAACAAGTTGTGGTATATGATTGTGATGTTATGCTACTGTGCTATAAGAAATAATGAGCTAGGTGATCTTAGAAAAATATAGATCAATTTGCATGAAATAATGAAGAGTGAAATGAGCACAACCAAGAGATCATTGTATACAGTAACAACAATATTGTTTTTAAAAGCAACTTTGAGTGACTAAGTCATTTTGACTATCATAGATGCCCAAATTAGCTGCAAAAGACATATGAAGGAAGGTGCTATCTCATCCAGAGAAAGAACTGCCAAAATAAATCTTCCTGGGACATAGGTCAGGCCAAAATACTTCCCTACTCAAAAGCCTTTAATGGATCTCTTGCATAATAGATTTACAGTTCCATGTACGATTGCCTTTTTTCCTATTCTACTATGTTATGGAAATGCTTGTTTCATTTTTTAGGTTTAGAATAAAATAAATAAAATTTTTAAAAAGTCCTCAGAATTTCATAGCTAAAATCTATGTCTCCCACATTAAATACTAGATACTGCAAGTGTCCAGAAAAAAGAAAGGTGTGTGTGGGGGTGCAGTTCAAGTACCAAAAATTTTGTCAGATTTGGAAATGGCCGCTTTTACTTGAAAAAAAAAAGGAAGGGTGGGGGGCTATGATAATCCTGGAACTTTCAAAAAGAAAATGGTGTAAAGTAGAGATCCATGGTTTCATATAGAATCCACTTTTTGTGTTCTGCTGTGTATATAGAAGTGCTCTTTTGGGGATTGTTTAAGTTTGGAATTTTAAAAATAATTTTAAAACTATTCAGGTGTGTTTCACCTTGAGTAAGTCATTCAAATTTAAAGAAAAAGACAACAAAACCCTCTTTCAGACTTAGTTGGCTCGGGTAACTAATGACTTGGAACACTTATAGCTTCTTGGTCAGTTAAGTAAAAAAAAAAAAATCAGTCCAGCTTCTCCCTTAGGGTAGATCAACTCACTGCCATGGGCTACACAGAAGCAAAGAAGTGGTGCTCAACTGAATTAAGTTTCTTATCTTCAGGTAAGATTCTTTCCTTGATCTGAATACTTCTCAACTGTGGCTAAATAAACTTATTTTGTTTCCTAGTCCTTATCTACTCTCACACTTCTAGCACCTTCTCTTTGAGATTACCTTCCTTTTGTGCTGGTATGTATCCATGTAGGCTCATATTGAAAGTGCATGGTTATTTGTGTTAACTGCCCCATTAGAATGTGAGCACCTCATGGGAAGGAATTGTGTTTTTTGTTTGTTTTTGTTTTTTTGGTTGGTTGTTTTTTTGTTTTTGTTTTTATTTTGTTTGTTTGGGTTTTTTTTGTATTCCCAGCACTTAGTATGATGTCTGAAACTTAGTATGTAGTTAATAAATATTTGTTGACTAACTGAGCTTCTACACATGTGTTGCTTTATTCCAAACTCAAGCCTTAGGTACCACACTAAATTCAGTCAAGTCTGGCCTACTTTATTGCAAAAATGGATCTCAGACAAAATAGAAGCTAAGCAGCAAAGGCAAGTTGACCATTCTCTACCCTTCTGGCCTATGTTCCTACTTTCATTACTCATATTTTTCAGCAGCACAAATGGAAAGTTTGACTTTTGTCCAGTGTTCTGGTCTAAGCAAAATTACTCTGTCTGTCTACATTTCATCTGCCTTTATCACAAAATTGTGAAGTAACTGTAAACAGTATGATTCTCATTTTGTTGATGAAGTCACTGAGGCTCAGAGTGACGGTCATTTGCTTGAAATCACAAATTCAAAATTCAATACAATTCAATAAGCATTTAGTAAGCACTTACCATATGCAAGTTGTTGTTGAGTCATTTCAGTTGTATACAACTCTTTGTGACCCCATTTGGCATTTTCTTGACAAAGAAAATGGAGTTGTTTGCCGTTTCCTTCTCCAGCTCATTTTGTAGATGAGGAAACTGAGGCAAACAGGGTTAAATGTCTTGACCATGGTCACACAGTTAGGAAGTGTCTGAGGTCAGATTTGAACTCTAGAAGATGAGTCTTCTTGACTTCAAGCCCAGTGCTCTATCTATGGAGTCACCTAGCTGTATACCAAACACTATGTTAAATGCTAGTTATATGAAGACAAAAAATGTACTAATCCCTGCCCTCAAGTAGCTCACGTTCTTCTGTGCGGATACAAAGTATACACAGATAAGTAAATGCAAGATAATTTGAATGGGGAGAGAATGTTAGCGAATATAATTGTGATTAAAGATGGCCTCATAGAGATAGAGTACCTCAGATGTGCCTTGAAGGGATCAAAGATTGTGAGATGGAGATAAGTGGGGAGCACATTCCAGGAAAAAGGAAACAGTTTTTCTTAATACATGGACTTAGTGAATGACATGCTCAGTTTGGAGAATAGTTACTTTTTGATGAATGTAATATAACATATTGTAATATAGTAAAAAAAAAAACAAACAATAAATCTGGAGTCAGCTGATCTCAGTTCAAATACTGGTTCTGACACTTAGAACCCTTGAAAGTGAACAAGCCTTTTGCTTCCTGACTTCCTTTAAGTCCCAACTGAAATACCATCTTCTACAGGAACCCTGTGGATGTCAACCCCTTTTAATTCTAGTGCCTTCCCTCTTTGAATCATTTCCTATTAATGCTTTAAATACTTTGGTTGTATGTATTTGTTTGCTAGTTTTCTTCCTTATTAGATTGTGAGCTCCTTGGGAGCAGAAACCATCTTTTGCCTTTTTTTTGATCCCTAGTGCTTAACACAGTGCCTCACATGTAGTAGAGATTTAATAAATGCTTATTGATTAACTGATTTTTATCTCTCTGAGGCTGTTTGCTCATTTGTAAAATGAAAGGGTGGGACTAAAAGACTGTCTTCTGCTTTCTCTCATTTTAAATTTACAATCCCATGAAATGTAGATGGAAAGTTATGTCAGAAATATAAAGTTTTAAGCTTTGGAGATAAAAAACACTATTTAGGAAAAAAGAACTTGGGAAAAGTGGAATGATGTGCTCAGTTTGGAGAATAGCTACTTTCTGATGAATATAATATAGTATATTGTAATATAGCGAAAAAACAATACATCTGGAGTCTGCTGATCTCATTTGAAATACTGGTTCTGACACTTAGAACCCTTGAAACTGAGCAAATCTTTTGCTTCCTGGATCTGGCAGAAATTGGGTATAGATCAATATCTTACACCATTTACCAAGATAAGTTCAAAATGGATATATGACATAGATATAGATAGATATATGACAAAGATACCATTAAAATAAAAAAAAACTACAAGAACACAGAACACATTACCTATCAGACATATATGTATGAGAAGAATTTATGAATACATAAGAGATAGAGAGCATTGTGAGATATAAAATAGATATTTTTGATTACATTAAATTAAAAAGGTTTGATACAAATAAAACTAATATAGCCATGATTAGAAGGAAAGCAGAAAATTGACAGGGGGGTAATTTTATAGACAGTTTCTCAGATAAAGGTCTCATATTTCAAATATACAGATAACTTTGTCAAATTTATAAGAATATTAGTCATGCCTCAGTTGATAAATGGTCCAAATTTTTTAATCTTTTATGCAATAGAGATCCATTAAAGGTTTTTGAGTAGGGAAGTGTTTTGGTCTGACCTATGTCCCAGGAAGATTATTTTGGTAGCTGTGTGATGAATTGATTGGAGAGAAGAAACACTGGGAATACAAAGAGCAGTGAGAAAGCTATTACATAACAAAATAGGACGGGAGAGAATAAAACTTACTATTAGTGTTGGTTTTGGTAAAATATGCTAACTCTACTAATTCCTTGTTGGTGGAATTGTGAACTGATCCAACCATTTTGGAGAGCAATCTGGAATTATGCCAAAGTGTTATTAAACTACGTATACCCTTTGACCCAGCAATATCTGTTTGGTCTATTACCAAAGATGATTAGAGAAAAAGGAAAAGAACCTAAAAGTTCTAAAAAGTTTATGGCAGCTCTCTTTGTGGTGGCAAAGAACTGTAAAGTGCATGGATGCCCATCAGTTGGGGAATGACTGAAGAAGTTGTGGCTGTGATTATGATGGAATACGACTGTGCTATAAGAAATGATGAGCTCGATGATCTTAGAAAAAACATGGAAAGACTTGCATGAAATAATGAAGAGTGAAATGAGCAGAACCAAGAGAACTTTGTATACTGTTTTAAGAATGACTTCGAGAGATTAAGTTATTTTTACTATTGTAAATACCAAAATTAACTATAAAGGACAAATGAAGAAAGATGCTATCTGCATCCATAGAAAGAACTGATAAATAGAATTATATATAGAATAATTTTACATATATATAATATAATACACACCTATTTGTGTCTCATGGTGGCTATCTTGGGAGAAGGAAGAAAAAAAGGGAAAAAAAGAAATTTACATGACAGCTTTGTTGTATATTTAAAAAGAATAGAAAATTATACATGGTAGATTTGTAGTTTCATGTGCAATAATCTTTTTTATTAAACTATGTTATGGAAATTCTTATTTTATTCCATAAGTTAAACATATATATTTTTAAAGTGCTAACTCCTTTTTTGAGTCTGGAGAAAAAAGAGGGTAGGATAGGGAAAGATCTTGATGGGATTTGAAGTGTAGAATCAAAGAGAAGAGGGAACTCAGTGACAGATGGCCTCTACTGTCTCCATAAAATATGAGAAAGTCTTCTATTGAGAAAGAGTATATAGGGAGGGGTGTAGATGGCTTGAGGAGAGAAAAGCTTTGTTCTCTGTTCTGTTCTTATGTGAAAGAGCCATTAGAGCAGGAGTGAATGGATTTCCAAGTAGCAGTGAGGGAGTAAACAGCCACCAGAATGAGGAGCAGCAAGGGACAGAGCAATGATATGGATGAGAAAACCTGGACCTTGTTCTTCACTAATATAGTGAGTTCTGTGGGCTCTGAAGGTTTGTGGTACAGGGTTAAATCTCTGCACTTTGAGTGATTTCCCTTTGTGGAGAGCCTCAACTCCGGGGGTAGTACGATATATCTAGAGGACTGAATAGGTCCTTATGGAGGTGGAGGTTCACTGGAGAGGAAAAGAGAATTCGATTGATTGTTACTGAGCTTATGTGCAAATTATTCACTTTGTGTTGCATTAAATAAAGCCTGTTCTGTATTAAAAAAAAAAAAAAAGAACAAAGCTATTACAGTAGACCTGAGTTGGTAAGGGCCTGAACTGGGGTAGAGGCTCATGAGTGGAAAGAAAAGAATATGAGAGATTTTGTAGAGCAAAAATCAACAAATATAAATTGTTTGAGTATTTTGAGATGGGCGATAAGGGATTGTGAAGCATCCAGAATAGCTCCAACAGTTGCAAGTTCATCGAGAGTATGGTGGTGCCAGCAACAGCAACAACAATAATAACTGACAAGAAAGAGTGCAGGATTTGCAATCAGAGGACCTCAGTTTGAAGCCTGACTCTGCTGCTTATCACTTATATGACTTGGTGTTCCTCCTTTCTCTATGGACATTTCCAGCTCTGGTCCAGTGCGGTTTGTACTCTCATATATGTGTATATTTACATTATTTATGTTATTTGGCCATTTTAAAAGGATTTTATCTTATTACTACATTTTCTTTTCTTCTGACTCCATGGACCTGGATAAGTTGTGCTAACACTTGCCCCAGTGGAACATCTAGGGCTCTTGCCCTAGAGCAGGCATGGCAGTGCCTGGGGCAGGTTTCCCTGCATGTAGGTTGCCTGCAGGGAGTTACTAAAAGTCACTGAAAGTCAGAATAAATCTGAGCAGTCTTCTTTGCTACCTACTTTAACCTGCAGAAGCCTCAGAGGCAAAAACGTTTTAGGATGACTGCTTAGTAGCTGCTAGCCATGCTTGGAACTAATTGGGAAATCTCACAAAAATAATGTGAAGAGCCTTTTAGAAACCTTGGCCTACTCTCAATTTGCTCAGACCCCCCCCCCCCCCCGCCCCCAGCTCCTGCCTTGGCTTTACAATCCCTTAGAGTCTTAGAATTTTAGAGTTGAGAAGAACCTTTGAGACCATCTCATACAACTCCTTCATTTTATGGGAATATGAGGAGGAAACTGAGGCCCAGAGAACTTAAGCAATTTGCCCAAGGTTTGTTAGTGGCAGAACTGAGCTAGAATCCGGTTTTCCTGACCCTTGACCAAAATAATTCAAGATAGTTTTCAGCAAGCCATTATGCTACCTCCCTTTGGAGACTTGATGTTCTCTTGACACAAAATTTCACAAGCACCTTCAACCATTTCTCATTTGGCATAAACTCAAGACCCTTCCTGGTTGCCCTCCTCTGCATACTCTCCAACTTGTCAATGACCTTTCTAAATTGTGGTATTCATAAATGAGCACAATATTCTTGCTTTGATCTTTTTTTATAAGAAAACTGTGATAGATTATTAAAATCTTTTCTAAAGTCTCAGTAAATTATATCTGCAACATTCCCCTGACATAACAATTTAATAATACTGTTAATGAAAGAAATAAGGTTAGTCTGACATGACCTCTTCATGATGAAGCCATGCAGGAGCTCTTTATAATCACTATTTCCTTTTTTAGATAGTCACTCAATATCTGTTTGGTAATTCAGTCTAAAATCTTCATAGAATCATACATGTATAGCTAGAAAGTAACTTATAGGCCTCTAGTTTAACTTCTTCATTTTGCAGATAAGGCTGAGAGAAATTAAATAATTGTCTCATAGGCAGCTAGGTGGCACAGTGGATAGAGCCCTGGGCCTGGAGTCAGTAAGACCTGAGTTCAAAACCAGCCTCACACTCTCACTAGCTGTGTGATTAGCTGGGCAAGTCACTTCACCCTGATTCCCTCAGTGTCCTCATCTGTAAAATGAGCTGGAGAAGGAAATGGCAAACCACTCAGTTTCTTTGCCAAGAAAACCCCAAATGGGATCATAAAGAGCTAGGCATGACTAAAATTACTGAATAACAACAACATAGTCACTTGAGTAGTGAATAGCAGAGCTTGGAATTGAATGGATCCAAGAACCAAAACCAGGTTTGCTGGTGTGTAGTTTATATATTCTATTCTCTTCAAAAAAAAAAAAATAACAAAGTATATGTATGACTCATGAAATAATATGTAAGTACAAAAGAATTCTTACCACTATTACTTGATTTAGTTCTAGAAATGGTAGCAAGAGCAATGAGAAGAAATTGAAGTTATAAAGATAGATAATAAGAGGAGATATAGCTATTCTTATTTTCTGATGAGATGATGATGATGATGATAATGATGATGATGATGATGACAATGATAACATGACTTAGAAAATCCTAGGGAAAGAGCAAAGACACTAATTCAATTAGTAGCTTTAGCAAAGTCTTAAGCTACAAGATAAAACTATAAAACCAACAGTATTTCTGTATAATAATGAAACTTAAGAAACAATGATAGAAAGTGGAATCACATTCAAAATAACTACAAAATAAATTTTAAAATTCTGAGGGCAAATCTACCAAAGCACACTTAACACTCCTTTAGATTCAATTGCAAAGTGCTCCTTAAAGAAATAAAGACCTTTAATAGCTGGAAGACTACTTACTGATCATGGCAGGGCCATGCCAATATAACAGTAATAATAATAAAAAGTTAATTTACCATTTTGATATTATACGGATCAACCTATGAAGAAATACTGTATGACCCTTGATAAAATACTAACAAAATGCATTTGAAGGAACAAAAGATCTAAAATGTCAAGGGAAACAATGAAAAAAACATTAGGATTGAGAGGGAATAACACTTCCAGCCTCAAAGTATATTATAAAATTAGAAGAGAAGCAGATCATATACCTCTCACATATATAGATAGGGGATGATATTCTTAATCAAATAAAGGTTTTATATATTTACAAAAGATAAAATAGATAAATTTGATTCCATGAAATGGAAAAACTTCTGCACTGACAAAATTAATGTACTTAGGATAACAAGGAAAGTAGTTGAGTGAGGGGGAAAAAATATGTGTAATATTACACATATTTTCCTATTTTTCTCATTACGTTGATTGGTTTTGCTAATTTTTTCTTCTTTTTTTAATACTATTCTGATATGGAACAGCTCATTGAGAGGGGAGAAGAGGAGGGATAAAGGGTAAAAAGCAGATGAAATAAAATTAAAATGTATCAACAATTTTTTTAATATTTAAAAAATAAGAACATAAACATTTGAATTTTTCATTCAGCATTCCCTTCCCATAACCATACTTAAACTCCAGGTTTAAGTAGCATAATTAACTTTGTCAACTGATGTTTGAAGGTCTGGTTGATGAGGCCCTATCTAGTTCCCCCCCCCAAAAAAGTGATTAAGTCTTCACTTTCACTCATCCTACATAAAGGGGGGCAGACAGATTCTATCCATTCATATGAGGGGAAAGTAGTGTTTCTTGGGGCCAAGGTAAAGGATAGTATGGAAGGGCCAGTTAAATGGAGAAGGAGGAGAAATGAAAAGGAGGATGAAAAGTAGGAGGAGAGGAGGGAAGAGGGGGAGAAGGAGGGGGATGAGGAGAAGCACAAGAAAGAGAAGGAGAAGAAGGAAGGGGAGGAGGAAAAAGAGGAAAAGGAAGAAGAAGAGGAGAAAAGTTCCAGAAAAAAACACTATAGCATAAGACTATCTTTCAAGTGGATAAACCAAGATAAACCAAAAATGAGACTCAGAAAGACAAAAGAAAAATGACAAAACCTTCAAAGAAAAAACAAGGCACATTAAAAAAAAATTTTATTATGAAAGGAAATGATCTAAAGATCCTCAATGAAAGTGTGAAATCTGCAAACTCCTAAGAAACAGCCACAAGAAATCCCAGCAATTCACAAGAGAAATACCACTTTTAAAAGAAGATGTTAAGACATAAATTAGATTGACAATCAGAGATCCCAGTACAGAATTAATGAAGACAAACAACAGGATAAAGAACTTACAATTTCTTCAACAGATTAGAGACTCAGAAATAGAGAAAAACAGTTTTGGAAGTTTGGCAGAAAAAGATACAATATTTTAAAAAAAACGAATTCTACACAAATCAAAGCTAATGACCTTGATCATAGTATGCATTGAAATAACAAGAATTATAGTTCTCCCAAAAGAAAAAATAGAAATTAAAAGATATTGAAAGCTATTCTGCAGAAAATAATACCAAAAAATAATAGTTGCCCAGAAATTGTGATTATAGACAACAAAATACTCATTAATCAAATCAACAAATTTACACCAGAAAAAAAAAACCTCATGGTTGAAAGTCCAAGCTTTGTAATGACTATATTTCACAATTTTAATATCAGTTAAAAAAAATTTGCAAACATTTGGGAAATAGGACTTCAATCACACAGGCATGCCAATTTGAATAACCTGTGATTGATTCACAACCATGAAAACTTGCAGAAAAGATAGAAACGGGATACTCTAAAAATCAAAAAACTCAGGTCACCACACAATATAACATATCCTACAAATCTGAGACTAATTTGTAATGAAAAAGATGTATTTTTAAGAACAAGAAAATTGAAGCATTTAGGCAATCTCTATAAAAGCAAATAAGATAGGCAGAACATTTTATTTCGAAAATATTTGAAACAAGGTAAAAAATTAACGGTAAATAAAAACAAAGGAGCTAAAGATTCAATGGAATTTTAAACACATTTAAGAATTAAATACATATGCTTTGGGTCAAAAATAAAGCAGGAAAATTTTACTACATATTTGATAATTTCCCCAAAAATGAGTTTTGATCAAGTTATCAGAAAAATCAAAGTAAAAGTTTATCAATTTCAAAACTGATAAAGAGAGAAATACTCTGTCTCTCAAAGATAACATAAACAACGAAACCATTTAAATGGAAAACGCATCTAGACTGAATAGCATACCATATTATTTCATAAAAGAAAACATTAAAAATTGCAAAAAGACACACTGAGACAACAAAATAATATAATTATATACATATACATATGTGTGTACATACATAAACACACACACAACAACAACCAACAGAGGGAGGGAAAGTCTTTGAGAAAAGGCAACACTCATTTATAATAAAAAAAAAATCTTTTATAAAGTCATCAAAGGATCATTTTAAATCTGATTTTATACATATACATACACACATATATCCAAAAACTAGCATTATTTGCAATTGGGAAATACTAGACAATAATAGACATTTTCCCAATAACATAAAGTTAATGGCAAGGATGTTCCATCTCCATGTTATTGCTGGCATAGTTCTATAAATGTTAGTGATCACAATAAGTCAAAAAAAGAAAAGCCATGACGACTAGCAAAGAGGATGTGAAACTATCCCAGTTTTAGAACACATGTGTTTATTTAGAAAATACCTGAGAATTAGCAAAGAAATGAATTGAAATAATAGATTCAATTAAAGAGAGAGACATAATATATCCACAAGGGGGGAGATACACTATATCAACAACAGCAACAAAAATCTAGCATTTCTATATAGTAATTTTAAAATACTAAGAGGAAGCGATAATTTCCATTCAAAATAACTATAAAATTCATAAAATATCTGGAACTCAATCTCTAAAGTCATACTTAAGACCCATTCACTGGTCTAGCTATAACAGATCTCAAACTATTTTCGATCAGCAATCATCTAAACAATTTGGTATTGGCTAAGAAATAGAATGGTGGAACAGTGGAATAAGTTAGTTACATGATGCACAGTAGTGAATGACCATGCAGGGCTTCTTAAACTTTTTCCACTCATGACCCCTTTTCATGTTTTGGCAGCATTCATTGTCATTGTTTGGTGTGATGGCATGTGCAATGCAAAGCATGCACACTATGTGTTCAGAACATAGGCTGCATTGAAGTTGTTGATGCAACACGGGCAAGCGCTGCCAGAAACATCTTGGGTTAATCACATATTTGATTTTTAATTAATTTTTGGTTGTTGCAGGTTCAGAAACCATTTACTGTTGCAAATTTTCATGATCCTATATGGGGTCATGACTCACAGTTTAAAAAACGTTGATAGTGTTTGATAAATCCAAAAAAGAACAAACTTTTGGGACAAGAACTCACTATTTGACAAAAACTGATAGGAAAACTGGAAAACAGTATGACAGAAAATGGGTATAAACCAACATCTCACATTATATAACAAGATAAAGTCAAAATGGGTACATGATTTAGACATAAAGGGTGATGCCATAAGCAAATTTGGGGAGCATGGAATAGTTTACCTGTCAGATTTGTGGATGAGGGGAAAACATTTATGACCAAACAAGAGATAGAAAGTATTGCAAAACATGAAATGGATACTTCTGATTATGTTAAATTAAAAATGTATGTTTTGCACAAACAAAATCAAAGCAACCAAGATTGGAAAGAAAGCAGAAAGCTGGGGGGAAATTTTTAATGCAAGTTTACCCTGATAAAGGCCTCATTTCTCAAATAAATAGAGAACCGAGTCAAATGTTTAAGAATATGAATCATTCCCCAATTGACAAATTGTTAAAGGATATGAATGGGCAGCTTTCAAATGAAGAAATCAAAGCTATCTGTAGTCTTATAAAAATGCTCTAAGTCACTATTGATTAGAGAAATGCAAATTAAAACAACTCTGAGGTACTACCTCACACCTGTCATATTGGCTATTATGACAGAAAAAGGAAAATAATAAATGTTGGAGGGGATGTGAGAAAATTGAGACATTAATGCACTGTTGGTGGAGTTGTGAACTGATCCAGTCATTAGGGAAAGCAATGTGGAACTATGCTCAAAGGGCTATAAAATTGTGTATACCCTTTGATCCTGCAATACCACTACTAGGTTTATATCCCAAAGAGATCAAAGACAAAGGGGGAGAACCTATATGTATAAAACTATTTATAGCAGTACTTTTTGTGGTGGGCAAAGAACTAGAAATTGAGGGGATGTCCATCAATTGGAGAATAGTTGAACAAGTTGTGGTATATGATTGTGATGTAATACTATTGTGCTAGAGGAAATGACTAGCAGGATGCTCTCAGAAAAACCTACAACAAAAAACCACCAACTGATGCAAAGTGAAATGAGTAGAACCAGAACATTGTACACAGTAACAGCAATATTGCATGATGTTCAATTGTGAATAACTTAGTTATTCTCAGTAATACACTGATCCAAGAAAATTCCAAAGCACTTATAATGAAAAATGCTATCCATTTCTAGAGAAAGAGCTGATGGAGTCTGAATGCACATCAAGCATACTATTTTTCACTTTTTTTCATAAGTTTTTTTTGGTCTTCATTTTCTCTCACAACATGACTTATATGTAAATATGCTTTGCATAACTGCATATGTATAACCTACATCAAATTGCTTACTGTCTTGGGGGGTATTTTGGATTCAAAAATAAAAATGAATGTTAAAAATTATTTTACACATAATTGGGAAGAAATAAAAGATTATTTTAAAAAAGACCTACCCATCCACAGACATATGTATGTGCATATATATATATGTATCACTATACATATAGATATATATATGTGTTTGAACATATTTATTAAGTTTTTACAATGTACTTGTTATTTTGCTAAACTCTAGGAATCCAAAAACAAAAGTGAAAACAATCTTTGATGTCAATGAACTTGTATTTTAATGAGGACACTGAATGAACATAAATAGATAAGTGTATACAACAAAAAAATGAAGAAAAGTTTGAAGGGCATGGTTGTTTATGAGTATAGAAATACATAATTATTACACACTCTTTACAGAGTAAAGCTAGATAAATGATTTGAGGGAAATTTCTTGTTCATGGTTGTATGCTCTGAAACAATAAAAAATGCCAGAACCATTAAAGTAATTTACAGGTTTAGTATTATTGCAATCAAAATAATAAGAGGTTACTTTATAGAATTAGACCAAATAATCATAAAATTCGTTTGGAGGAAGGAGAGATCTGGAATCTCAAAGAAGATGATGAAAAAAGGTAGGGAAGGGCAGTATGGTATAGCAGGCAAAGGGTTGATCTCACAGTTAGGAAGATAACTCAAGTCCTACCACTCAAATTTGCTGCCTGTGTTACCGTAGGAAAATAATTTTGCCTCTCATTGTTCTAGGCTACATTATCTAAGATTATAAGTTGTAAGAAAACTACTGACCTAAATTAATAATAAGAGGATGTTTTTTTTCATCCAGTTGTTCTATAAACCATTGAAATTACAGACCCAGTTCCTATGAAGTTATATCTGAAGGAGAAATAATAAAATAATCTCAAACTATCTTATTAAAAGGTAATCAACAAATCATTTGAGACCATGATAGGCATCAAAAGCAATCAAACTCATTAGCCCAATGTTTAATAAATCCAGGAACATTGGCTATTTGAGGAAGAAACTCCCTTGATAATAGATTTAGTAATGGATATTAAAAACCATCAAGCCAAACCCCTTTACAGATGAGGAAACAGAAAGTTTGAATGATTTATCCAGGGTCAAAGAACTAATAAGTGTTTGAGGCAAAATTTGAATCCAGGTCTACCTGAGATCAAATCCAGTGCTCTATTCATGGCACTATCTATATTCTTATTAGGAAAACAGAAAATAATTTTGATCAAAAAAAAGGGTTTAGAGAAAAAAATTACACTATGTGTCAAGTTCTATATGGATATGTAATAGTCAATTCAAATATAAAAGTTAACACTGTTGAAAATTGAAAGAAAAATTGGTGGAGATGTCTTTCAAAACTATAGCAAGGGGGAGAATTCTTACCTAAAAAGTAGATAGAAGAGATCACAAAAGATAAAAGAAGTACTGATAATGATGATACAAAATTGAAAATTATTTCCATGGAGAAAACCAATGTTGAAAGGAAAGATGGGAAAGACCATTAGATGAGAAGTCTATGTTGAAGGAGTTTCAGGAAAACAATCATACTAGTACATCTTTACTGAAACTGTGAATTGATCCAACCATTCTGAAATTACGTCAAAGAAGTGACTAAAATGTCCATATCCTTTGAATCAGAGATCCCAGTGCTAGGCTTGGGACCAACAGAAAGTTTGAAGTATAGTATGGGGGAGATATTTCAACATTATTGTATAGCAAAAACAAAAATTATTAAGAGAAAGGAAAAAAAATCAATGATTATGGCTCAGAAATTACATTTGCCATTTCTTTCAGTACCCAAGGATATAATCCATCTATGTCATATGACTTGATTCATTAAGGGCATCTAGGGCCTTTTCTACCATCTAATTATGTATTAGGGATATCAACTCACTATGAGCCATTGTTGTTCTGTTTTGTCCAATCTGAAGGTCATCCTCTTTGGCAAAACAAACAAACAAAAAGATGGGTTGAGCAGCTCTGTATGCTCTCTGACATCAGTTGTCATTGTCTCATTTACCTCCCAAGCAATGGTCCTATCCCTCCTGATTCTTCTCTTCTCCTCCAATATAATTTTTAAAAACAAATAAACTCTTTGTTGTTCTTAAATATCCTTGCAAAGTCAGCTCAACCTGACCATTACCACTCCTAACATATACTTACAGGATGGTAACATGCTTTAGATTCATCCTTAGTTAGCTTCCCTTGCTTCTTGTAATCTAGGCCTGGACCTTTACATTGTGCATGAAAATAACCAAAATTAAGAAGGAAAGAAAGAAGGGAGGGAGAAAAGAGGGAGGAAGGAAGGAAGGAAGGAAAGAAGGAAGGAAGGAAGGAAGGAAGGAAGGAAGGAAGGAAGGAAGGAA
>NW_020954619.1:37859697-37905031 GCF_900497805.2 Vombatus ursinus
AAGGAAGGAAGGAAGGAAGGAAGGAAGGAAGGAAGGAAGGAAGGAAGAAAGGAAAGAAGGAAGGAAGGAAGGAAGGAAGGAAGGAAGGAAGAAAATACCTAAAAACCTTGGGAGATAGGTGCTATTATTATCCCCATTTTACAGATCAATAATTAATAAAACAATAAACATTTATTAAGCACCTACCACATGCCAAACACTGGGCTAACCACCCACAGATATACAAAGAAGGAAAAGACAATTCCTTCCCCCATGGAGCTTATAGTCTAATGGGGAACACAGCATGAAAACTAGTGTATATGAAGCCAACTATATACAGGAAAAAATAGGAAATGATTCACAGAGGAAAGACACTGGAATTAACAGCAGTTGGTGAAGACTTCCTATAAAAGATGGGATTTTAGTTGGAACTTAAAGGAAGCCAGGGAGGTCAATAGTTAGAGTGGAAGCAGGAGAATGTACAGGGAGGACAGCCAGAAAGAATTACCAGATCTAAAAGATGGAATGTCTTGTTCACGGAATAGCCAAGAGGCCAGGTCAGTGGATAAAAGAGCACATGTTAGAGACTAAGGGGTAAAGTACTGAAAAGGTAGGAGGGGGCTAGGTTATAAAAGGCTTTGAATGCCAAACTTTCCCCTAGAAGTAATCAGAAGCTACTGGAGTTTATTGAGTAGGAGGCTGATATGATCAGATCTGAACTTTATGAAAATTCCTTTACTGGCTGAATGGAGGATGGATTAGAGTGGAGAGAGATTTGTGGCAGGCAGACTCACCAGCAGGCTACTACAATAATTAAGGCATGAGATGAGGAAGGCTTACACTAGAGTAGTGGCAGTGCTAGAGAAGAGAAGGAGGGGCATTTGGGAGATGTCACAAAAGTGAAAATTGACAGGTTTGGTAGCAGCTTGGATATGGGGGCTAAGAGAAAAATCCAGAATAACTCATAGGTTGTGAGCCTGAGGGACTGGGAGGATGGCATTGCCCCTCTACAGTAATAAGATCTGAGTAGGGAAAAGTTTAAGGAAAAGGTTATGAGTTCTGTTTTGGACATATTAAGTTTAAGATGTCTACTGGACATCCAATTTGAGATGTCTGAAAGGCAGTCAGAGATGTGAGACTGGAGACTGGAACAGGACAGGTAGATTTGAGAATCGTTTGCAGAGAGATGGAACTCAGGGAACTGAGGCAGATACAGGGTGAGTAACATACTCAGGGTTAAACAGTAAGTGTCTGAGGCAGGATTCAAATTCAGGTCTTCCTGAGTCCAGGCCCAGAGGTCTATCCACTGCTTCACCTAGGTGCCATCTAGACTTCTTTGCCCTGCCAAGTTTCATCTTTATTTTGTACTCTGGGCTTCCCATCAAGAGCTGTGTGGCCAAGAGTGTACAGCACTTCTTTTACCTGCTGAAATCCAACTAAGTAGACAGTCACTAATTTTATTTATGCCTAATGCCAGCTTTGGTTGTCTATGTAGAGAAAGAGAATCTGAAGCATAAAATGTACAAAAGAATAGACCTTTGGTAGTTGTGTGACCTTAGGTGAATCATATCATCCCTTTGGGCATCAGTTTCTTTATCTGTAAAATGAGGAAATGGGAGAGGTTAGACTAAATAATCTCTAAGACTGTTGCCAATGCAACATGATTCCATAGCCAACTTAATGATTCTGACTGAATAATATCCAGCACTTACATAGATCTTTAAGTTTTGCTAAGTGCCTTAATTATCTCATTTGATCCTCTTTACAATCCTGAGAGGTAGATGCTATTATTATCATTTCCATTTTACAGATGAGGAAAATGAGGCTGAGAGATGTAAAGTAACTTCTCTAACACAGATATCAAGTGTTTGAGACAGTATTCAAGTTCAAGTCTTCCTGGCTCCAAATCCAATATTATTTGCTGAGCCATCTAAACACCTTTTACAGTGTTATGAATACTTACCTTTACTTTTAGCATGTCTTCAAAGATATTTAGACTTATGAAGAATGATTACAGAAGGAAATACTGATTTTCATAGAATTTAGAGCCTGTGGAAATCATCTGGTCCAACACCCAGTCCCCCATTTGACAAATGAGAAAACTGAAGACCAGATGGGAAAATTATTTTTATCAAGGTTATGAACCTATATGGGAAAGCTTGGAACCATACCAATGTCCTGTGATTCTAGGTCCATTCCTTTTTCCATTATATCAACCCGTTCTCCTGAATGGTCCAGCAGAAAAAAAAATGTTACATTTGGGGTTAGAGAACCTGGGTTTGAATTTTTTCTTTGATGGGACATTGTATTGTTCCTTTCTTGAAATGAATAATATCATTATAGAATCAGGAGCCCTTTCATGTTCAAATGAGTAGCTGAATATAACCCTATGTTTTGCTCAATTTTACTCCATTTCTTATGTAGAAACAACCAAAAGCCAAAGTCTAGCCTGTCTCAGATTCCTGAGGCTAATGAAAGACTAGAATACAAAGTCCTTTTTTTCCATTCCTTGAAACTCAACAAACTGCCTCAGAGGCCAGTAGCCTGACCAGTTGTGAACCAAATTTGACTATATGTTTTCTTTATACTATAAGCACCTGTGGGAAATGACTTATATTCAGAAGTCCACTTATCCCATAGGAATTTACTTCTCTATGAGGCAATTAATGTTTCTTTCTGCCCAGGCTTATAATAAATATGCAGAATAAAACCTTCTTACTGTCTTGTATTGTAAATTGAAATAAAATCTGTCTTCTTTCCATGACACTATCTGTGTGACCATGGGCAATTCTATCATTATTAGTAGTAGTGATAAAATTAGCATTTATATAGAACTTAAAGGATTGCTAAAGGCTTTACAAGTTATCTTATTCACTCCTCACAACGACCCTGGGATGCAGGTGCTAATATTATTCACATTTTAAGATGAGGAAACTGAGGAACAGAAAGGTTACATGACTTGTCTCTGGTCACACAAATAGTAAGTGCCCGAGGCAGGATTTGAACTCATATCTTCCTTACTTCAAGTCCAGTACTTTACAATCTCCTTATCTGTAAAATGAAGGAGTTGGATTAAATGATCACTGAGTTCTTTCTGGTTCTAAATCCATGATACCATGATCCACCTTGTTGTTTAAACTTAAGCCCCAACCATGCCACATCTATCAGAGAACCCCATATACCCATTCTCACATGATTTTCCTGAAATTACTTCTTTAGTTTGTTGCTGTTTGCAATCTGATCCTTGCTTGCCCAGCCTACATAGAAACTCCAAGGAAATGATGGACATACTCCCATGAAATGTCCGTGGGATTTGTGGGAGGTGAGGAGTAAATGTGTTGTAGAACTGCTCCTTATTTCCCTCTTCAAAAAGGGAGGTATAATGTGCCTCACAAAATGCTGTCTTCCTTCATTGATGTCTAGGTATAATTTCTCATTAAAGTTAATGGAAATTAACCCATGCATGCCCTATTCCAAGGGGAGAATTAGAACCAATAAATTGAGTCTAAACTTTAAACAGGTTATCACCATCTCATTGGAGGCTCTCTGTAATTCCTTACCTTTATGGGTTTTTAAAAAAATTTATTGTTCTCCAGAAGCTTGATTTACTATTGTGAGTCAAATTAAAGCCCTGCATTTTGTTTTTTGTTTTTTGTTTTTTTTAGAACATCCAGGTTTTGTCAAGGCAGGACTTGGCTAAGGTATAAATTTGGGGAGGACATGCCCCATTGAAATGCATTTCTTTTCATCCTACTCTTTTAAAATAATGAGCCTTTTAAAAAATAGCCTTAATTTTAGTGGGAAAAAAGGGAAAGACTTTGAAGTGGTATCAGTAGAGGGATTAATAAGGACAATAAAGCATATTTTGTAGACCAAGTTAAAGGGATAAAAAACTAGAGAGTGAGATAAAAACTGGGAGACTTGGGCAAGAATGACTGCACACAGGAGGTAATCAACATATGGAATAAATGAACAGATGAGGCAAATGTAGCAAAAAATTAATTCCAGCCTCTGACTTATTTCAGGAGAGGGAAAATATGTCGACAGATGGTAAAACATCAGGAAGGTGGGATTAAGATAAATTTTAAGAGGACAGGTGTGCAGGGCAAGATGGCCTTTTCAGTTTACTAAATTTTATTTTGTTTTTAATATTTCATTTCTCATTGGATCCCAAGGCACAGTCTCCAATAGGTCTCCATTCTAAAGTACTTTTACAAATGGCTGATACATCTTGCCTCAATTAAATGACTGAATTTTAATACAGTTTGGGAGAGGCTGATGTCTTTTTCTTCTCACTCTGTGTACTGGTGTAGTACAAATGTTTGGGGATTCTGTGTTCAAGGGAAATCTCATTTTCTCTTAAGTCCAACTTTTTCATGATGAGCTTATATGAAGTTCATTCAGTCATATTTACCCAAACCCAGCCCTTTAAAATTTAGACCTTTAAAAATGAAACATGTATTTAAGAGAAAATAAATCTGTCTCTGCCCTCATCCCTCAGCTTCTAATTTCATTCATTTCTCTGAATGATTAAAAAAAACACATTAAATTAGATATAGATTTAGCCATGGCACATGACAAATGGTTGAAGGAACTGGGATCCTCAGCTTAGAAAACAGACACTGTGAGAGAACATGTTATTGGTTTTCATGTATTTCAGAGGCTGTCAGGGAAGAGATTTACTAAACAAATTTATTCTTCTTGGTCTCAAAAGGCTTGAATAGGCAAAAAGGATAGAAGTTATAGGGAGACAGATTTCAATTCAATAATAGGAAAGATCCAATGATGAAAATGTCCAGTAAAAATGATAGCTATTATTGCTATGATCTTTTAAAGTTTTCGATGGAAGCATGGTATCATGGATAGAAGGTTGACCTTCAGGCCAAGAAGGCATGGTTTTAAGCTCTGGTTCTGTCACATAGTAGCTATGTGATCGTGGGCACTTAATTTCTCATATTTGGGCAAGTCTTTAAGATACAGTGGTAATATTCAGTTCAGTGAAAAGACTTAGAGGTGAAATGATAGTTAACTTCCAGTCTTGTTCTTCTTGAAGAGAAAAGCTAGGGTTACTATGTGGAAATTATAGGAAGGCAGACTTTGGATCAATGAAAGGACAAACACCAAACACTCAGAAAACTCCTAAAAATAGGATAGACTTACTTTGGAGATAATCAGTTTTCTATTACTGGCCTTCAAATGGAAGATGGATGATTAATTTGTTGAGAAAATATCAATTAACAATCATTTATTAAGTGCCTACTATGTACAATGTTGACAAGATTTTTCTTTGGATATAAATTGGACTATATGACCTCTGAGATCCTTTTCCAAGCTGATCCTCTATGAATTTATAATTCTGTGGCAAAATAAAAATCCATATGTAAAAATAAAATCTAATTTAGTCATAACTTTTCAGTAATATACCCATTGATTTTTAAGCATATTCACAGTCTTTTTTAAAATAATTATACTTCAAAGAACCTGTGATTTTATTAATGTGGTACTGCCTTCAGTAATACAAATCACAACTGATCTGTAACTTATTAACTTTTTCAGTTCTTGTTTAAGTCTTTCCTGGAGTCTCCTGTTAATGATCCTGCAGAGGCAGGCTTTTTTCTTGGTCATTTAACATTCCATGGATCAAATGAGAAAATAATTGTACAGGACTTAGACAATGTCTGGCATATAGTAGGTGCTTAATAAATATGTGTTCCTTCTTCCTTCCCCTTCCATGGGTAATAGTACTACATTTGGACTGTCCATCTGTTATCCTTTGCTTTCCCTGCATGGTTGTTCACCTTTTCTTTCTGATCATGTATTACTGAGGTGATAACCCTTACTGTCCTCCAGCAAGGTTCTACTCATGCCTTCTAAAGACATGAAGATGACTCAGGACCCTCAAAGGCTATGTCAGCATAACATAAACTCTGGAAGACTTTTGCTACAAAAAGCTGAAAATTATTTAAGTTCTCATAGGGGGAAAGTGGTGGATTATTATGTGTATTGTCTGAAGATTGGCCTAGCTATATCCTTAGAATTTTATAACCAAGTTGACTGTAGGATGACTCATTTTGTTGGTAATAGCAACTCTCAAAGACTGTTGATAAGTTAGAAAAAAAAAGTTGTTAGCTGCATTGGTGGAAGGAGTGTTCACCAACAGACTTTCAGATCTTTCAAGTATTCCTTTAGGCTCTTTCTTGCATGTAAATAATGAGTGACTGCTTATACTTAACATGGATCTGTCCATTGGGTGAAGTCCTTTACCATTTGAAGATGACACTACTGATTACTACAATCTATGTAGGAAAAAAAAAACTGGATGAAGAAAGACTATTACACAGATTATGATGCAAAGGCAGAAGGACAATCCAATGAATTAATTCCTCATTAGGACATATTATATATTATATCATATATTGTAAAATGTAATATACCGTAAGAGTAATATATGTAATATATGATGCCTGCTTTATGTGTTATTCATTGCACTCATATAAGATGTCACTTATTATGTTGGTATAACTATGTCACTTACGATGCATCATTTATTACACTAGTATAACGCTGATTGCATTGGCACAGTATGCCACTTATGATGTTCATATAATATGCCATATATTATGTATGAGCATGATGCTGTTTTATACCTGTCATATCTTTTATCATACATATTCTATTTGACCTATGTTTCAGATGTGTTATATATCATGTTATGCATATATACACATATATATACACATACTTTGATAGTGTATAAGTATGTGAATACATATATATGCATATAATTACCTTATGCTTTCATATAAATAACTATATTAAACATATATCTCTACTATATCAATATATTATATACATATATTATATTGCATACTGATATGTCATAGGCATTTATATATGTATGTGCATGTGTATACATATAAATGTTCTCTATATAGTTATATGTAAGTACACCGTATACTCATGTATAGCATATTTTACTTATATAAGATATGCATATTATAATGTTATATACTTATGTCATATTTTATATGAATATTTATATATAGAAGTGTATATATAACATATATAAGCATATATAAGTTTTTGTGTTTAACATATAGGTCATATTTATTATATGCCATATATAAGTATTCATAATATATTTCTATATCATACATTATATATAACTATATAGTATATTGTTAGTCTGTATATTACATCACATATATTCTATATATTATATATGTATATAATATATTTCTATATAAATATGTATGACTTATAGATATACAGTATACATTATGTAAACATAATGATGTGCGCAAAAAGCATGTAATATAAAGCATGTAAATGCATATGTCCATGTCTATATATGACCATATATAGTGTATTTACATGTATGACTATAGTGTTAGCGCAGTCATTAGTATTATTGTTCAGTTGTTTCAGTAGTGTTCAACTCTTTGTGACCCCATTTGGTGTTTCCTTGGCAAAATTCTAAAGTGGTTTGCCATTTCCTTCAGCTTATTTTACAGATGAACAAACTGAGGCAAAAAGTGATTTGCCTAGGATCACACAGCTAGTAAGTGTCCGAGGCTAGATTTGAACTCAGGTCTTCCTGACACCAGACCTGGTGCCCTATTCATTGTGCCACCAGATGCCAAATTAGTTTAGTATAACTATATTTAAATGTATATCTATATAGTCACATAAGTGTATATATACATTTTATATATGTATATATAAATATGTGTATGTAGATACACATTTATACAAACATATATGTGTTTTATACCTCTCTTGTGTGTATGTAGTGTGTGTATATGTTTGTATGCATGCATATATAATGTATATATAACTTGTATGCATATATAATATATATATGCATGTTTGTATATATGTATATATCCATGGCTCCATAGACAACCTGGTGATCAATCTGAGTGGGTGAGCCCTGGACAAAGTAGACAGTATCACTTAAGAAGTCTTCTAAACTTGGCTCACTGCCAAATGCTGCTGGCATCACAGGAACTCTCCTTACTGGCTTTCCAGCTCTTTCTTGAACCATCCAACCAATGAAAGAATGACAGAAGAATAAGTGAAGTCATCTCTGATCTGGAGTCACATCCAATGCCAGAGACTAAGAATAACTGAACTCTACCCCCAACAAAGCATATTATGACCCCCAGTCTTGCTTGGCACATATCTCTAAGCAGTTGATCCCTTCCAGATGTACCATTTCCCAACCTCCACCCCCTTTTGCAGAACATCATGGAAGTCTCCCCAGGATGGAAGATAAAGCAAAGTTGGGAGGATCTATGCCCATTTAAATTTCATCAGCCCCAGACTGCTCTGGGTTTACCATCACTGAACAGTTGCCTACAGTTCCCTTCAGTTGCTCTGGCCCCTTTAATGATAACTTCTCTGCAGGAACCCTTGATGGGTTTCTCTGGCTACTCCAGTGGTTCATGCACTCATTTTTTAAAAATGTTGTGTATGACCACCACCTCCCTCACAAAATACTTTAAATGAGGCCTGATTAGGAGGCCTCCTTGACATCAAAAAGCGCAAGCCATCATGACAGCCAGCAAAAAAGTAGAGGGTCCTGCAAATGCCCTACCAATTTGTGATTAATTCTTCTGTCATTACTATCTAAGCACTTTTCTGTATCTCATGGCACAGACTTGTTTCTGATTCAGTGCAGCAAACATTTTTTAAACTCACACCTTGTGGTGTAAGGCCCTGTGTTAAGAGCTGAGTATAAAAATATATATATGACAGAGGCCCTGTTCTCAAGGAGCTTACTATCTAATGGGGATAACAATGAGTACACACACACACGCACACACACACACACACACATGCACACAAAGTTATGATAAAAGGGAAAGAAAGATAGGAGCAAAGGAGAAGTTCATACAAAATACTAGAGAATCAGGTGTGAGCTATGCCAAAACTGCTAATTATAATACATTACAAAAAATAAGGATGTCTTGTCAGGATACCAGAGCAGAGAAATGTTTACCTAGGATATTTTGCTCCCCTTGGATTGTGCTTGGCATTTTTTAACTTGCATATTATATATGATCAAGGCTCAGTATGGGTTTATGGAAAAAGAATATGAAGCTTCTCCAGGTGCTTGGCTTGTAGGGAGAATTGATCCATAAAGGGTCTCACCCTTTGTTCTGCATAACCATCATCCCTAATTGTAAATTCATCTCCTTAGCAGGGATAGCTAGCAAGCTCTTCCTCTGTGACTTGGAAGCCTGCCACTCTCAGCTACAGAAATCTCTGCTATTTAACACACGGCAAGAAGAAACTCCTCAAGCTAGCTAGCTATCATTCATCTTTAAAGAGAACAATGAATGGATGCCAAAAGAAAATTGGTGTTGGAGGTGCAGTTTGCATTGGGACACATTCTTATGGAACAACTTATTTCAAAGATATGAACATGAGAACATGTATGTGAATAAATATTTAATTAAAATAAAGTTTAAAATTAAAATTTGAGGGACAAAGAGTATTAACCTTCTGCTTGATAACAGTTATGGCAAATGTTTCTCTATGATGTTTGACACTAACACACACACACACACACACACACACACACACACGCACACACACATCCTGAAACACCATGAAACTCTCTCATCCCTGAGGCTCCATAATCTTACGTTACCTTATTCGAATGAAATTGTAGAATTTTAGGCTACAAGAAACCATAGAGATCATTTCCTTATTCCCTAATTCCAATACCCTAATTCAGGAGAGGATTCAATTACTCTCTATCCTTTAAAACTGGCTCAAATACAACCTGTTCTTTTCAAGGAAAAAATGGCAACTCTGTCAAGTCTACATTGGAGAAATTAGACACTAAAATTAGAAAGACCAATTGCAAGGTGATTACAAGGACTTAGAGAGGCTGCACCCTGATGCAGCTAAGGCATCTCTCTGACTGTCTTAGAGCTCACTATATCTAGTCAGCCCCAGAGCTGAACTTGCTTCACTTCCACCATCTTCCTGACGTCTACCCTGCCATCCGTTATAACCCTTCCCCTGCACTTACTTTCCTTCTCTTATTCTGGGAACAGCTAGTAAATCACCTCTACCATTCTTTCTGGCAAAGCTGAGGTAATCAACTTCCCTATATCTCTACTCACCAGCTTTCTGACTTCCCACACCAAAACATCCTTCTTTGGCTACCATTCCCGTACATGCATTGTGTCCCTCTCATTTTTATACTTGTATTTCTGGTGTTTAGCACAGTACCTGGCACACATCAAATGCTTAATAAATGACTTTTTCACTAATTCATTTCCTCTTGTGTGCATCAACTTTTCTCTTGGACTTCACATGGTAATTTGTTTACACCTTTCTAATAAGGATATTTTGGTTATGTGTATTTGTGTCTTATTCCCTATAAGTTCCAACACGGTAGGGTGGAGTTCATGTTAAAGTTCATGTTTTACATGAACTTTGTAACTCTTGATTAAGCAGATACTTTACAAATGTTTGTTATAGTTATGAAGGAATGTCAGTAGCATCACCATTTTCAGATCCTTGAGGTGATAAACCTTGGAATCACATTTGGCTAATCCTTTTCATGTTCCACATCTAATATGTCATTAGATTACCCATAGAGTAGTAATACTGAAGCCAGTGTTAACTGAGCGTACTGTATGCATTCAATAAGTGTGGGAGGATTACATCATTCCATAAAGCAACTCATCTTTATAACAGTACTATCACCCTGGATATTGTGGAAGTCTAGCATTGTTGGTGACCAAATTTATCCTTAGCAGTGTGAATGATGCAGAGTGACAGCAGTGGCTTCGGTAATAAGACTTCAGTTCCTTGAAGATAATTTTTGGGCATATTTCAGAAATGTTGACTCATCTATTGCTATGGGTCTGTCCATCCATCTGTTTGCACATGTTTAATCTATACATAGTCACATGGTGGGGTGGGGGAAGGCTATAAAAAACAAAATAAATACATTTTTCCAGATGGGAAAGGATCTGCATGCACAGCTGTTCTCGACTCTTTTTCTTCTCCCTCTTCTCCCAGCTCCACCAGCATTTTCTGGCTTTTGAGCTGAGCTGGGAGGGGTGTCACTGCTACATCTGGCTACTAGGGATTCTCTAACACCTTCCCTTCCTGGATTGAGGTCTTAGAAGATCCAAGGTCCTCGTGTGGACCCGTTCTGAGGTGAATGTAGGAGAACCAATGCTTAGGAAAAGTTCTTTAGCTTTTGAGGGCTGACAGGGTGATGCTGCGCAAGCCTTGCTGTTCATAGTTTCAAATACACCATCACTGGCAATGGAAAGAGCTCTGGTTTTGGAATCAGAAAATGATTATACAGATCAGTAAGTGATAAAATCTGGGATCTGTTAAAGATACTAGAGTGGTTTGCCATTTCCTTCTGCAAATGTTTGTTAAACATTTTTTTTTTTACAGATGAGGAAACTGAGGCAAATAGGGTTAAGTGATTTTCCCAGGGTCACACAGCTATAAGTGTCTGAGGCCAGATTTGAACACAGGAAGATGAGTCTTCTTGACTTTTGGCCTGGCACATTATCTACTGCATTACCTAGGTATCTTAGGTGACTTTAAGCCTATACAACAATAGTGATAGTTCTGCACTATTGCAGGAAGTTTCCTCATCAAATCCAGCCTCTTATACTTACTAGTTGTGTGACCCTTATCAAGTACCTTCTACATCATTCAGAAAACTCCCTAGGATTTATCTACAAAATCATAGATAGGTTACAATTTACATTGATGGAAGGAGTCCTGAACACTGACAAGCCACAAATCATTTGTATCTTCCAACTAAAAATAATAGTCTCCATTTACATAGTTCACCATTACCCTACAAAATCTACTGGAATTATTATCTCCATTTTACAGATGGCTAAATTGGTACTCAGAAAGATTAAGTAACCTTATTGTGGTTGCACAGTAAATAGCAGAAGCTGAATTTGAACTGGGGTCTATCCTGGGATCTATCTTTCTCCCCTGCCTTTCATGCCTTGTTTTCACCGAAGCCATCTTACTCCTACATACCTTGACTTTGTCCTAATGTAATTAAAAGTAAATTTCTTCTCCTTCTTGATTGTCAGTTATGAAGAAAATATTGGCTAGAACCATTGACTATGACATAGTTAAGGATGAAACCCATAGTATAGAAAAAAATGTACCTTTTAGTGGAATCCATTTCAGGTTTCTGCTCATGCTTAAAATGCCCCTGAGTTTATATATACCAACACCATTTTCCCCCCAACAGCTACCTTTTGGCATTTGAAGCCTGGCAAATGAAAAAAACAGCATGAGGTGTAGTGGAAAGAGTCCCGAATTTGAAATCAAATGGGTGGAGTTTGAATTCTGGCTCTTCTACTTCTAACCTATGTGACTTTAGTCATTTTTCTCTTTGTGCATCTCAGTTTTTTTAAATGTAAAATGAAGGGTATGAACAAAAATATCTCTAAAGTAATTTCTAATTGTAAAATCCCATGATCCAAGTGTTTCCTCCCCTGAGCTCATTGACCCTGTTGAGGTTTCCTCAGACAAGCATCTCTGTAATTTCTCACATAGGAACCCAGGAGAGAAAACCCAGCTGGTGACAAATTAGAGATTCAGTTCAGAGTCAGCAGCTACCTAAATAGACCATGACCTACAGGAGGGTAGGGGATCAGGGCAGAGGAACCAAACTACCTCATCCTCCTCTTTCTTTCCCAATTTTAACCACCAGGGAAACAGAGCAAAACCTGCTTAAGAATTAGGACAGAATGAATATTTAGCTTTTCAATCTCTTTGTTTCCCTGAGATAATTTTTTTTCTTTTTCTTCTTTTGAACCTTTTGCCCCCTGAATTTCTTCTTGGGGAGAGTTTTCTCTGACCCTTTAGGAATGAATGACTCACTCCATTTGCATTCTTTCCTAGAAAACACCTGCATCTCACCACACAAATGCTGTTCTGCATGCCAGGTTACAATCATGAAATAGAACTCAGCTCTGCTGGCATTATATCTCCTCACAGCTGCTGGTCAGGGGCATTAGGGTTTGGCTTCAGAAGAAACTCATTTTAACTGAGCTTGAGATTTCCCAGATGAAGATTTTCTTCAGCAGATGTGCCATATGCATGTGGTCCATGACCACATTTTATTGGAAATACCACTATGGAAATTAAAGGTCTGATACATCTCCTATAAGCTTAACTGCAGCTGTTAATCCCATTAACCCATTTTATGGAATGATTCCAATTATTCCTGCAGTCTCCTTGCCATGACCTTTTTTCTCTAACTGTCTCTCCCCCACCAGAAATTGGGACTCCACTCCTTGATCCTCATGCTCTAATAAGTAAGTGTTTTGCCTTAAATTACTAGGGCCTTGCCTCCAAACAACTTCACAATCTCCTAAACATTCCTTTTCCCATTGTCTTTCTCCATTAGAATATGAGAACCTTGAGGGCAGGGATTCTCTGGCTTGCTTGTTATTAAGTTAAACTTTACTTTTTAAATTGACTAGCATTTTTTTTTTCTTTCTCCCCTAGGGAAAAAAGGGGTAGAGGGAAGAAAAAAATGAAAAAAAAATTGCTTAGTAAGTCAAGCAAATCATTAGCCATGAAAGTGTGTCTCGTTCTGCATATTTAGTCTCTCATATTGATGCGGTTTAGGGGCTCAGGGGTCCTGGGACCCCAGAATCACAACACACGGGTCCTGCCTCAAAGAATTTGACCCAAGCCTTCTTTAAGCCAAAGAGAAGGTTTATTAGAACATTGCCATATTGGACAGACTCTTAAGGAGTCTGAACATGGGTAAGCAGTGGCTAAATTTTAAGAATCAGAGATATGGCTAGATTTTAGGAATCTGAGCAGTGGCTAGATTTTAGGAATCTGAGCATCTTAATGGAGACGATGAAACTTATATACATAAAGACTATGGGAGGGATCTAGGAGTGGCCAAGTAGTCTATGAGGTAATAGAATTCCAGGGACCCGGACCACAAGGCCAAGGGAGAATGGAGAAATGTCCTGGGGCCATAGGGAGGTCCACAATGAAAGGCCAGTTGATGGGATTATAGCCTTAGGGGAACGCCAGAGATTTGGCCCTGTGGGAAAGTCCAGAGTTTTTCCTTTCTGAGGCCCAGATCCCAACCTCATCAATACCTCTGAAAAGAGCTGAGCAGCTTTCTTTGTCACTAGTTTTCTGGAATCATGGCTGGTCATTGTGTTGATGAAAATTTCTGAGTTTTAAGAGATCAAAGAAAAAGAAAAATACCCTATATGTACAAAAATATTTACAGTACCTCTTTTTGTAGTATCAAAGAATTCAAATGTAAGGGGCTCCCTCCTATCAGCTGGAACTGAACAAATAATGGTACCTGAATGTAATGGAACACTATTATGCTATAAGAAACAGCAAAGGGGATGGTTACAAAAAAGTTTATATTTGTATCTCCAGCACTTAACATAATACTTGGCAAATTGTAAGCATTTAATAAATGGTCTATCTATCTATCTATCTATCTATCTATCTATCTATCTATCCATCCGTCTATCTATCATTTATCTGTCTCTCTGTCTATTTGTCTATTATTTATCTATATATCTATATATCTGTACATCTATGCATCTGGGAGTGTTAAAGTTTAAATTTAGATTTGGAAAATTATATTGAAGTCCCAGCACTGATACTCATTAGCTTTATGATCATGTATAGGTCACATCATCTTTCTGACATCATCTGTAAAATTAGCATTATAATATGCTCACTACACATCTCAGAGAAATTCAATTACATGAATATAAATAGTCACTTACTTTGAGAAGATACTGTGCTAGGTGCCAGGGATAAAAAGATAAAATAAAACATTCCCAGACCTCAATGAACTTATATTTAGTTAAGAGAAATTGACATATACAATGATAAGTCAATTTTATATAGTATATATATATATACACACACACATCTGTATGTGTACAGACACAAACATGCATACATTTATATATGTATATATACATGTCATAGTCCTCTTTGAGAATAGACAAACAACAGTTATAAATGTGTGTATATTACATATATACATATATAATGTATATAAACATAAGTAAGCATAGTATAAATTAATTACATATAATATATAATCATTATAATATTAAATATGCAGTGTGTTGACATATTAATTACATATGTCAACTATGTATTTAATAAATTAAGATAAATTTATATGCATATGTGTATATAGACAGATATAAAAATAATGATTTCCTAAAATCACTTCACTCTGTCAGCATCCACAACTGAAAGTGCTCAAGTATCTTGAGGAGCATTAAGAGCACAATCTCATTGGTTTGACTAAGCTGATCTGTGGTCTGAATGACTTCAGACTATATCCCTTTTATTCCATCTACTAGCTGTTCCCCCAATACATTAAATTTCCTGCTTCCTTGCCTTTGTAACCATGCATGTCATGCCTACAATGCTCTCTGTTCTCACTTAATAAATTATAAATTATACAACTTATAAATTATTATAGATTTATCTTACTAATAAATCTACAATAATTTCTAAGTTTATGCTAAACTTAGAAATTATTAACAATCATAATTATACAATTATTTTAAAATGGTGGCAAGTGAGTTAACTAACAACTAAGATTAGGAAAGGTCTCATGTAGGAAATGGTATTGAGGTAGCTATTGAAAGGAGCAAGGGATTCAAAGAGGTAGAGGTGAGGATGGAGAACATTTCAGGTGAGGCATGCATGAAATTGAAAGGCAGGGAGGTAGGAGATTTCATATTGTATGGGGGATCATCTAGTTGGACAGTTTAGATGGAATAGATGGGGTATATAATGTGAAGTCATTCAGACTACTGATCAGCTTAACCAAATCAGTGAATTTGGCATTTAATGTTCCTCAAAGTCCTTCAGGACTTTGAGTTACGGGTACTGACAGTGTGAGGTGATTTTAGGAAAATATTTTATAAACCTTAAAGTATTATGGAAATAAAAAAAATTGGTATTTATTCATATTTCTGAAAGTATAGGTGTTACATTTCATTTATTTTTTTCCTCTCTTCTAAGTGGATTTCATAAGTTCATCCTCAAATTGGATGGCACAGAAGCCTATTTTGCTATAGTCAATGAAAATAAGAAGTTTTCCATTGATGATCTGTCAAAAATATTTTCTATCCCAAAATGTTATAGTAGCCATCTTGGGGAGGGGAGGGGAGAGGAAAAAAAATTACATGATAACTTTATTATATATTTAAAAGGAATAGCAATTATACATAATAGATTTGCAGTTTCATGTGCAATCATCTTTTTTTATTATACTATGTTGTGGAAATGCTTAGTTTATTTCATAAATTAAAAAAATAAAATAAATTAAAAGTTAAAAAAATAAAATTTCTAATTATTGCAAAATTCAAATGCAGGAGGGAGTCAGCTATTATAATGTATCATAGTATTTAAATTTTAAGTGACTAATACATTTACTTATAAATTATGGAAATAAACTCCATTTTCCCAAAGAAAACATGTTCTGCAAACAACTCAGTTGGTCCACTACCATACTAGTTCCACTGCCATCTAGGTAACTATTGGAATTCTCCTCAGCCGGGCTGAGCTAATTAAAGTCACTATCTGTCCCTGAAGTATTTTATAAGACTTTTAAACTAATTAAGCTGATTAAGACAAGTCACTTAACCTCTGTTTGCCTCAGTTTCTTCATGTGTAAAATGGAAATAACAATAGCACCTACCATCCAAGGTTGTTAAAAGGAACAAATGAGATAATAATTATAGAGCACTTAGCACAATGTCTTACATTTAGTAAGCATCATATAAATATAGTGATTATTAGATAAATTCAGAAGTAGTAAAGTGGCTGGATTCAAAGCGTGATCACTAATAGTTCAATGTCAGTTTGACAGTTCTCCTGTGGAATACCTCAGATAGTTGTTATTGGCCCTTCATTGTTTAAAATTTTATCAATGACTTGGTGAAAGGCACAGGTGGCATATTCATCAAATCTGAAAATGACATAAAGTTGTAAGGGCTAACTAACACACTGAATGAGAGTCTGATCTTGAAAAATTTTGGCATGCATGAGCATTGGGCTGAATCTATTGAGATGAAATTCAAGTGTTAAATGTAAAGTCCCACAGTTGGGTTCAAAAAATAAATTTCACAAGTATAAGACAGGAATGGTGTACTTAGAGAACAATTTGCATAGTATCTAATTTTGGTTTTAGAGGACCTGTGGTCAAGTTGTTTTTGTTGTTGATGGTCCTTCATTTTTAACAGGACCAATAACATCATGGGGGCACATCTTGACTCATGGGTGATTTAGATTTAAGTGAGGCGGAGTTGCACAAAGTTGTCAGTCTCACTCTCTCTTCCAGAGTCATCAAAGTCCAGTGGCAGGACTAAAGTTAAGATGACTGACAATGGCCCAAATTGTAGTAGATGACCTTGACATCTTCCATGTCTGACCAGGCTCTAAGTACTCCACAGGGCCTGCTTTAGCTGCCTTCATGGCTATTGGTGGTGAAATACCATCTCTGTCACTACCTATGTGACCTTGGGCAACTTATTTAACCTATATGAGTCTCAGACTCACACTCAATGTGGACCCTTATAGGTCTAAATCTAATTTTGTGATCCTGTAAGGGAGACAGTTTATTGAACACGAACAAAATATGACTGAGCACATATGCCATGGCAGTCAAAAAGAAAGGAAAAAAGCTAGTGTAACAGTGGTCATCATCAGGAATGTCATTTCTTCTAGGAATAAGTGAGTGATAGACCTTCTGTACTGTGCCTTGATCAGACCTCACCTGAAGTATAGTAATCTGGTATTGGTGCCACTAGTTAAGGACATTAATAAATTGTAGAGTGAACAAAGGGATCCAAATGGCCTTGAGTTCATGTTATTTATGGACAATTAGAGTAACTAGCAATGTTTATCCTGGGGAAGAGAACACTCAGGGGGTATATATGATATCTGTTTTCATGTATGTGAAGTTTTGTTATGTGGAGGAGGAATCAGGCATGTTCCATTTGGCCCCAGAAGGAAAAAGCAAATGCAAGCTTGATGTCAGGGAAAATATCCTAACCCTTAGAGCTATTCATAAGTGGAAAGAACTGCTTCAGAAAGTGATGGGCTTCTCCTCATCCAGGGTCATCAAGCAAAGGTTGGATGTTCATATATCAAGCATGATGTTTAGGGAATTATTTTCCAGCGGTTGCTCTACCAGATGATCACTGCAGTGATCACCTTTCAAAACAGAAATTTGGTGATTCCATGAAAGTGGCTGCACATGGTCTGCATTAAGAAAGCACTATCCAGGATTAGGAGATGATGATGCTGCTGTACTCTTCTCTGGTCTGATCACTCCCTGAAATACTATATTCAAATCTGGGAGGCACATTTTAGAAAGGGCATTGATAAACTAAAGTCTATCTAGGGGGAGAAACAAAGGATATAGAAGGGCATCCATTTCATGCCAAATAAGAGCCAATTGTAGTAATTGGAAATGTGTAGCCTGGAGAAGAGAAAACTTGGGGGAGAAATGATAGTTGTCTTCAAGTATCTGAAAGGCTATCATATGGAACAGAAATTCATTTGGATCTGCTTGGCTCCAGAGGACAGAAATATAAGTAATGGGTGGAACTTATAGAGAGAAGAATTTTGGTATGATGTAAGGAAATAAACAAATGAAAATAAAATTCTCAACAATTAGAGCTTTTGAAAAATGGAATGAGTCACCTATAGAAGAATGGGTTCTTGTTTACTGGAGATCTTCAAGTGAATGCTCATTATTAGGTATGTGGTTGAGGAATTATTTTTCAAGTATTGGCTTAATTAAAAGGCCACAGAAGTCCCTTTTAACGCTCCAATTCTATGTTTCTGTTGAGAAGAAGCAGACCCAGCTTTAAGGTTAGAAAACAAGAACAATATTAAAATACTTCAAATTATACAGCACTTCACTTCTTTCAAAGAGTGCAGTCTCAGATTATCAATAATCTTTACATCAGTCCAATAAGTTACTTTGTGGAAAACTCACATGCAGTTATTTTATCTGACACAGGCCACAGAGGCATAATAAAAATAAAATCCATGCCTCACTAGTACCTCTTGTTCCTCTTAGAGGAAGAATCAATCTTACAATAATTATCGTGCATTTTTACAACAAAAAACATCACAATAGTAGAAAGAAAAAAATGAACTTGGAGCAGGAGATCTAAGCATTATTCATAGCTAGGATGTTTCATAGCTGGTTATATGACCTTAGACAAATTCACTTCCTTTCTGGGCATAAATGTCTTCCTCTGTAAAAAGAGAGACAAGGGCTAGATTGAGAGATTGTGTGGTACAGTGGAGAGAGCACTGATTCTGAGTCAGAAGACCTGCAGATCCTGCCACTATTGTTTACCTACTACATGGGCAAATTGTCTAACCTCTCTGTTCCTCAGTTTCCTCATTTGTAAAATAAGGAGGATGAACTATATTATCTTTAAATCTATTTTTTTCCCCAATACTGAGTCTTCCAACTCAGTCTTTGAAATCTTGATTTAGGAGGGAATGGAAGAAGCATTTGTAAGTACTTACTATGTACCAAGCATAGTGCCAAACATTTTTCACAAATACCACCTCATTTGATCCTCACAATAATCCTGTGAGGTAGGGTCTATTCTTGTGCCCATTTTACAATTGGGGAATCTGAGACAGAGGTTCCTCAATGTCATATAGGTAAAGAGGTATTTTAACTTACTGCACTCCTTTTCCATTGCATCAATTCTGCAAAGACTCTTGTGTGATATACAAGTAGTAGAATTTTAAACAAATTTCAGTCAGTTGCTGTGGATTTTTATATCTCATTCATGCTTGTCAAGGTGGTTCCAGGAATATCCCATGGATTTTTTTCATTTGGTGAAACTGTTAACAGAAGAAGAATTGACACCATTAAATCAATGTTTTTAGATTATTATCATTGTACTTGTGGGATATAGATACATCTATATTCTCTAGAGGAGTGAGCTAATGAGTACTATAGGTCAGACATAAGCACTTGCATTTCAAGAACTGCTAACATCCTAGCTCATCACTTTCCAGTGGTCTTAGAAAAGAAGAAATTTTGTAGCATCATCAGGGATTGAAGTGAGTACCCTGCACAAGATATCCATCCCTAATTAGAATTGCCATGTGGAGAGAGAATATTTCAATCTACTGTACTGAGAGTTACATCCATGGGAGTTATGCATTCTCATTGTCATCATCATTACTTTATCAGTGGTAGTCCTTTCAACATGGATGCGACAGTCAAGCTTGTCTGCAAGGATAAGGGAAGGGAATTGAAACAAATCTGAGATCAGCACACAGCCCAAATGCATGCATAGGACAGCAAGAGGAGAAAGTATTGAGTGAGCATTAGGGATTAGAAATCAGCATTCCCTACTGTTAATTTATCAGGTTACTATCTAGTTAAACTTTTTGATATTTATCCACTGGAGACAGCTGAAATGGCTCTGTAAGGGTAACATAACATGACTCACGAACTTGCTCCAAGACCCATTCAGCAATATCCTTATTATTGCTATAGTAATTGGCCTAAACACCCTGCCCCTACTCTGAAACCTTCATTCTATAGCAACAAGTAACAATCAGTCAATAATCATTTATTAAGTTCTCACAATGTGTCAGGCACTGTGCTAAGCACTAGGGATACAAAAGGAAAAAGATGGTTTTTATTCTTGAGAAGAATCTAATGGGGATTAAACATGAAAACAGAAGACTTCAACTCTGCCAACTCTCTCTGAGGAGGGATGGAAGTATAGAAAAGTAGAAGTTTGCTCTGCCTGGGCTGACAGTGTATTACTATAGCAGTAACCAGAACATTGAAATAGAGGACACTATAGCAGGGCACCAGGGTGTGGATGTTGTGAGGGAGAGGGGGGCTGTACCAGGTCTAAGGAAAAAGGACTGGCATCCAAGTGGGGTCATTGCTGGCCTCCCAGAAGTTTTTTGTTTCAGGTACTGATACCACAGAAAAGTGAATTCCTCAGAATGGGAGGAAGCTGAGACAGAGGTCTAGCCCTCAGGGGATCTGCTATCAAAGAGGATGGAGTCAAAAAGGGAGAAAAAGGAGAGTTTACAGGAAAAAGACTGACATTGCCAAATATCTCAGGAAAAATTAAAACTCAGGTAAGCACTGATCATAAACAAATAAGGAACAGGGAATATATTAAAATAGAAGGGACAATGAACTCAAAGATACCTGAGTACAAACATCTCTGAATCAATGAAAGAAAGATGGATGTTAAATAAAAGACATTGAAGTATTCCTTCAAAATTTTTAAGTAGATTATTTTCTTTGCAAACACTTCAGACAACAGAAACAAAGAAAAAACAATTAAATACAGATACCAAATAAAACAGAAGTAATGAAATAAATAGGAATGAAGAAAATCATGAAGAAAAAAATGTAAAAAAAAGCCTAGAACTAGAAAGATACCTATGGCATTCAATGACTACAGCAAAATAACAACAGAGAGAACATTAAGAGATGTATTTCTAAAAATGCACAAGGAGATAAAGAAGAGGAATTTAAATAGAATAAATGATAGTGGAAGAATAGATCTGAAATACCATGGACTGTTAACACTTAATAATAAGTGAATCATTTTTGCAAGGGGCATGGAGGGGGCAAGTACAGAATGCAGCGTGCTTAAAAAGGGAGAAGGGAGGGAAAACATACAGGGAACGCATTATATATCCTAGTCAAGGCAATACCAAATAATGATGGAAAATAAGTCTTATACACTGAGGAAGAAAAAGGGCTAAAAGAGAATGGGTGAGGTGGCAAAGGGAAGAATTGAAAAGGGGGGAAAGAAGGAGGAAATCTCAATTTACTGTTGGGAGGAGGCCCCACATGAAGAACATGAGAAATAGGGTCCTTATGATGGATCACATTTGCAGGGATTTGATGCTCAGAGAGAACACTATTTCTAACCTAGTGTTTTGCCTCCATGGACACCATCCTACCTCAGAAGAAAGGTGACTAAGGTCTTTAGAGACAACCAACTTCCAGAAGAGTGTGAAGCATGGATAGAAAAGAGACATCATGACAAAACAGAAAAATATGATCAGGGCAAGGAGTGAAAATAGACAATATGATCAGAGACACAAACAAAATTTCTATAATGGGGCCGTGCCTACATCTTCTATCTCCTACAAGAATTCTAAGTGTGAGTTACAACAGAATAAAGGGTGAAGGGGCAATAATAGAGAAGCTGTTTAAAAGAGGGAACTCAAAATGAGTGCTTTAGAAACTTTAATTTCATGAAGAACATAAAAAATAAAAAAGAATAAATAAATTTAAGGATCATGAATTAAAGAAAAAATTAGAATACAGAGAATAAAGAGAAAGGGGAAAAAAAACTTAATGAAGAGAATGAGGGAAAGAGGTTTTTTTTTCCAGAAAAAAGGCACAGAAAATTAAAAAAAAAATTCTAAGAAGCAAAAGAAGTTGAAGGGGAAGAGAGAGATGGGGAACTTACTTAACTGGGAGAAAATAAGGGGAATTATTGTGTAATTGGATAAAAGAAAGAGAAAAGAATTAGTAAGTTAAGTAAAACTCCAAAACTAGGAAAAGCAGGGATAAATGGGAATATGAGACTTGAGGGTGGACCTTATGGGTTCACTTGAATGGACCTTATGGGAATAAGACTGAATAAGGATGAGACAAAAATAAATTAAGAGATAAAGTAATTTAAAAAAAAAAAGAAATAAGTTCCAATTAAAAAATTAATATTAGAGAAAATGGAGAAAAATAAACTTAATTCTCATAAAACTAATTGCAAGTGGATTAAACAACTCAGTAAAATGAAAGAGAGTAACGTTGAATAAGAAAACAAAACCCAAGTATCTATTGCTCATAAGAAACACACATAGAAAGCAAAAATATATACAGAATTAAAATTAAAGACTGGATTTTTTTTTATAATATGCAGCTGGTGAATCCAAAATAGCAGAAATTATAATCATGCTATCAGACAAAGCAAAACCAGAAACTCATAATATAAAAGAGATTTTTAAAAAAGAAGTAATTGCATCATGTTGAAATGAACCATAGGCAAATATCAACATCCAAAATGCCAAAGGAAATAATGAAAAAAGGATAAAATGAAGGAGGAATAGTACATTTCATAAACTATATTATAAAACAGTATTCACCAAAACCATTTGATATTGGGTTAAAAAAAGAGAAAAGCTAATCAATGGAACAGACTACAGAACAGAAAACCAGAAAAGATGGAACTCTACAAACCAATTTTTTTTTATATAAATCCTAAAAATATAAATTACTTGGGAAAGAACTCCTTATTAGATTTAAAAAAAAACTGCTTAGGAAACTTAAAAAGCAGTCTGGCAGAAATTCGGCTTAGATTAACATTTTATTCTATAATGAGTTAAAAATGGGTACATGAATTTAATATTAAAGATTATACCACAAAAAAAGTAGATCATATAACTATGGGAAAAGACATAGTCTTAATTAATCAAGGTGTAGAGGCAATTACAGAAGATAATTCTGATCACATGAAATTGAAAAGCTTCTGAAGGAACAAAATTATAGCTGAATGGGAAAAAATAACTTTGTAACAAATTTCTCAGATAAGAGTTTAGTATCCTCTCCTTCTGTGTGTCTTTATCTCTATTTCTATTCTCTCTCTCTCTCTCTCTCTCTCTCTCTCTCTTTCCTGCTAAATAAAAAGCTGATAATTTCATGTGTGCATGTATATACACAAATAATATATAAGCTGATAGTTTCATGAACATATATATAATATGTATATATTCACGTGTTTGTATATTATACATATGTGAGCAGCTAAGTGATTAGCATATATGAAATTATCAGATATATACACATACAGGAAGCTGATAATTTTAGATGTATGTAATTATATTTACATATATGTATATATAAACAAGGAGATGATATATATTTATATGTGTTTATATACATACTGTTTCCAATTTGATCCAACTTGTTTTAGTTATATAGAGTTTCTTGAGACTATATAGATGATTATCAATTTCCAAAACTATCCTTTGTCTTCTTGCATCTGTTCTCTTTCATTTTTAATCCTTGATACTAAAGTTTTCACTGATAACTTGTACATTTTGTTCTTTGTGCTTCTTTGACAATCTGTATATCTTTAAACTTATAACTTGTACTTTTAATTTCTGGTGAAAGGAATGTAGCATTTTTGTATGGTTTGTTTTTGTTTTGTTTTCCTGATTCCTTTCCACCTGTTTCTCTTTCTTAGGTCTGGTGGCTAGTGTAGTGCTCACCATTTCTATTTACTGCATACACCAGCTTGGTATTCATGTAATCTTCCGATACCTGTCATCACAGATCTTTAATACCTCTCTAAGTCATTCATGCCATAGTGTCATTTAACATCTGTTCTTAAAAGTATTCTTTGATAACTATAGCTTTTCTCCTATGGTTCTTTAGCATGGCAACAGCTGCCATATACATGTGCAGATTCTGAAATGTTTTTACATTTTATGTCAAATACAATGGGAAAACGCATTCATTCAGGGTGGGGATAGCAGACACCACCTTTTTTAAATTATCCAGTTTTGATATAATTGGTCTACAGGTTGGATTTGTGCCATGAAATTTAAAAAAAAAATGAAAAGGCTTTTCAGAATTATCGTCTAAGTAGATCCATCTTCTTTTCAAAACAATTTCAGATACTGGTACAGCTTTTATCACTATTTCATCATTAAGCATAATTTCTAGAGTTTGAATTAAGTGAAGATTTTCAATGACCTTTGGATCTTCAATTTTTACCCTCTTCATATTTCCTTAACTACTCAATTTCATCACATTTCATGTAATCAAACATAAAGGATGAAGGTTGTTGTTGTTTTTATAGTTGCTCTGTACTTGTTGGCAGTATGTTGTGTGATTAAGGCAACAGGGACAAAAGCAGTAAGAAGCTCTCACCTACAGTTTGTGAGATGTGATATCCTCCTAACATGAAATTAAAATATTCAAGTTTTCAGCCAATTTCCTATGCATTTATTATTTGTAAGTTTTAGAGGTCTGTGACATCTGAACTGAAACATTCAAAGCGGGTATGACAGGGACATTTCTGCTTTGAAATATATTGCCTTCTTGTATTTTTGGAATATGAAGATTCCTCTCCCAACCTCTAAGTCAAGTTGGTCAAGAAGATTTCAAGCGGGATCAGGCTGCAACCTTATGAGGCCCAGTTTATTTCTTTGATGCTTAAGAACAGTCCATCTTGTTGCCAAGTGTGCTAACCCCATCAGTAGTACTACCAGAGGACAATTCTTCAGTGTCTCAGGGTGCCCTCAGGCCATTGCTAGCACAGAGTCCTCATTGTACATCAACCTGCTTAGAAAATCATAAAGTAGTCTGGCAGAAATTAAACTAATACTTTATACCATATGCTACAATAAATGAAAAATGAATATGTGACCATAATATCAAAGATCATACCATACATAAAAAAATTAGAAGAGAAGCAAATTTAATACCTATAGGTAGAATAGGTATTCCTAACCAAACAAGGGATAGAGCTAATTACAAAAGACAGAACAGATAATTTTGATAACATGAAATCTAAAAGCTTCTACACACACACACACACACACACACACAATTAATGTACCCAGGATAAGAGCAGGGTAAATATTCAAATCAAATTTCTCTGACAAGGGTTTGATAGCCAAGTTATTTAGAATTACCATTCAGCTAACAGACCATTAGCTACCACTGAGAGATAAATGTATTATAGTGACCTTAAAGCTTACCTTGCAAATGTAGAAAATGGTATTGGCTTTGCATTGTGGTCAGGGTTTATGGGTAAGAATTTTAGGGTAGAAATGAGGGATGGCACTAGCAAAGGATAGATGGGATGATGCCTCTGTGTATCATATAAAAGGTATGATTAGAGAAAATTATAAGTTTTGCCTCTGCATTTTAAAATGTTTTTGCTTCCGTCTCACTGTTTACTGCCTCTTTGACCTAGATAGCGTGGTGGTACTGACTGGCATAGGGCTGACAAAAGAACAACAGCAATAACAACAACAAATCACAAACTCATTTTTGGAGCCTGGATAATCTGTCTTCACCTCAGTGGTTTCATTCTTAGACTGAAGTCCGTGAAATATGGTGTTTCTGATGTAAAACTCAACCATAAAGTAACATCTTACTATATCAGTTGGAGATACATTTTTTATATCCTGCAGGGGTGTATAGCACAATTTCTACCATTTACTTACTTAATCTATATCAATCAGTAATCTCATGTTACTGAAGGATAATCCTTTAGTGACTTCTCATGACAACAATTGCTTTAAATTGTCATTATAAAGTTCTTCTGATCAGCCATAGTTGGACACGCTATAACTTGACTCTAATGTAATTTTGGTACTCTTCCAGAATGAAGGACAACAATCAAAGCTCTTCCTCCTCCTTTGCCACCAATATCCTGTTTGCACAGACAAACAAATCTACATGAATTAGTCAACTGTTTCTCATTTCTTTGACTATCTTGATTACTCTTGCTGACTTCATGTAGATGTTACCCTGTGGGGCCTTTGGATATCATTTTTGGGTCTTAGCTATTTTAGAGGCTCCATCCAGGGGTAAACCACTTTCAGATATATCTGACAAACCCAGTGTAATATAACTATTCTTATCCTTTACTACTGCTCCTTGAAGTGATGGGGGCTTATTCCAAAAGTAGGTTTTTGGTCTGATTATCATGTGCTCTGAAAATGAATAAATATATAAGTCCTTTTTAGCGAAGAAGTATTAAACTTTCTATTTAAGCTGCTTTAAGGTATGTTTAGCAAATGATGAGTAGATTTTGGCTGTGATGCATTTTCTATTATGATCTATTTTATATTCCCCCAAAATGTATATCAATATTGTTATGACATAGATATTAACTTTTTAATCATTTGCTTCCTAATTTTGCTTTATTTTCAGGATGCCTGTAAGTGCATTATTTGGCCACAACTCTCTCCTTGTTATTATTATTTTTATAGCATCCAGATAGAAATGGTCACCCAGTTGTTTAGTAGACAAGCATTTATTAATTGTCTGTTATGTGCAAAGCATTATGCCAAGAAAGGCAAACTATGGTCACTGCCCTTGAGGAGCAAAATCTAAATGATCCTGGGATAAGTTGTTATCAACAAGTTGTTATTACTCTTCTTAGGGAAGAGAAGGGAATAAACATTTATATAGCACCTACTATGTGCCAGAGACAATGCTAAGTGATTTTTAACAAATATTATCTCATTTGAACCTCAGAACCCCCCCTGAGAGGTAAATGCTGTTATCATCCTTAGTTTAGAGTTGAGCAAACTGAGGCAAACAAGTTAAATGATCTGCCCCAGGTCACACATCTAGTAAGAGTCTGAAGGAAGATTTTCAAGTTTTTCTGACTCCAAGGCCTAGTGCTCTATCCACTGTGCTACCAGCTGCCTCTAATGTTTATATTTAATGTTGCAGAGATAGACAAACTAACCATTTTTATTGTTTATATTTATCATTATGAAATTTTATATTATTGCTATTGTTATCATTTTGTTGTTAAATATCATAATTAAATTACCTACCAATTTTCCTCTTTTTATTTTTGAGGAAAGATGGTTACTGCCTTTACACTTTTTATTGTAGATCTTATTTTTTACATCTGTCATTTGTAATTCACTATTTTAAACATTTACATTCAAAGTAAATCTCAATATTGGGGACCTTAAATTATGGCAACACATTTTGGCAATCATGTTAGTTATGGGAATTTGTTCATCCCCTTTGCACATTAAAATAACTCTTTAAAGCTACAACAAGGGGGATTAATGCAGTATTTTGGTTAACAAAATTTTCTGATTGAGTATTGATACACTAGATTTAGGAATAATATTCAGGAGCTCACTTTTGGAAGTCTCTTTCAGCAATCTATTAACAAGCATTTACTAAGCATCAATTCCATGCTAGGTACTGGGGATACAAACTTAAGTGAAGTACTCCCTGCCCATAAGTTGCTTACATTCTACTAGGGTAGCAGCAGGTAACCTTTTTGGACTCATGGACCATTCTGGCAATCTGGTGAAGCCTATGAATCTTTTATTAGAATAATGTGTCTTGCTCTGTTTTGCTTTTAATAATTGAAGGAAAAGCTAAATTTCAACTAGAAGTTAGTGAAAACAAAATTTTTTTCTTTCTCATCCAAGTTCACAGACCCCCTGAAATCAAGGAGTCCATGGACCAGGTGAAGAACCACTGTGTCAGGGTGGTACTACCCTTATTGGAAAGTATTGATCAAGGAAGGGAGTTTTGTTCAAATTTAGTCTCAGGGACTTTGACTGAGATCATATGAAAGCAAATTCCCATGCTTTTTCTAGTACCAAAGGCATTACTGATTTTATTATTGTTACTTTGAAAGAAATTACAAAGCAAGATTAAGGACATACAACAGCAGGGAAGATGGTGAGATTCCTTTGGGGACTAGGCCCTGGTACCCTGGTGGATGACTGGAGGCAATGAAGCATGGTCTACCACTAGCTCCATACAGTGTTGAAGTAAGGATTGAGTTACTTCCAGTCTGGGCAGCTCTAGTCCAAGATTAATCCCAAAGCATAATGGACTGACTCCTTTCTGAGAAAAGGGGCAGAGTTTCTCTACCTAAATGTTTATAATGTCTGACAGGAAAAAAATAAGGGGATAGAAGAGGGATAGAAGGTAAAATAACTACTCTTGCTAGATATGGTTGGATAGGATGAGTTCAGAGCACATAGTTATATTTGCTGATCTCTCAGTTGCTTATTTTCAGAAATACAGCATTTTGGCAACCATTCATCTTTGATCCTGTAATAACTACCTCAATGGCAGTGACAATACACTTTTAAAAATGTCTCCAAAAGGATGCAGTTAAAGTTGTCTTTTGGCCATGCAGAATAAAACTAGAAGGAAAAACAAACTATTTTCCCCAAATTTCAAGATACAAAACAGTCACACATGCCTAGCAAAAGGGAGAGGTATAGTGACACTATAATTGGACAACAATATTATTAAGGAATCTCAGAGAACAGGAGAAGTGTCATGACCACTGATAGGCAAATGTTCTAATATATCCCAAAAAGTAAAGAAAGTAGATTTTCCAAATTCTAGATTGCAGAATGTGATGTATATTTCCGGCAAAATCCTAGAAAGTTGAATCAGTTGAACCAGTTGAATTCTTTGTGATACCTTGGGAAAACTAATGTTATTCCTAGGATCCAGCATAGGTTCATTAAGAAAAAGTAACCTTTTAGTTTTAAGATCACAGATTTAAATCTAAAAGCAATATTAAAGGCCTCTTCATTTGACAAATAGGAAAACTAAGACCCAAAGAGTTGTGTGACCTATCCAAAACCACATAGGGAGTAACTTACATGTGATCTGATTCCAGAACTTATTTTATTATTGCTGTTGCTATTGTTTTTTTTTCCCCTTTGGGATAGGATCATCAGATTTTTAGAAAAGGGAAACACTATAGAGATAGGTGGGGGCAGCCAGGTGGCATAGTGGATAGAGTTTTGGGCCTGGAGTCAGGAATACTTGCATTCAAATCAGGCCTCTAATACTTACTAGCTGTGTGACCATGGGCAAGTCACTTAATCCTGTTTGCCTCCGTTTTCTCGTCTATAAAATGAGCTGGAGAAGCAAATGATGAACCATTCCAGTATCTTTGCCAAGACAACCCAAAATGGGGTCATGAAGAATCAGATATGACTGAAACAAATGAACAACTATAGGTTGTGAAATTCAGTGAGACATTTCACAGAACTTATTATATAAACTTTACGAACTGCATACAGTCAAGAACTTATTATCTAAAAGCATAAAAAGAGCATGTTAAAGGCAGCTAGGTGGTGTATGGGTAGAACATTTGACCTAGAGTCAGGAAAGACCTGAATTTGAGTCTTGCCTTGAACACTTACCCACTGCACAGAGCAGTTTAATTTAATCCTGGACGTGTAGTTTAATTTCTCCTAGCGTTGGGATAAAAACAACACCTAAATCACTAGATTGTTGTAAGGATCAAGTGAGATAACATATGTAAAGTGCTTCAAAAACTTCTATAGTATGTTTTTATAACTTTTACTTTGCATATCCAGAACTCTTTCCACAAAGATTCTTTCAGTTTGCAATTCCACCAGCAATGAATGAGTGTACCCACTTCTCCACAATTTCCATCCCCCTTCTAGCAATGAATTCTGTTGCTTTTAATTAGTTTTGCCAATTTGATGATGGGGAGATGGTACTTCAAAGTTGCTTTAATTTTCATCTCTTTGATTACCAGTGAGGTTGAGCATCTTTTCAAGTTACTAATAATCATGTTTATCTTTTGAAAATTATTTTCATATCTTTGGCCATTTATCAACATTTTTAAGAGGAATTTTCTGGAGGAGAATAATAAGAATATTCAAGTGATGGAAAACTGTAAGAATAGTGAGAGAAAACAATTTAGCCTGAAGAAAACTCAGTGTGATATGATGTTACTCTCAAATATATGAAATGCTATTCTGTGGACTTATTCTACATGACTCCAGAAGATAGAACTAACATTTGAGCTCAATATAAGGAAGACTATCCTAAAATATAGAGCTTCATGAAGTAGTGAGTTATCACTAGAAATCTTTACAGAGGTTCTTGTTTAGAACATGATAGAGAGAATTCATATATCAGTTAAATGTCTTTTCCAACTTAACAGGCCTAAAAGTCTATGTCCAAAAGATAAGAAACTAGAACTAGAAATGGTTCCTCAATTGTGTCAGGAAAACAGGACAGGGAACCGAAAGAGGCCAGGACTGGAAAATACTTGACACCATAATTAGCGACAGAAATAGAAATTTCAAGTTGCCTCTGGATGTCTTAGAAAGCCAAATCCATTCATCCATTTAATAAAAATTTGCACCTGCCATGTACGAGATGTAAAGAATATTTTTAAAGGGACCTCAGTTCTCTGGGGCACCCTCTGTTTCTATAGTGATGATGGCATAGTAACAAGAAAGGGGGAAGAGGGTGTTAGGAATCATACTGTTTTTAGACGATCGAATTTCAGTTTGACTATTGGTGCCCTAAATGTGAGATTCTTATCCAGTGACCAATGAGGAGATGTATTACCTGAAGAGATGAATTATATTCATCTTGACATTCCTGCTTTATATAAAACCAGAAGAAAGAAGGAAATTTATGCTAAAAGAAAGCTCATAGGCATTCCTTGGAGAGGGTCTGCCACCAAAAAAGTGAGCTGGCAGAATAGGTTTTATTGTAGACCACAAAGCTACAAGAAATGTTATTTCATGGGACATTTGGCTATCATGCATTGTAATATTAATGATAATTATTTGGGGGAAAAAGTTGTCTTGAAAATAGCTGTAGTTTATTGGTGGCTGGGAACAAAGTATGAGAGAAATTCTATGAAGAACTTGATAGGACACTCCAAATCAAATCAACATACACTTTGATAGTTGGTGATTTCTATGAAAAGTGAGGGAAGTGAAAATGAGGAGAGGTAGATGGGAAAATATGAGTTCAGGAGAAAGAAATCAGAGAAAACAAATACTTATAAATTATATGTAATGCTCATGCCTCCGTATCATCAGCACTTTCTTTTTCTAATAATTGATGGTCACTGGTCATAGGGGTCATCAAATAACATCACAAAAATTAAAACTAATGTCATTTTAAAAAACTGGAAAAGAATTATTGTTGATTTGGGAGTTATCCCTGAGTCAGCTATCATTATATTAGGCCATCAAATCCCCAAAGCTACTATAAGTTAGAATTTGTTTTCTTTTAAAAAAAGGAGAAAAAACTATGTGGCACGCAATTTAAAATTGTTTTAACAATTGCTTGAACAAATTATTGAAAAACAAAAATGTGAATGGACAATAGAAATGACATCAATATTGGCTATGTAAATTTATCTATAAGCAAGACCAATGTAAATTAATTGCCACAAGACACCAAAAGAGCCCAGACAGAACCTTGGTCAGAAAAATTTGACTTATTTTTCAATTGGAGAGGCCTGGCTGCTAAAAGCAACACTGGGTTGGAATAGAAGGTCATCTGTAAAATTCTATGAAGGATGATAAAGGATTATCTCATAAAACAGAGGGAAGCAGTGAAGGATGACCAACTAGCCAAAGTTGTTCCCAATGAATCTGAGGATAAGAGTGGAAGGCTGCAAACTGAAGAAAAATTGAAAAGATTTTCACATACCACAAACGAATTAATGAACTGTTTTCTCCATGAAAGATACTGGAATCACCACACTTAGTCACTAACATCACAGCCCTTGAGATATTTATAGAAAATGTAGAAATGACACTAAATAGATCAAGGAGGGGGATAGCAGCCAGGTTAGATCAAGTATGTAGAGAAGAGATACTAGAGGTAGAAGACAATTGAGAGGGCATCATGGGACCAACCTAAAAAGTATCTGAAGAAATGGTGGTATTAAGTGAAAAAATTCTTGGACCTCATTAATAATTTTAAAAATGACTGATAGAATATCAATGACCAGTCCCCTGTGTGACTGATCTCCCTTCTATATGAAATCTTTATAAGGGTCATATATACATACACAAAAAACATCTTCAATAAGGGCCTTAAGGTAGGAACAAATTGCCTTTCACAAGTGATATTCAACAATGGACAACATCTTTAATTAATTAATTTTCAAAAAAATCAATTACATGAACAAAAACAATTAAATATTTAGAATATATATTCATTCAGTTTATTGTTTTTTTACTATATGTACACATTTGATTAAGTACAATAAAATACAGCAATAAAGGCCCTTTTACAGTAAAGTGTCTCCCATTCATGCGTCAAAATCATTCATGATTCTTTGGAAGATATAACAACACAAATAACTGATAAATGACCTTCTTATAATAAATATCAGGCAAGATATAAAACACAGAGATGTACATTCACCAAAGCTACTCACCATTATGATGAAGGAGACCCAGCACAGAGCCCAGACTGAGGATGGATTCCTTGTGGATGTTAAAATCTTCCAGTTGTTCCTATTTCTAGATGACACTGTGCTCATCATAACTAGCCCCAAGACATTGGTGATACTCCTATAGAATATCTATAATCATTAGAAACAAGTTTGGCTTTTTCAGATACACAGGAAAGACCAAGCAGATGAAGAATGTTTATTTATCAGATTTCAAATATGTATCCTATTAAACTTGTACAAGAGTACTTATACGTGGGACAGACAACACAGATAGATCCTGCTGGGCCCAGAAGTGAAAAAAAAGGAAAGAATAAATTGGATTGTTTTGGAGAAATTGCAAAGCTCTTTTACTAAGCCCAATCTACCTATCAAAACAAAGTCCAACATTTTCAATACAAACATTTTACTGGTGTTGCTTTAGGGCAGCAAAATGTGGAATACCATTGCCATCAGTGAACTGAAGATGAGTATCATACAGAGGGCAATGGAAAGGCACATGGTAAATATGAGCTGGGTATAATATAAAGCCAATGAACTCTGAAGAACAGGAGTAAAGGATATCATCAAGGAATTTTGTTGCAGGGAGAGAAGATGGACTAGTTAGGTAGCAAGAACAAGGGATGACAAGTGGTCAGTCAGAATGTTCCACTGGCATTCTGGAGATGGAGGGTGAAAGTGAGGAAGGCCTGCAAGGTGGCAAACTTTTGTGAGAACATGGGCAAGTGTTTTAAGTAAAGATGGAGGGAATCATCACTTCAAGATCATAGGTCCATTTGACTACTTGAGTGTATATCAGAGTTTGTGCTGGACACTGGAGATACAAAAACGAAAAATGAAAAGCAACCACTGCTTTCGTCTGTGTTATACTGGCAATAAACTAATACTGAATGTAGGCTGAGGTCAAAAGGTGGAATAAATAATAAAACCCTGATGATAGGAGGAATCTTTAGTGTTTTGTGGGTAACAAAATACTTTACACACATAATCTTATTTCATCCTTAAAGGATCCTTGTGAAATGGGTATTATTCTTTAAATTTTACACAGAAGACTGAGGATCAGAGAAACTAAATATATTGACTAACATGACACGTTTAGCAAGTGACAAAGCCAAGACTTCAGTATAGGTCTCTACCTCTAAATACAATCTTTCCCCTCCTCTCCTTGCCCCCCAGTATACCAAACAGAAACTTTTCAAAGTTATTGGGAAAAGAGAAGCCAACCTACACCTCTTCAAGAAACCAAGTCTTTCCCACAACCTAAGTCCCTTCAGCATTTTTGTAGTTTTCTTATCTATGAAATGACATAACAATGATACTGAAACTCCCTGTCTCACAAAGTTGTAGCCAGGAATACATTGTATAGTGGCATAGAAAGGTGAGGTGGTGGTGGTGTTTTTATTTGGCCCTTCAGATGATAGAATGCCAGGCCCTCTGCCTGAGGCTTGATTGTTTTGCTGTGATAACAATCAGGCAGCATTCTCTGCTTTGGCTGCTATAGATCTTCTTGATGCAATTTCCCATTTCACCATGATGATGGTAGCTTTCAGGGGCAGTGACCTGCATATTGGACCCCTAAAGTGTTGTGGTACTTAGTTCTATCTGTTTTATTGCTGTTTACAACATTTCTAGGCCAATAGATATCCAAGGACTTTCTTAATCATTTCTTTATTTACAGTATTATTTTTTTCTCCCTAAGTCATTTCTTTGACCAATATTACCCTGTGAACAATCAATGTTTGGCTCTATTCCAGTATCCCAACAGCTAAGAAAGGAGAGCATTCCTCAACTGAGAACCCTGGACACTATTTAAAATCAATGTGCAAATTTAGAAATAGGGCAAATATCAAGTAAATCTTGTCCATAATGGTCCATCAAATAATATTCTTGAAGATTAGCTACAGAGACCTGAGTATCCCAGTGGCAAGTAAATAACCCCAAACTTGACAGGCAACACATATACATTTTGTTTAAGAGCGAAATGTCAGAGAATTCATTTCCAGTGCCCTACAAGGAGACACACATATCAATGTGCTTCTATTGCAGTAACAACTTTGAGAATTAAAATACAGCCTAAGTGCTTGAATTTCTCACATTCTAATCATCATCTGTTAGGAGTCAAAGGTAAGGAAAACCTTTGTTACCCTCTACTTATTGCAGTATTTTCTGAAAGCAATTTCCCTGCTGGTGCTTTCTTTCATGGGATCACTAGTTATTAAAATGTGAATGGAAATTGAGGATTATTGAGGAAGAACAGGATTAGGCATTTTGGAAAAGAAAATATAAAATTAATGGAGCCATTGAAGCTATGTAGACATATCACGGATTTGCCATTGATTATACAGGGAAATTTCAATAGATATTGATGGGCTTTTGTGGAAATGAATAGAGCCATCTGATTTCTAGTTGGAAAAGATTTTAGGGATCCATCCCATTTTATGAGGAGATGAAGGTCCAGAAAGGTAAACTGGTTTGTCTTAGCTCATGTACCCAGAATATGGCAGACAGGAAACTTGAACCCATGTCATTTGACTCCAATTATCAACATCTTTCCACCATACTATGTGTTCTCCCACATACCATATCCAAGTCAAGTATTTAGCAATAACGACTTAAATGTCTTTAAACTAGATGACATCTTAGACTCTGAGTCAGATGAATGTCCTGGGTCATATAGATTACTGAGATCACAATAAGTGTAAATTGTTTCATCAAAGGATATTTGTAACTCACAAGGAAAAAGGTAAATCTAAATCCATAGGAATAAAAATGATTATAAATTTTAAGACCCCTAAATTCTTAATTGTCTCTAACTTCATCTGTGCACTAAAGAGATTCACTTAAATGATTTCTAAAGTCTTTTACAGTTTTGACCTTCTATAGCTCAAGTTCTAAGATTCTGTCTAGATCTAGCACTCTGTGTTCTGAGAAAGTGTCTAGTTCCGCCATTCTATGAATCAGGAGACTTTGTGATTTCAGACTTCAAAATCATTGTCTTACTTCTATCTCTCTAAGTCCTGAGATTGCTATATGTGGAGAAATTGTGGAATTGATGGAAGTATCAGGAAGATGGCATCAATTACTTCCAGACAATCAGCATAATATCATTTTTGGATGATTATTCCTTCATCAAAGGTTGGCTACATTAACTACTTTGTGACTGGTGAATAAGAAATGATATGTAAAGATGTGTGTGTATATATGTATGTATACACATGTGTATGTGTGCATGCATATACATATGTGTATACCAACATTACTTTGTTAAATATGGTGTAGTAGAAAAAACACTTGGAGTCAGGGAATCTGGGATCAAATTCTGCCTCAAATACTTTGTGGTCATAGGCAAGTCATTTAAAAATCTCAGACCCTCAGTTTCCTCACCTATAAAGGGTGAATAATAATATTTGCACTAATCTTATAAGGAGATGAGAATACTTTTCAAGCCTTAAAATGCTATGTAAATTTTAGTGAAGGCATTGATGACAATGACAATGATAGAAGAAACCTTTTAGGTAACAGGATTATGTATGCTGAGTTGGAGGGGATATCAGATGCCTTCTAGTTTGATTCCCTTGTTTTTCATAGGAATAAACTGAGACCTAGTAAGATTAAGTGATTTGTCCACGGTCACATATAGTAGTGTCAGAGTCAGGATTTAAGCTGAGTTCCTCTGACTTCTGAGGCACCATCCCTGCTTATGCATGCACGTGTGCATGTGTGCCTGTGTGCACGTATGCACATGTGCATGTGTGTATGTATGTTTCAGTGTATGGAAACTGGATAGGGGAATGTCATTTCATGTTAGAGTTTCTGAAAGTCAAGGAATAAAATACTAGGCAAGCTTAGACAAATATCTTTGATTTAAGAAAATAGAATTTTAAAATTTAGGAGAAATGATAACTAGTATCTCGTGGCCAATAGCTTTCAAAGGGAAGATGATTAAGAAAGATAAGAGAAATTAAAGGACAATAGATTCTTGTTAAAGAAAATAATTTCTGGGTTCAAAATCGTGAATGTAGCACAGTTATGACTGATGGTGAAGTTTAATTAATAATTCTGTTTTTTTTTTCTACTTCTTTTCCTAGGCTCCAAATGATCCATAGTCATATAACAATGCAGGTAGAATATCAGTATTAAAAAATTGAACCTTTGTTTCTAGGAAAAGTTTGGGATCATTAAAAAAACTTTGTACATTGACAAAATAAATCTAGGCTGTTCTTTTTCTCCTGTTTATCTGAGCCCAACTCATTATCTATTTGCAGGTTCTAGCTGATGAATAAGTTCAATGTATCAGTTTTTAGAGGACTTTCTTTATCTCAATCCTCTCCCCACTGATCAAAATCCTGCCCATCTTTCAAGGTCTAGGCCAATTTAATGTACTTGGTGAATTCTTCCATAATCATGCAAACACAGTAGTCTTCCCCACCTCTTCTGAACTCTTTTAAGAGGCATCATGGTGTAGTAGAAAGTAAATAGGACTTAGAGCCATGAAAACACGTTCTAATCTTGCCTCTGGCACGTGCTTATTGTGTGATCCTGAGAAAATCAACTAACCTCTCAGTGTTCTAAACTGGGGGTCTCAAACTCATCTAGAAATGGAAACATCAGGATCCCTCAAGGCCACATATTGACTCCATGTATATTAACATTATTCATGTGTATTTTTTATTTATTTCATTAAACGTTTGTCGATTATATTTTAATCTGGTTTGGCTATACTTGGGAGTGTTGTAGGCCCCATTTCATCCTTTAAGTTGAAGAGAAGGTGCTGACTTGTGTTAGCTGAGGAAGTTTTCTTCGCCTGGAAGTTCCCAATATCAATAAAATCACAGGTTCAGTCCTTCTATGAATTCCTATTGCATTTGTTTGTGTTATTCTTTTGACACAACACGTGCTTACTTATACACTTTTAGAAAACATTTTTGGTATGTGTGTCATTTTTCCAATGAGACTATCAGACCCCCTGAGGGTAGATATTCTGAATACCTCCCATAATGCCTGTCCCATAGTAAACCCTGAGTAAATATGCCAATACTTAGTAAATTTTGCTCCTTCATCTCTTCCTTGAAACTTACACTTCTTTGGATCATTATAGGCCATTCTCCATGCTTAGAACACATTTCTTCCTCATCTAGAACTATTGAAATCCATTAGAATGTGAGGGCAGGAACTGTTTATCACTTGTTTTGTCTACCCAGTGCTTAGTATAGTGGCTAGAACATAGCAAGCACTTAATAAATGCCTTTTTATTTATTGACTTGCATCCTCTTGTTTCACAAGGAATTCTGAGGTTATCAAAAGCATCACATAATTTGTTAAATGAAATCCAGACTCCTCTCTCCCTCTTATTCAATTCTTGGGCCACTTCATTACCCATCCCAAATGTCTGTCCAACACTTATTTATTGCTGGCCTAGATCTAATTTGGAAAACAAGCATTTTTCATCCACTTGATTTTTCCTGTATAGTTAGTCTGAAGTCTTTTAAGCTATTATATATCTCACTTAAGAGTCTCTACAAAGTTCAAGGGCTTGATATAATTCTGAAGCACAATATCATTCTCAAACACAGTTACCTAGGTCTCATTATTTCTAGAGAAATCTTCTTAACAACATCACCACCACCAATAATAGCTAGCATAACATTTTAATGTTTAGAATTTGTGCTAGGCATCCTCCATAATGTTAGCAAACATTATTGTTAAGCATATATCTTTTTGCTTTATTCTTTGCTTGTGAGGGTAATCAAAGTGATCTCTGTTATCAAGGAATATTGTAAGATTTTAAAAGTACAAGGTAGACACCTTGTTGGAGGAGAGAATATGAGATGGCATTTTGTTCTACTGTCCAGACAGATAACAAAATTGGAGTATTGTCACTGATATTTAAAAAAAAAAAAGGTGACAGAGAATCATTTAAAAGAAATGAAACCTGATGGAATGTCAGACTCGAAGTTAATTTTATTGCTTCTCAGAAAGAGCATGAATTACATATTTTGAAGTTGGAAGATCATTTTGGGAGATTGTCAGAAAAACTCAGGGTCATCTTGAAGGAATTAGATGAAATGAAGTCAAGAACAATTAGGGAAGGTGATAAACAGCAGTACCTTCTGTCCAAGGTTAGGAGCCTTGAACTAGAACTGGCTCATGTGAAATCAGAATTACTAATTTGGCAGGGTTTAAAGACTAGCTTTGAAAAAGTTAAATGATGCATAAAAAATAGATACCCAAACTCACGTAACTAACAAAACTTATGTTTCTTGGAGCTCAACAAGATGTCCCATAGTAAACCCTCTCTTAAAAAGATACTACAATGGATTTCTCTCATAATTTAAAAAAATAATAATAAATCCTAATATTTCAAATAAACCTAGTTTTATTTGTGAATTAATGGTACTTTCTGACATCTGTATTGCAAGTTAAGGTTTACAAAGCACATTACATATATTACTTCATTTAATTGCCACAATAATCCTATAGGGTAGCATTAATGTGTGGCAGCCAACTTGTATTGGCTCATGAGAGGAAGTTGTTAAATTTTCTGTGTGATAGTTTACACATTTGAAATCGCCAAATGCTACAAATCAGGGATTCATTTATTGTATTTTTTTTCAATTGTCCAGGCTTAAGATAGTGATGGAGAAAATATTAATGATGAAGATTAAACTTGTAAGTATATTGTGCATGCTTTTTTTTTTCATAAAGCTAGTTGGTAAACATTTACTAGCACACCACTGGAGGTAGGTATTACAGGTATTATCATCCTTAGTTCATAAATGAGAAACCTGAAGATCATTGTGGTAAAGTAACAGGCTGATGCTTACACCACTAGTAAATGTGGCATATAGGTTTCAAACTCAAGTTTCTGGTGATGGTCCAGAGTCCATTCCATTACATCATGCTGTCACTCCATATTAAGGTGGTTAATCATTTCTTAAGTGAGCTATTTGAATGAAACAGAATTCTTAGAATCCAGTCATATAATTCCAAGCTAGAAGTCTTCCAATTTAACCTGAAATATCCAGGTGATCGGAATAAAATATACTTTCCTTATATGATCCCAACCATAGCCTCAATTTTACATTTTAGTGCAGGAGTACATCCTACCCCATCTTCTTTACCAATCCAACAACAAAGAAAAAAGTAAAAAGTCAGCTTCCCACGGAAGGGACTGGTTTGCTTTTGTTGTTTTATCCCCAGGGCCTAGAACAGAATCTTAGAACGCTCAAAGGTCATAGTTGGAGGAGACCTCTCCCCTTCAGGCTATTGCCTCTACAATATCCCCAAAAGGGAGTCATCAAACCTTTGCCCCAACTCCTCAACTGATCTTTGGGTCCACTAAAACTGCCAGATCCTTTCTGATATAAACTGATGTCTAATCAAACTCATCTGGATTTTATACCTTGCGCAGAGTAGGCATTTAATAAATATTTTCAGCCTAAAGTTTTGGTGAAATCATGTGCACAATTACAATTGCCTAAAATTAGCTAGTTATGTTATTTTTTGAATCAGCTACATTAATTCTTTTTGGATTTTTCATTTGGTTTTGTTTCAATTACTATGAATTTATTTTTGAGGGTCACAAAAGATAAAATCGAAAGTTCTGATTGGAAAAGTTTTGCAAAACTAACACGTTAATTTTCTTAATGTCACAAGTAATTATGAGCAACACATTTCAGGTAAATGGTCATTTTTATATCATTTTCTGATTTTTATTTCTATTTCATTTTAAGCAGCAAAGATCACCTCACATCCCTTCCTATGCCCCTTTACTAATTGGTGAATATTTCTTTTGAAGTTTAGATGGGCAAAATTGTCTTCAGAGAAATTTCATTTAATTACTATCTGTGGATGCCATAGTGGATAGGTTCAAGTCAGGAAGACATGAATTCAAATCCTGTCCCAGACACTTACTAGCGGTGCAACCTTGGAAAGGTTCTTAGACTCAGTTTCGTTATATGTAAAATGATGATTCAAAATAGCCCACTGATGGACTTTTGTGAGGATCAAAAGAGATATTATATACAAAGCTATTTGTAAACATCAAAATTCAATATTGTTGTCATTGTCATTAATAATTAGTATTATTATTACCATGTGTACAGAAGCATCAAGGACAGAAGCATATACCAGAAACATGATACATTATCCAGTCTTCTCACATTTTATATCTTCACATTCAAGGCGAAATCTTCTCTTGATCTATTCCCGCATTCTCTGTCATTAAATCAGAGACAGAAAAGACCATTAGATCATCTAGATGATTCTTTGCCAGGGCAGAATTGATCCCTTGTGTATATTATGTCTTTGCCTTGTCTAGTTTTCAATGTATCAGGAAACTCCATCACTTCTCTGGGGAGGCTTTTCCACCAAGCAATAATGTTTGCCACCTGCTCGTCCTGATTATGCAACCAGCTTTTTTTTTCCTACCTTCATTTTGCCCCATTACTTCTCATCATGCTTCTCACATCATCTATGATGATTGCCTACACCCTCCCATTGAGTATCTGGTGCTAGTTCTTCTGACCCCATTTGCTTGTCAGCCAAATTGTCATTTAATATTATCTATTTCCTTTGTTCCTCTTGAAATCGCAGATATCTTGCCAAGGAGTGAGTTAATAGTAAGGTGTCCCAGATCTTCAAGCAATAATGGCTTGCAGAGACACAGAATTTCAGAACTGAAAGAAGCCTAATCTAAACTATAATTGAAAAAGAGTCCCCTCTATAATGGGCAAGTGGCCATCCAGCCTTTGCATACTTACCTCCAGTGAGGAAAAATCCATCACCTCTTAAAATGTTGTTGTTCAGTCATTTCAGTCACATCTGACCCTTTGTGACTCCATTTGGAATTTTCTTGGCAAAGATACCAGAGTGGTTTGCCATTTCCTTCTCCAGCTCATTTTACAGATGAGGAAACGGAGGCAAACAGGGTTAAGTGACTTACCCAGAGTCACACAGCTAGTAAGCATCCAAGGCTGAATTTGAACTCATGAAAATGAATCATCCTGATTCCAAGCCCAGTGCTCTTTCCACTGTGTCTCCTAGCTGCCCTACCTCTCCAAATACTCCAATTATTTTTAGATAGCCTTAATTGTTTGGAAGTTACTTTTTGTTCCTCCACATGTGCTTCTTTGCAGTTGTTATTTGGCCACCCTCGCTCCTCGCTCCTCACCTCCGCCCACCATTTCCCATCCCTTTTCACCTCTAGTTCCCGGAGCTATAATCAATCAACTCTGTTATTCATGGAATAAACATATTAATCAGTTGGCCCATGGCTCCACTCACCATCTCTGTGACTTCCCAGTCTAAAACATCCCTCCCTAGCAAACACTCCCCCATCAGGTTGAGAGCTCCTTGAGGGCACTGTTTTGTTGTGTTGTTTTTTTTTTTAATTCGCATCTCTAGTACTTAACATGGTGCCTGATACATGGTAAATGATATGTACATACATATATATACACAAATGCATACACATATACCTGTATGTACACATATACATATACATACATATATCCCATTTATTCATTTCTCCTAGATTTTCACTGTTAGACAAACAGAACAAATTTAATGTTTCTTCTATATGGCAACTATTCTAGGTGAGCCCTGATTCAGGCTGGCCTGGAATTTCAGGTTCAGGTTCAGGAATAATAATAACAATAATAAACATTCATATAGTATCTATGTGTCAGGCATTGTGCTAAGTGTTTTATAAATATTAAGTCATTTGGTCCTTACAAGAATCCTGGGGTGTAAATTATTATTCCCTTTTACAGTTGAATAAACAGATGTTAAGTGACTTGCCCAAGGATATATAGCTATTTAGTGCCTGAAGCCAGATTAAACTCATACCTTCCTGACTCCAGGCCTACCACCTTCATCCACTGCACCACCTAAGGAAGGTTACTTAGTAATAGCATGAGATAACTATTATCACCAAATGATAACTACTAAAGAGATTATCCTTTGAGTTAGAAATGACAGAACAAAAATTTTACTAACCATGTGTTGGTACTTCAAGAAAATTAAGGAGGTATTAAGAGAGTACCCTTGAGTGAGTACTTAAGGAATTAAAATCACCTGGTCCAGGGATGGTACATATGGATCCCCAAAGAATTAGAATATATGATTGCTGAGTTATTCTCAGTGATATTTGAAAAATCAAGGGGAATGGGCAGGGTACCACATGATTGGAGAAGGTCTAATTTTCAAGGATAAAAGGGGGAAAGAACAACAGAGTTTAAAAATCATAGCTTTTAGAATGGATTATTTCAAGGATTTTTTAAAAAAAATGTCTAGACAGGGAAGCAGTAATTACAAATAGCTAGAATGGCTTCAACCAGAATGAGTCATTCCAGGCTAACCTAATTTCCTTTTTGATAGGATGAATAAAATAGTAGAAGAAGGAACTTCTATTAACATAATTTACCTAGATCTTAGGAAAACCTTTGATAAAGTATTCATATATTCAGAAGAATCTGTAGAATATAGAGGGATGAGGATTAGATGATAATACAGTCAAGTAGATCCAGAAGTGCTTAGACAACTGGGCTCAAAGAGTAGTTGGTGATGATTCAATGTCAACTTGGCAGTGGGTGTCCAATGGAATATCCCAGGGATTTGTGAATGGCCTTTTACTGTTTAACATTTTTATCCATGAATAAGGCATTGATGGCATGCTTTTCACATCTTCAGATGACACAAATCTAGGAAGAACAGTTAACAAATTGGATGACAGAGTCAGAATCCAAAACAATCTTGACCAGCTATTAGGCTGAATCTAAGATAAAATTCAGTAGAGATCAATGTATAGTGATGAACTTTGATACCAAGAAATCATTCCTACGAACATAAAATAAGAGTTATGGTTAGATAGCATTTGTTCTGAAAGAGATCTGGAGATTTTAGTGGACTAAAAGCTCAATGTGAGTCAGCAGTGTGATGTGGCAGCCAAAAAAGCTAATGTAATATTGGTCTGCATTAAGAGGACCATTCCAGGAATAGGCAAATGATAGTCCCAACTGTAATCTGCTCTTATCAGACTTTGAGTGTTGAATTCAAAAGACATTTAAAATCTGGAGAGTGTCCAAATCAGGGGAACTATGATGGTGAAGGGCTGCGAATACATGATATGTGAGGATCAGTTATATGAATGAGAAAATGAGAGTTTGGAGTTTGAGATGGAAAAGGGGATGAGAGCCATCTTTAAGTGTCTAAAGGTCTGTCTTGTGAAAGATGCATTGGCTTTGTTCTGTTTAGCCCCAGGAGACAGAACCAGGAACAATGATTGGAAGCTACAAAGGCAAATTAGGTTTGATGCAGTGAACAATTTCCTAACAATTCCAGTCTCCAGAAATGGAAACCTCAAGAGGTGGGGGGATCCTTTTTCTTGGAGGACTTCCAGTAAAGACCAGACAACCACTCATCATGTGTGTTATAGTTGGAATTTGTTTCATGGGTTGCATTTGGTGGCTGCTGAGGTCTCTTCCTATCCTCACATTCTGTGATTCTGTGAAAAGACAGAAACATTTAGAGGCTTTTCTAACTTCTGATCTAGGGAAATATGAAGAAGTCATGAAATAAATGAAAAAGACTTCATACAAGTTACAATTCAGTATAGAATCAGCATATGGAAGCAGCTAAGACCCAGTAGGGCGCACTTGACACAGAAACCAGGAAGTGACAGCGTAGTAGAAAAAAAGACAGAGGACCCCAATTGTGTGTAGCAGTCCACTGCTATAACAACAACAACAACAGTAATTAGCATTTATATAATCTCTACTATGTACCTAGCACTATGCTAAGTGCTTTATAAATATTATTGTTTGGTGCTATTATTGTCCACATTTTGCAGATGGAGAATTGAGTTAAACAGAAGTTAAATGATTTGCTCAAGGTTCTACAACTAATGAGTATGGGAAGCTGGATTTGAACTCAGGTCTCCCCGATTCTGGGCAGGTAGGTGGTGCAGTAGATAGAGTGTTGGGCTTGCAGTCAGGAGGATTTATCTTCCTGAGTTCAAATCTGGCCTCAGACACTTACTAGCCATGTGACTCTGGGCAAGTCACTCAACCTTGTTTGCCTCAGTTGCCTCATGTGTCAAATAAGCTAGAGAAAGAAATGGCAAACCACTCCAGTATATTTGCCAAGAAAACCCCAAATGGCATCAGACAGGACTGAAAACACTTGAACAAAATTTCCTGACCATAACCAGATTAGAAGCACATTTCCACAATAGGGATTCAGGGCGTGTGTGTGTGTGTGTGTGTGTGTGTGTGTGTGTGTGTGTGTGTGTG